>NC_045167.1:18418934-18446434 GCF_900700415.2 Clupea harengus | reverse complement strand
AGATAATGATCTACCTGATTGCAAGAGAGAAAAAGAGAGAAAGACAGATTGGAAAGGAGAGAGGAATAGCGGATGTGTGTGTGTGTATGTGTGTGTGGGTGTGTGTGTGTGTGTGTGTGTGTTTGTGTGTGTGTGTGCGTGTGTGTGTGTCTGTGTGTGTGTGTGTGTGTGTGTGTGTGTCTGTGTGTGTCTGTGTGTGTGTCTGTGTGTGTGTGTCTGTGTGTGTGTGTCTGTGTGTGTGTGTCTTTGTCCGGACACTCACCAATGATCTGGATGATTTCTGCCAGCAGAACTCCGTCGGCGATGTCCTGGGACAGGTCCTTGATGAGGCGCGGGCAGCCGGACTTGGCCAGGTAGTGGTTCGCCCAGTCAGTGTAGATCTGTCAGGAAGAAGAGAAATTATCTCACTAAAACTGCAGATGAAGAGAGAAAACAACCAGCTCCTCCAGCTCCGACCAACTCTCTCTCAGGTCTCTCTCTCTCGAGTCTCTCTCTCTCCCTCTCCAGTCTGGTCCCGAGGGATGAGAACCCAGGCACTTTCACTGTTTGAGCTATGAGTCAAGTATGCTTAAGTGCCAGGGTCAACGCTAACCTCAACCACACAGGAAGAACAGGCTTATTTTGAGGGCTGACACAGAGAGAAAAAGCACAGCCAGTCTTCAGTTAGAGCGGTAAAAACAGTAGCAAGAGTTACCACCACGAGGATCTCTACACACAAATGCACAGCCAAAAAAAACCTCTAATCATCACAAAGAAAGTGACCCCCCCCCCCCCCCACACACACACACACACACACCCCCATCAGAGTGACACTTTCTAATGCTGCTTCAGATGAAACTCTGAGAAGGGACATGACTCAGGGGACTAAACGCATTACCAAGCAATGAAACAGCACTGTGGAAGTAGACTGTGAAAACAGAAATGCATATATACTTGGGGGAGGGATCCTGTCTCACGCCTCAGCGTCTCATCAAGCTTCCCAAACACCTTCGCTCGAGTTTTGTGGAATTGCTACGGCGAACCGTCTGTGTCATCCGAGGCTGACTGAAGCGCTTCGCTGCGGCTTAACCAAACCGTCCCGCGCGGGTGTCTGACAAGCTCTTTAACTGGCGTCATAAAAAAAAACACGCATCTGCACACTGCGGTGGCTGCATTCAGACACTAAACCAAAGGCAAACGGTAAATAACAAACAAAGTGTTTGCCATTTCAGCACTGGGAATATGACACGGGAAAAAAAAAAGAGGAGGATAGAGAGAAACTGGAGAAAGGATGAAAGAGAGAACGGAAGACAGAGTCAGAGACAGAGGGAGAGAAAGACAGGGTGGTGGAGGACAACCCTGCATCAGCTTTTTCTCTTAGCAGAAGTCTTTGAAGCTATAATCAGTATGTGGAATCTCCTTTTCCGGCTCTCCCCGGCATATTTTTGGAACAACAGTGCCACAGGGGTCCGTCCTCGTACCGCTAAAAAAGCTCTCGCGGCTCCGGCCTGAGAGGTCCTGTCACTCCTGTTTAGCTCAGACCGCTAGGGGACTGGTTTTCCATCTCTCAGATACATAAGGACTTCGCCAGAGCTGGATGGCCCTTAAGACACAAAACCATTCTCAAAAAATTTAAGAAATCTACTCCCTTTTTCTTTTTTCTCTTGTCTGTGACCTCCAAGCAACTGGTGTGGTCTGTTCAGAGAAAAAAAAACTGAAGAAGAATAAGAAGGAAAGAAAGAAAGAAGGAAAGAAAGAAAAAGACTTAAGGCTCCACCAAACAGCACACTTAGACCAAAGGAATGAATACAGACGGTCTGTGATGCCTGTTCCCCGAAATCCCCCCATAAATGCAGATTTTAATGAGATCGCCCACCCTTTATTATTCCACTGCAACATGCAACGGAGCTCCCAATTAAAACACGTTTCTCCAGTTCTCTCGGCCGACTGCCGGCACACCACCTTCAAAGCAGTGTGGCGTTGGCGGGTGTTTTATCTGTTGTGGTTTTCCTCCCCATGATGAGGAAGACCCATTAAAACATCCACGTGGTGTGTGTGTGTGTGTGTTTGTGTGTGTAGGTGTGTGTGTGTGTGTGTGTGTTGGGAGTCTTCATCACACTCGTGCTGGTAACAGAGCTCACTCGTGGTGGCTCACCCTGGCAGGGATTCGAACCTCTGTCTCATGGCTGCGTGTGCGTTGTCATTGGCCACCCCGAGACCCTTCCACACCCACTCGTACGCTCATCGCCACTAACACATTCCTCTGCGGTCACTCGGCAAACAATAAACTGGGAAACACACGTCATACGCGGGATGCCAAGCAGCCCATTCACAAGGGCTGGTACAGAGAACAGGAAAGACAGATAGAGAAAGAGATGGAGAGAGAGAGAGAGAGGGAGGGAGGGAGAGAGAGAGAGAGGGAGAGAGAGAGAGGGAGGGAGAGAGAGAGAGAGAAAGAGAGAGAGAGTGAGAGAGAGAGGGAGAGAGATAGGGAGAGAGAGAAAGAGAGAAAGGGGGAGAGAGAGGGGTGATGAGGAAAATTACTCAAGACAAAAAAACTACAACAGCAGCAGCAGCATGTCCTCTGAGGCCCTCGTGATAGCATCAGCCTGGTCTGCCTCTGGCTGGTTTGGATAGAGTCAGCCAGGGAGAGGGTGAATGAGAGAGCCAACAAAGAGAGGGAGAGGGAGAGAGGGAGGTAGATAGAGAGAAAGAGAGAGAGAGTGTGCGTCTGAGAGAAACAAAGAGGCAGGGAGATAAAGGAGATGGGGATGGAGTGAGATAGAAAGAGAGAAAGAGCAGCTAGTGAAAGATGAGGAGATGGAAAGAGAGAAAACAGGAGGCAGAGAGAGAGAGAGAGAGAGAGAGAGAGAAAAAGAGTTGAGTTAAAGGAGAGCTTGCAGAGGTCTGTTTTATCCTCTGCACCTCTGCAGCGCACCCTGATTTCCACCCCCCCCCCCCCAGCTCCCACCAGCGCACTCCCCCCCCCCCCCTCCCCGTCGACCTTAAAAAAAGAGCGAGAAGTCAGGAGAATTAACAGTGCCGCAATGGCACATTCAGCTGGGGTAGTTGGAGTCCATCTGTCCTACCGCCACTGTCAGAAAAGGGGCAACACTCAGTCAAACTCTCCCCGCTTAACAATGCAGTCCACTGGGGAGACGAGGAGAGAGAGGATGGGGCTCTGGAGGCTGCCGTTATTAGGAAAAGGTAGACTACATCCAGCACTGGATGACAAGAATGCTCATCGATACTTTTGTTCGATGCAAGAATGCAGTGACACAACTGTGGCAAGACAATATGAGAAATGTGAGATGGACGTGTAATTAAAAGACAAAATAATAGGAGGAACACCAAAAAAGAAATGAAAAAAAAAAAACCCATATGGATTTGTTCTGCAAAGCCGTGCCCTTCAGCCAAGAAGTGATTGCCATTTCAGGGCCTCGGCAACAAACAATAATACGCAATAAAGACCTCATGAAAACAACATTATCCCTTCTGGCAAACGGAGAGTATTGGCACTGCATTTTAAATACTCAAAACGAAACAGTGGGATCCAGTGACCACACAGGTTGTTAAACAAGAAACGGTCTCCTTTTACCCCAGCTACATTGAGTGACGTGGACGGGGGAGTATGAAAGTGATTGCTCGGCAGGATTTCACTCAGACACATTTTCACACGTCAGAAACGGGGAACGGCAGACAGTAGATGTACACTGACGCCCGCTGTTTTGTTCACTCTGACGCGGCTCAGTCGAACATGGGACATACACGGAGCCCGAGTTGTTGACAGCTCACTCTGGAAGCCTGCTGTGTGTCTCAAGGGAACTAACACACACACACACGTGCAACACACAGAGAACATATGCACATTAATATGACATCATGCAAGAATCAAACGACGTTGCACTAACAGTCACTTAGTCTCCCATATGCTGAGCATTAAGTGGCGATGTGCTTCAACACTGTCAATCTTCAGCCTGTTCAAGATCTCCCAGAAAAACAACGCTGACTTTCAACAATTTGTCATGCGTCATCCTTTCACTTCCTGCAAGTCATTATTTTCTCCTCTCTCTCTCTCTCGCTCTCTCTTTCTCTCTCTCTCTCTCTCTGTAATACATCTGACTCTCTGCTTGCCTGTGCCGAGAGCACAGGGGAGAGAGGGAGAGTCAGACTGGGAGGAAAAAGGGAGAGGGAGAGTAGAGAAAGAGAGAGAGAGGGAGAGAGAGGACAGAGAGAGAGAGGGAGAGAGAGAGAGGGAGAGAGCGATCTCAAGAGACAGACACAAACCTTAGCCGTGCCACCCTTAGCGTTCGCGGAGCACGGGGAAAACACACTCATCGCACACACACACTCCTCCCCTCACAGAACACACAGAGGCACACATGCTCGACTCAACCATGCGCTGAAATACACACACATACACATACACACATACAGAGGCATTCACATGCACAAGCTCTATCCTCCACACACACACACACACACACACACACACGCACACACACACACAAGCACACATTCAATCTCAGGATCCCTGAGGCAGTGAAATCCAAACTCCCTCTAGCCAAAGCGAACAAGCCGTCTGCGTACCTGCTAGGTGTTGCCAAAGCAAAAGTCCCTCTGCCCAGCGACACCTCCTGCTGACAAACCACTGAGTTGTGTGTTTCTTTTATCGCTCTTTTCCCCCCTTCCTCCGCTGGACACCAGCATGTGTGTAAGCGTGTGTGTGTGAGTGTGTGTGCGTGCGTGCGTGCGTGTGTGTGTGCCTCACACGGAACAGCTAGGGATTGCTTCACTGTCCGAACACAATGCAGTCTCAAGCCTGCTGCGCAGGTACTGCCGGCAGCGTGCAATACCACCTCTCCACCAGTAGAGGACCCCCAGCTACTGGAGCAGAAATTCAGAGAGCAACAAAGGCTTGAAAAAAAAGAAACGCTGGTTTTACAGCAGTACAAGACCCCCTCAGCACTGAGAAGTGTGTTTAACGGCTAAGTGCTAATGACTAAGTGTTGAGACAGAGGAGCGAGAGGGGAATTTTCTCACTAATGTGAGCCGATGAAGTAGGCCAGGCCTAACAGTCATTATTGGGCAGATCCTGCCTCCACTGCGACCCCCTGCTGTCACTGATGTTTGACACACAACAGTGGGGGGGAGGCTGGGATGCTTACAGGGACCCACACAGGACTTCATTAATACAGAAAAAGTAGTCTAAATATAACCGATGGAGAAAGAGAGAGGCAAACTCACAAACTCGAAGCCCCCTCAAAGCACAACAAACACGGACTCTGAGGCAGTCACAACACATTAATGCATGGCGGAGGGCAGATCGCATGGCAATTATATGACGAGACAAATATACGTGGCGAACTTAAACAGTCGGAGGACGCGTATCCAATTTAAATAAACAACGCTTGAAGAGGAACCAGGGGGGGGAGGAGAGGGGGGGGAGACCACACAGATGCAGTGTTTGTAGTGAGCAGCTAATACCGGCAGGCAGCCCCAGAGACGCCCCGGGGTCCTCGCATGACACCAATGTGAGGGGGAGGCAAAGATGCGTTTCTCCTGGAGGTTGCCTGTCTGTTTTCTGAGTCTGATTCCTAGGCCACAGTGGATGGATTTGCGCTGCTTTGCTTAGCTTGTTGTTGTTTTTCATTGATTTCATGCTACTTTTCCATTCATACCAAGACTCTTCTCTTAACCACATGAGACAGAGGGGGGAGGTAAGGGGGGGGGACAGTGACATGTGGCAATGATTCCAACATTTGGAAGCAGAGGTTTGAGGTTTGGGGGGGGGGGGGGGGGGGGCACCCATCTATGTGCTCTGCGCTGGGGTTGGACCTCACTGGGGCCTGGTGTGAGCACAGCAGGATGCCGTGGAATGATCAGACAGGAAATGGGATGAGCATAAGCTGTCGGCGCGCGTTTCCTGCTTCGTCCTCAGCGCTTGGCCGCCCTTCAACCTGTCGTGCTCGGGACCCCGACCTTCTCTCGCTCTCTGTCTGTCTTTCTCTCTCCCTCGTTTTCCCTTCCACTCACATCCAGACAGCTGACCCCTCTGGCGCAGAAAACATAACTGACTAAATCTCCCTGTCTCGTCTTAATCTCTTGCTTTATGCCTCTCTCTTTTTCTATCATCACACACAGACACTGACAAACTGAGTCGATAACAAACAGGCGCACACACACGAGAATTAAATATTGTACCTCCACAGACAAAAATGAACGAGTGCGGATTCCTATCGATGCCCCCGATTAAGAAGCAGAGAATATAAACGAGGTGCTAATGGAAGGTAATACCCCAGCAGTTATGCATGAGGGGATGCAGGCCTGAAAAGCGTGGCGACACATTAACGCGCAATCTCCTCCGGCCCCCGTGCCCAAAAAGTTTAATCAGCGACGGCGTAGCGGCCGGTGACGTGTAATTGTGTTTGTTTTGAAGGTTGATTACATGTGGGTCATCTCGGGAAAGGCGGCCGCACCGGGAACGCTTGCTTCAGCTCTGTGTGCAATATGCAGATTAGCCCTTTGCAGCTATAGGGACGCTAACCTCCTACTGTCTCAATTCGTCGACTCGACTGTCACAAGCGCATGTCTCGCACTGGTGCATAATTCTGAATGCCTGCCCATTGAGTCAGGGCTGTGTGAAATATGCAGCCTTTGTTCGAACTTTAAGAAGGAAGCTAACCTCCCCACTGCCTCCGTTCATCGATTCAGTATTCCTTACTGGGGTCCTGCCATGAGCACCACCAGTACCCAGTGACTGGATCAGGGAGATACAGAGGAAGTTTAGCTCCTCAGGCTTGAGTCCATGACTGAAGAACTCTGTGGAAGAATGATTGACAGGTCACGGGGCCAGACAAAGGTAACTCCCCACCTTCATCCATCTCCTCCTCCTCTTCCTCCCCCTAAAAAAGGAGGAATCTGTCACATGACCAAGTCTCACCATGAGCCAAATTGGCCAACGAAGATGATCCTCTCCACAGGAAACATCTGGATGCAATTTCCACGGCAAACCTGTTTCGACTACTCGCAAAAAGGGCATGACGCATCTTCAAACGTTCCTCCACCATGCCCCACCAGCCCCCTATCCTGCCTCTTCACCCCCCCCTCCCTCTCTCCTCTCAAGCCAACATTATCTGGTCCTCTGCCACCCGACAGCCCCACATCCTATTTAATCTGCCTGTAAGAGCACCTGTCAGCTCTGCGCCCCACTTCATTAGACTTCCACAAACGTCCAATACAAACACTTTACGGGAACAAGTACGGGACTAATCGTTATATGGCCTGTGGGAAACTGGGAATAACAATGACTAAAATACCCCCAAAGAAAACCCATGAACAAAAGAGGCGATGGTCTAAACATAGGGAACGGGGATGCAGGAAAAAACACTTTGTTAAGTGCACCGGCGATCAATCGACAGGAGTTCAAGTGTGTTGGAAAAATGGCTTTAGCTTTTTTCCAGGGCTGTCAACAAGTATCTCTGCTTTCTCAGCAAGAAGGGGCACATTTGCTGAATGTCTGTGTTTGAAGTGCTGGAGGTCAACTGACCCCAGTCACATGTTCTATTGGGATGGATCTTTTTTTAGGCAAAGGATACAGGAAGCGGTACAGATGAAATTGACTGTTCATCACATCATTACTCGCTGCATTACTTCCTACCATATTCACCATATTCTTCCTGGATCCAGTGTCGCAATGACACAATGAAAAAAATAGGCACAAATGAGGTCACCGAGAGAGAATATTATCGAGTCTGCCCTAAGTTCCTACCCTACGCTACGAGGGAGGAATATAGTGTGTCAAGAAAAAAGTCCCATCCCACTCTCACCATTAAATGTGTCAGCTGTTTAAAAAGAAAGTGCCAACCAGACAGGGCCTGGCAGAGCTCCACTAACTGGCAACAAATGACAGGCATCCGGCGCCTAATTAGACACCGCGGCACCACCCCCTCATGCACCCCGGCGTCTCCGGCCAGGAGGTCTCCACACCGAACTTCCATGCAGGTGTGTGGTTAGGTAGACAAACACACACCACACACACAGGTGTGTGTGTGATAAACAACAATATGCTAATGCGAGGCATCCCTCTCCTCAAGCTGGTACCAAGGCTTTGAGCAAGGGGGTGAGCTTCCCCTGCTTTCTAGCCCCGTGCCAATTAAAAGCTGCCAAGAAATAATAGGGGGAGTATCAGTAAGAGAAGCGGGGTCTGTGGTGTGCCGGCTCGTGTCTGATGTGGCTAAATCTGTCTGTTGTAACTACCTGCTCCAACACAGACCTGTGAAGGGATGCGAGGCAAATGCCAGCGGCACTGAGCTGTTATCTTCCATTGTGATGCTTTATTTTGTTTCTCCCCTGTAAGAATGTTTTCCCTCTGTTACCATTTTTACATAAAGCCAAAAGCAGACGCCTTGGTGGAAAAGGGGATTTCGCGCTAACGCGACAGCTCTTTTGCACGGAGGCCTTTGCGTAGGACGAACCACGAGAGGGCTCTTTTGGCAGAGTTTGGCATGACACCCGGGCCCGACCTTGGGAGTGCGGTGGAGCGGTCGCGGACTGACATGCAGAAGCCGTTGTATATAAACATGTAGCGACCGGGAACGCTGCCACTCCGTCCGAAATGACAGCTTCATCAGGGCGCAGCGCTCAGTCACGGCTTACTGGTATCTAACGCCCTGACCTCGGCCAGGCCACACATAAATCAGTCTCCTTAGGGACACACACACACACACACACCTACACACACACACACACACACACACACACACACACAAACACACACATACACTCGTTACTCCACGCATACAGTACATTCAGCAACAGTCACTAGATGGTTCTGTGCTGAAAGTCGTGAGGAAAAGGGAGTAGAGAAGCTGGCAAACTAAACTAATTGGAGAGAATTGGGGAGCGAGGAGAAAGGCTCCAAGTAGGCTGCAGGGGACAATTCAATGCCATTACTGTCGCTTATCTGACAGCTTTTGGCAAGAAAGAGACAAAGAAATCAAACATCCTTTGCCCTACTATGAGAGGGAGATAATTGTGTGTGTGTTAGTGTGTGCGTGTATGTTTAGTACACCTGTGTGAATCTGCTTCTGTGTGTGTGTGTGTGTGTGTGTGTGTGTGTGTGTGTGTGTGTGTGTGTGTGTGTGGATGAGGGCGAGTCTTCCGTGAGACAGTGCACAGGCAAAGACGAACTCAGCTAACTCTCTGCCCTATTCACGCCTCTCCGCTACAGTGCTCTGTCGCCTCTCGGACCAAACACCGCGCTATTTCCGGCCTGGCCCTGCTCTCTAATTACCGCCGCGCTCGCCGACCTGTGCCGGGCTGCCCCGCCGGGGCAAAAATCACCACGTCCGCGCCGCCGTCAGACGGCGAACACGAGCTGCCAACGTGCAATTTGTGGTCCCCGCTTCCCCTCGTGCAACCTTTGCCAAAACCCAGACAGCGACAGAGATAGAGCTGAAGACACGGCCCCACCCTATCCCACCTAACCCTCATCCACTACTTCCTACTTCCTGTTTTGCCCAGGTCATGTGACAGCCCACTGAGCCTATGTTAGTTATTGTTGTTGGCCTGACCCTCTCTTGAGGTGAGACGGTGCTATAGAGTGACCAGCAGTCTGGGTTTGAGTAAGGAGGGTGCACGCCGTATCTCTTTCGGTCATCTCTTCCAGGGTGAGTATTATTCACACAGTGTGCTCGGAGCGTAATTAGTCACGCTTTCTCGTAGCACTCAATTAAAGATGGCCCCCCTCGCCAGGGGTGAGACATCGCTGGCAGAACAGCAAGGGCTTCGTGACCTGTTGACTTCAGCTGAGCCAGAAAAGGGCACAGACAATCGCCTCTCTCTCCATCTCTCATTCTACCCTTATTAATCTTTTACTCACCCTTCACTCTCTTGATCTCTCTCTCTCTCTCTCACTCTTTCATACTCTCTTTCGATATCGGCCTGTCCTCCTTCTCCCCCCTCTTCGCTGCATCATTCCACTGCCCCTTCCTCCTGTTATCTCCCCATCGGCTATCTTTCTTCCTCTGCTCTCATCCCTCCCTTGGCTCTTCACAAGTCTTCACTGCACTCCTTTCTGCACTGCACTGCTCTCTTAGCCCCCCCCCCTCCCTCCTCACTCCCTCTCTCTCTGTCCCCCTCTGAGGCAAATAAATAGCAGTCTTCAGTGCTCTCTTCACTCTCTCCCTCTTTCTCTCTCTCTCTCTCTCTCTCTCTCTCTCTCTCTTTCTCTCTCTCTCTCTCTCTGAGGCAGGTAAATAGCAGCCGTAGTGGTGGGAAGCAGAGTGTGGAAAGGCCAGGTTGTTTGTCCAGTCTGAGGAGGCCTGCTGTGTGTGTCTCTGCCTGTGCCCTATGCCGCCCCAACCCAGCCCACCCGCCTCGCCTGAGGGACACTCATCTTCATCTCCTTTCACAGCTCCTTCCTCACACGTCTGGCACCTCACCAAATACAGACGACTGTGACCCACAAGGGGCTGGCAGCAGGGACAGCTGGGTAGTGTAGTTCATATAGTTGATCCTTTAAGAATGTGCTTTGCCACAGAGCATCCACAAACCCTCAGAAAAAGTAATATCACAGAAAATAAAAGGAACAGTTAGCGGGAACAGAAATGATCAAACCCAATGTTGGATGAGCCATCATGCTTAACTGACTGCCTTGCTCAAATACAAGGTCATTCTACCACTGATTGCCCCCCCCCAACACCACCACCACCACCCTCACCCTCATTCTCATCACGTTCCCATAAATCTGATGACTTTTATAATTAATAATTAGCCGAGCTGCCTGGTCAGAAGGTTTGATTAAATGTGACCTTATGTCTTGCCAGCCACAATTCATGAGAGTAATATGATTTGTGGATCCTTTTGTCCGACTGCTGTGCTTTGTATGCAGAGCACAGTGTCTCTCTATTTGCATTGATTTGTCATGCCATCTGGTTCGGAGGCTGCTTGTGATTCACGCGGGCCGTTTGTTTAATTACTTCTTTTGATTTGGGTCTTCCACCCAGACCGGCTGGAACCTGTCCTATTTTGCTGTTAGATGTTCAAGACCCCAAAGCATGATGATGGAGCCGTGACGACCGCACTACCACCTGCCACCAGCTCCTGTTTGTGGGATTCTGGCCCCGCTTGTGTCCGCGCTCACTCAGGCCAGGAAAAACACATAACTGCCGAGTCATTCCGCACTTAAGAGTCACTCAGAGAGGGAGAGGGAGCCGCGACCACCTCAAAGAGCACCAGGCCACAAATACTGCATTCAACTCCCCTTTATGAAAACGAGAAGGACAGAGAGAGAGAGAGAGAGAGAGAGAGAGAGAACGCATGTGTGCGTGAGAGAAGGAAATAAAGAAAGAAAGAGAGGGAGGAAGAGAGAAAGTAAGCACATAAACCAGGCCCTTGACCTTTTGGCTTGGAGGTTCTGGAGCCACAGGGACTATGGCCATCATTCCTGCTGACAGCAAGAGAGGGATTTCCTGCAGGAGTTTTCAGAAAACCCTGATCCCTGACCCCGAAGTTACTATCCCCCCACCCCCCACCCCCTCACCCCCACCCCCTCACCCCCTCACCCCAGCCCCACCACTTCCCACAAAGTGCCCCCTAACCCCTGGCTCCCTTCACTCACTCTCCCTATCATGTGACAGGAGTTATCCAACACTCGCTCGCAGATGGAGAGAGGTGGACATTACTCATGTGTGTGTGTGTGTGTGTGTGTGTGAGAGTGTGTGTGTGTGTGTGTGTGAGAGAGAAAGAGTGAGTATGTGTGCATGTGTGTATGAGAGAGAAAGAGTGAGTATGTGTGTGTGTGTGTGTGTATATGAGAGAGAAAGAGTGAGTATGTGTGTGTGTGTGTGTGTGTGTGTGTGTGTGTGTGTGTGTGTCTGTGTCTGTGTCTGTGTGTGTGTGTGTGTGTGTGTGTGTGTGTGTGTGTGTGTGTGTGTGTGTGTGTGTGTGTGTGTGTGTGTAGGCAGGCAGCCAGGCCCCGGGGATGACCTGTGGCGGTAAATCGGCCCGTGGTGCACCATGCCAAGCCACAAGCCCCCGCTCCGCTCGGTCATCAATGCATGGGCTGATTGACTGGCCAGGACCCAGAGTCACCCCTGGAGCAGAGCAGAGGCTGGGGGGAATGAGTGACGGCGCTGGCCGCATGACTGAGTGACTCAGGGCGGGATGACAATTGGCCAGGGGGGAGGGGGGGGCGCCTGTCTGGTCAGGACCTGATAGCCATCAACACAGAGAGGAGGGGGAGTGCGTTATATGTGTGTGTAATTGTAAAGATGTTGTGTGTGTATGTGTGTGTGTGTGTGTGTATGTGTGTGTGTGTGTGTGTGCACCCACACGTCTGTCAAGAGTTTCCAGTGGTTGGGGTACTTGTACACTGGATTCACTTCGCTCTGTGCATGCGCGCGCACACACACACACACACACACACACACACACACACACACACACACACACACACAGCCTCCTGAGATTCAGCTAATTCTTCTCTTACAGAGTTACACTCCCCCCTCCACCCTCCAAGCCTCTGGGGTTGCATGGGACAGACAGAGAGAGGGAGGGAGAGGGGGGAGAGAGGGAGAGAGAGAGGGAGAGAGGGAGAGAGGGATGGAGAGAGAGAGCATGAGTGGAAAACGCTGATGGTGGAGCCTCCCGGAGCCCCTCTGACATATACTTATGGTCTTATCCACAGCCTACCGCTCTGGCTAACACACACACACCCAAACACACACACACACACACACCCACACACACACACACACACACACACACACACACACACACACACACACACACACACACACACAGCCTACCGCTCTGGCTAACACACACAGGGAGCCCATTCACTTTATAGGGCCGCCACTGTTTAGCTTTGGGTTGCAGTTGGCGCTCATGTCTGAGGACTTTTTTTGACTAGAGAGAGAGAGAGAAAAAAAGAAAGAAAGAAAGAAAGAAGAACGAAAGAAAGCCAGGTAGAGTGAAAGACAGAAAGAGAGAAATCAATTGCTAGGATGCACTGGTCAGAGTTATGGTGTCTTCCTTGGCAGTACAAGGCACTCAAGCTAATAGCCTCTCTTTCTCTGTTGTTAGACCCCCCCCCCCCCCCCTCTCTGCTCCCTTTCTCTCTCTCTCTCTTTTTCTGTCTGTCTGTCTGTCAACCTTCAGAAGAAAACTCACAGAAGGGGGTTCGCGTAACACCCGCAAGCTTATTGCAGTCGACCACCGAGGGTTAAAGAGAGGGGGCCGCTGCACGTTGTGTTCGGTGAAACTGGTGGCTGGTTGAACACACTCCGTCAAGTGTGTAATTTACAGTAAGGCCACGCCGGGAGTGGAGGACTCCTGCCACAGCATCATGAGCACTGCTTTAGTCAGAACGCTGATGCCATTTTGAGTCACCGCCACTTACTGGTTATATCCCCCCCCCCCAACCCCCGTAAGCCCCCGAACACACACACACACACATCTTTGTGACCTTTGACTAGCTGCGTGTTTTTTTGTTTTCCTTAGCGGGTCGTTTAGACGGCCGTAAAGCATTCTGTAATCAGCCTCTCTCTCTCTCTCTCTCTCTCTCTCGCTCTCTCTCTCTCTGAGTCAGAGTGCTGTGTAACGCCACTTCCCGCTCGCGCTTTATCACTCTCTCATTCTCTCCTCTTTCATCCTCTGCTGTCTCATTCACTTTCTTTCTTCTCCGTTTCTTCTCACACACTAGAGTTTCTGTAAGTAACACTCATTGTCTCTCCCACTCTCTCTCCCTCCTCTTTTCATCTCCTCTCTCTGTCTCCTTCTCATTCCCAGTCACTCTCTTTCAGTTAGTCCTTTCCTCAGTCCATGTTTCTGTAACTAACAACAATCTTCTTTCTTCTTTCTCACTCTTTCTCTCTCACTCTGTCTTTCCCACATAACTGGCCCCTTCAGGCAGGGTTACAGGTCTCAGTGTCCACAACCGTTCAGGATTTGCTCTCCACCTCTCACTCTCTCTCTCATCCTCTCTCTCCCTCTCACTCCCTCACTCTCTCTCTCTCCTTCTTTCTTCGCCTGACAGAGCCGGACTTCCTAAGTGGGTTTCCTGGCCGTGACCTGCCTCAGTGTCGTGACTCTGGCGGTGGCATGCTGCAGTCTTTCCGCCATTTCTTTGGCCACAGCTACAACAACACTGGCGACTCCTGGGACAGGAAGAGGCGCCGATAAGGAAAGCACCTTGACTGCTACGGAGAAAGTGAGCCGGCACTCTACAACACACACACACACACACACACACACACACACACACACACACACACGCACACACACGCTAAAACTATATATAAAACATGCACGCACACTCACACACAAACACACACGCACATAAAAACACCGCTACACAAAGGCACACACTCACACACAAACACACACGCACATACAAACTCCGCTACACAAAGGCACACACACACAAACACACACACACACAAACACACACACACAAACACACACACCTGCTGAGGACAAGGGATATGGACCTGAGGGGCAGGAGAAGCGGAAAAGGGAAGCAGTGTTTGCCCACACAAGCGGGCACTTGTGACTCCAGGCCGTGGCTTAACAAACAGCAGAGCTATTTTAGCGAGTGCTCCCAGCCTTGACTTCCAAACGGAGGAACAGAGAGAAAGAGAGAGGGAGAGAGAGAGAGGGAGAGAGAGAGAGAGAGAGAGAGAGAGAGAGAGAGAGAGAGAGAGAGAGAGGGAGAGGGAGAGGGAGAGAGGGAGACAGGGAGAGAGGGAGAGAGGGAGAGGGAGAGGGAGAGAGGACTTTCCATTCTCCAGTGTGCTACTCAACTGCTATTGTTCTGGGCCGTGGCCTTACAAAACACAATCAATGCTTCAGGACACTCAGAAACCTGGCCGACTGTGAAGGAGCCAAGTCCAGGCAAAGGAAACTTCAATGCGTTCAAAAGATCTGCTGGCGAGAGAGAGGGAGAGAGTGAGAGTGAAAGAGTGAGAGAAAGAGGGAGAGAGGGAGAGAGGGAACAGGGCTTTGTAGATGGAACGGACCACTGCTCTCAGAAGAAAGCCTTGTCAAGATAATGAAAGTAAAAAAAAAGAAACAACACTACTTTCCCTTTTTTTTCTCTCTCCCTTTCTTCTGCTCTTACTCTGGAAACTGGAAATTGAGACGGCCAGCTGTCGCTCTGATCTATCGTTTATCGGGCTTTTAAATCTCGGCAAGCCTTCATCATGACACTTTTAAAAGCACTCTGAGAGACAGTGTCAACAGCTCCAGGTATTACCCCCTCCATTTTACCCCTCTATGTTTAGAAAGCTCTATTAGCTCCCCTAATTACCCCCCTTTTCCCTTGCTATGTGGAAACCACTGCATTGCCATTGCCCCTACAGGCAAAACTGAGGCCTGGACGGATCTCAAGGACACAAGATATTTACAACCGTACCCCTAATGCACCTCTTCAACACATCCACGTCTGACCCCTGACAGGTCAAGGGGGGGGGGGGGGGGGCCTGGCAGGAGGTGCGATGACTAATAGCTTGAAATGAGACCTTTACTGTATTCCTACACACTCTAGGCTGTTCAGACGAAGCGCTGAAGCTTTTTTGCGCAAACGTGCTAAGCGTCTCAGCACAACGGTGAAGTGACACACACACACACTTGACAGTTTGCTACCCCTGTTTGCCTAGACTGTCTAGCCCCGCGGTCAGCTATGCGAAGCAATAAAAACGGCAGACGCGCGGCTGGAGACCGGTGGCCGGGTCTAAAAATACAGGGCCGGACGACGCACTGCTGAGCTCATCCTGTATTCCGAGTGAGTCACACACAAGTCTACCTCTGTGAACATGGTTCACCCTATAAGACCCGGGCCTCGCAGACCGACTCTGCCCCTCAAAAAGAGCCTGTGATCCGGCATGCTAAACAGGCAAGTTTGGGTTTTTTTGCGGAGAGGAAGCGATAAAAATTTCAGATACATTAAACACGCAATTATGAACGGTGACCCATGCTGGATGCAGAGCGCATGAAAGCGCCGCTGAGTGCGTGGAAGTTTGGATATGGTTAAATAACTCAAACACGGCTTTGAAAAATTGATTAAAGATGATGAAGTTTGTTTGATGTACACACAGGCGCTTCCATGCATATTAAAACAGGTTTTCGGTTTTGGGGGAAAGACCAAAAGACGGAGAAGAAAGTGTCTGAGCGCTGATTATACGCACTTGAACAAACTGTGTCAGTCTGGAAAGCAGGGCTGATCAAAGGCTTCTCTGGACAAACTGCTCTCACGACCCCCCCACCCCCCAAACGTCTACCCCTCCATAACACACAGATACACTCTTGCACACAAACACACACACACACACAAACACACACACACACATGCAAAGGGATACAATACAGATTCCTGTCAGCAATCGTCACACTTTAGCCAAATTTGAACAACTCTCCTATGGCCGGTTTGATCCTTTTTGTGCCGGTCGGCCTTCCCTCTCCAACACTGCTGAACTACAGGACTTGCTGAGCTTGCTGAGAAGCACACACACACACACACACACACACACACACACACACACACACACACACACACACACTCACCTCACCATGATCTATCTTTCAGACGTATTTGACATATGACGCGTCAAAAGAGGCTGCACAAAGCATTCTCTAGCTTGTTGAGCATATTACTGTTCTGGCAACCCCCGTTGGGCCCAGAGGGGTTATTAAACGGAGCGCTGATCGATCGCCATTCCTCAGCTCGGCGCGGCACGGCGAGTGACCTCTGATTCCACCCCCCTCCCCCCCCTCCCCACCCTTCAGAGCCGGTGGGGTCTGATTTAGCTGATGGTAGTTACACGGAGCCTGTGAGCTCTTCGCCGTTGCTCTCAGCAGGGGAAATCTGAGTTGATGACTATGCATCTCACGATGTGTCCCGACACATTTCAAAATTGCCAGTTGAAAGACGCACATATTGCTTATGCATACATTCATCAAAAGTGCGCTACGCTCTGCAAGATCAAGTGGCTGTACGAACACAGAAATAGATGGCTGAATCATGTCTTGAAGCAGAAGAAGTAGTCGTAGTACTAACATACACTGTCTCACTTTACTGACGTTTTACTTTACCTGACAATAACTGCCACTGTTGCACTGTCTCACATAGTTAAGGCTTGCTGCTTGCATCTGTATAACTCAGACACCCTCCTCTCACCCTGCAGTGGCTCTACCAGGCCTGCAGGGGGAGCCGTTCCCAGACCAGGGTCAGTCCAGGGCTATAAAGCGGCCTTTGAGGGACGGACTGAGCACATGGATCAGCGAGTCTGAAAGGGCTCACTGAGCTCTGGCGCTCTCCCTAAGCCGGCGACAGTTGCTCTGTAATTAGCCCAAATCGCTTGCTTAATCACGGACGACGTGGGCCGCTCTTTTAGAGGGGGGACCGACCGTGAGGAGAAGCACGTTCACCGACTGCGGAACACTGGAACACTGCCTCTTGTGCAAGCAAACAACGCACACACACACACAAACATGCGCATGCAAACACACATACGCACACACACATGCACACATACACAAACACACCCCCTCACACACATACAGACGGTCCTTCCAGTTACACATACACACATATGATTTTGCAAATTCAAAAACCTATAAACAATGCACACACCCAGACACAATTTTGATAAACGTGCAACTAATACACACGTGCTTATGCACCCACCCCTCCTAATGGTGAGGTTATTCTCTGGCCGTACAGCTCAGAATGATGTACACACCGCAGCGTGTAGACCATAAACTGAGGACACGGCTAGATCGCCAGCAGGAAGGTGGTCATAAAACACACCAGGCAGAATTACCTAAACCACCACTGTGAAGCAGCAGTGGCACACAAATGTATAACTCCTCGTCACTATGGCAACAGGGTCCTTTCAAACAGATGCTGGGAGAGGGTTGTGAGTATGGAAATGGAAAGAGAGCTGAGTCATTCAGTGTGTGTGATCGTGCCACAGTCACACACACACACAAACACAGACACACACACAGACACACACACACACACACACACATATATACGTTTATGTGAGACACAGAAATTGAGAGACTGATGAAGACACGTAGAAAACAGACATATACCAAGAGAGGGAGTAGGTGTGGCGGTGGATATGCTCAACGGTAGCCATATTGGATGGGTATGAACTGAGACCTCTGGAGAAACAGTGGGTTACGGTTGTAGCTTGTATTTCTCCCACCTCAAGCTTTTGAGGTGGAGCTGGCAACAATGTTTGGACAATTGACGGACAATTCCAGACCTTCAGTCACACTCATGAAAAACATTTGGAAATACCCCAAAACCATTTTTTTTATATTGATATATCTAATAATCTATAATTGTAAGAACACACAGAGAGAGAGAGAGAGAGAGAGAGAGAGAGAGAGATTGATTTCACCTAGAAGGTGTATGTTTCTCTCCCCCCTCAGGTGTGGTTACGGTGGCATGTTTTCAGCCCACAGAGCCCCGTCAGACCAGCCATCCCATTGTCACAACCCAGTGCCAGAGGGCAGAAGCAGTGTGTGTGTGTGTGTGTGTGTGTGTGTGTGTGTGTGTGTGTGTGTGTGTGTGTGTGTGTGACAAGCTGGCAGGGCATCCATCTCTCCACCTCTTCTCATTAATCCACTCACACCCTGAAATACCCCGCTGACATACCTGAACGGCACCCCCGCCTCTGTCCTCTCAGCCTGTCAAGAGAGCCATCCCTGGTTAAACACCCTCAGGTTTATTTATTTTATTTATTTTAAGGACTGCACACAGCAGCAGATGAGGGAGAGAGGGAGGGAGTGTGTGTATGTGTGTGATAGAGAGAGAGAGAGAGAGAGAGAGGAGGCTAAAAGGCAAAACGGAACTAGAGAGTGAGTAAATGTTCTACATGTAGTTGTGAGGTCTAGAGGAACAAAACTACATTTCATGGAGACAACCATCTCCATCTCCTCCTCCACCTCCTCCTCCTCCTCCTCCTGTACTCTATGTCCAGACGGGTGAGCAGGGAGCCAGATGTCACGGCAGGCATCCGCCCCGTCTTAGAAGATGGGAGGAGGGGAAGAGAGGAGGAGGAGGTGGACGAGGGGAAACGGCGGGCTGTCTGAGTGGAATGATGAGAGAATCAGGTGCTGGAGCGCCGTGCTGACACAGAGCCAGATGAGGCAGAGTTCATCCCAGGGCTCTCCAATACTCTCCTCTATTTCACTCTCCTCTCCTCTCCTCTCCTCTCCTCTACTCTACTCTACTCTACTCTACTCTCCTCTCCTCTCCTCTCCTCTCCTCTCCTCTCCTCTACTTCACTCTCCTCTCCTCTCCTCTACTCTACTTTACTTCACTCTCCTCCCCTCTCCTCTCCTCTCCTCTCCTCTCCTCTCCTCTACTTCACTCTCCTCTCCTCTCCTCTACTCTACTTTACTTCACCCTCCTCCCCTCTCCTCTCCTCTCCTCTACTTCACTCTCCTCTCCTCTACTTCACTCTCCTCTCCTCTCCTCTCCTCTACTTAACTCTCGTCTCGTTGTCTAGTCTAGTCTAGTCTAGTCTAGTCTACTCTACTCTACTCTACTCTCCTGGGCTGGGCCTCTATTCTCCTCTCCTCTCCTCTCCTCTCCTTTCCTCTCCTCTCCTCTCCTTTCCTCTACTCTACTCTACTCTACCTTACTCCACTCTACTCTACTCTACCCTACTCTACTCTACTCTACTCTACCTTACTCCACTCTACTCTACTCTACCCTACTCTACTCTACTCTACTCTACTCCACTCTACTCTACTCTACTCTACCCTACTCTACTCTACCCTACTCTACTCTACTCTACTCTACTGTACTCTACTCTACTCTACTCTACCCTACTCTACTCGCCTGGGCTGGGCTGAGATGGCTGTGTTTGGACAGAGACGGAGACAGAGACAGTGGTAGCTCCAGTACTGATAGGACATGAGACACAAAGAAACAGGCTTCTCAGGACTACTCTTCCCCTGTGAGTCTCTCACTGACGCGAGGAAATAAAGTAGCAGTGTTCCCACTGTGAGCGGATGTATGCATGTGTGTGTGTGTGTGCGTGTGTGTGTGAGAGAAAGAGAGAGTGAATGTCAGTCTATCTCTGAGTGTTTTTGATTTAGCTTCTCAATATTTGGCATCAGTGCCTGCCTAGGCTACTGCGCGAGATCCAGTTTCACCCACTATCAGGTTCTCACACCCACCCACCCACCCACCCCCATCCTACCCCCATCCTACCCCACACCCCCAATATCCTCCATCTGCCATCCACTCATCTTTACCCGCTCAAATCATGGCTTTATTACAGCCCTGTGCCACTGATACGGGGAGGAGGAACTTGTAAATCTCACGCTGAAATACTGGCGCAGTAATAGCCAGTAAAAGTCTCATTGATATGAAACTACTCTACTGATAATAACGGAGGGCTTGAGCGAATTCACGCCACTTCCCTAGTTGATCTGCGTCTAAAAGAGAGAGGGAGAGAGAGAGAGAAAGAAAGAGAGAGAGAGAGAGAGAGAGATAGAGAGAATAAAGTGTCCCCTCGCTTCAAACATGATTCACTCCTAATAGCCATGGCAGGTGGCAGTCACTTGTAATTTGTAAAGAGGCCTGTCGAGTTTTCTATCTTCCTCTTTTTTTTTTTTCTTGTAAATAATTTGTGCAGGGCGAGAGGCAAATGAGAGGTTAGTACATGTGTCAGTCAGGGCCAGTGGTGCTGTCGCTACCGGTCTGTCCTGTGAGGAGGAGGAGGAGGGAGGTCTGAGAGGAACTGAGTGACCTGACGGAAACAGACAGGGGAACAGCACAGTGGTTCCTGTAGGGGCTCAATGTGAACCAAATGGCCCCTGAGAAAACTTCAATCGAAAAAAATTAATAAATAAAATAAAATAACATAAAATACAATTCTCCCCTCCCTGACCTTTGAGGGGAAATTTCCATCCTGTTTTTCTTCTCCTTTTTCTCTGTCTTCCTCCATAATCTTGATCTATCTCTTTCGGCATTCTTTCTAATCTCCCTTTCCTCTCTCTCTCTCTCTCATTCCTTTTCTCCCTCTCCCTCTATCTCTCTCTCTCTTATTCTCTCTCTCTCTCTCTCTCTCCCAGCTCTGCCATGCAATTCAGTGGGGTCACAATGACCTTTCTGTAAGCCCTGTTGGAGGTTTTTCCAACATATGTACTTTGGTTGGGTTTTTAGAATCATCCATCAGAAACAAACTGGAGTTAGCTTCTGAAAGCAAAACAGCAAAGGAAAAGAATAAGAAAAAAAAAAAAGAGCAGAGAAAAGAGGAGAAAAAAAAAAAAACTCTTAAGAGCGTGATGATTTTCTGAGAGAGCGCAACCACTAATTACATCAAACCAAAAAATGTTCCTCGCTGGCCGCGTAACCTCCCCCCTATCCTGAACCAGCCTAGAGCGGAGCTAAATCACCCGGACTGCAGCCATCGACGGGGGCCGACGGGGGCCCTCCGCTCACCCCCCGAAATTATGAGTCATTTTGACCGATAAAAAATGCAATCCCGGGGAATGCTTTGTAAATGATACAGCCGTCTTGAATAAAGGTTTTAAATCTGCAGCCCTGAAATCGAAACCCGGACCCGCTGGTTTCTGCGGTCCGTGTCAGTAATTCTTCCCAATGGGGAGAAAAGTGATATTTTGCTGCCGTGGGGGAATGCCCCTGTCACCGCAAACCTCATTTTACCCCCTTCAATACAGAGGGAGATGCTCACACACACACACACACACACACACACACACACACACACACACACACACACACACACACACAGAGCCAGGGCTCAGCGGAGAGTAGTAAGATTGAAAAGGCACTGAGAGAGGGTAGAGGGTCTGTCGTCTCCACCTTTATTTGCCCAGCGGCTCCACTTGAGGAGTAACGTGATCTTCTCCTGCCAATGAGAGAGAGCCCACAGCAGGGCAACACCTGCAGTATTGTTCTTCATGTACCCTTCATGACACGCATGCACACGTACACACTCACACACACACACACACACACACACACACACACACACACACACACTGACATGCACACACACACACACACACACACAAACACACACACACACACACACACACACACACAAACACACACACACACACACACACCGACATGCACACACACACACACACACACACCGACATGCACACACACACACACACACAACACACACACACACACACACACACACCGACATGCACACACACACACACACACACACACACACACACACACACACAAACACACACACTCACACACAAGCAAAGACTCATGTGCAACTGTGGCCTCTGGAAGGATTAAAAATTCGCCTGAAACATCTTGTAGCATTAAAAGCCTTACTACAAATACCATCGGCTCTTGGCCCTAATAGGGTACCTTATAGTGTTTATAAAGGAGCGCCTGATGTTTTTAAGTATCTATGGAAGCTTATGGTGAGTGTATGGAAAAAAAGGAACAATTACGAGGATGTGGCATCGGGCATTCCGAAGGAAAAGAAGGCCATGACCAGAGGTCAATTTCAAGACCCATCAGTCTTGTCATTCATAATGTGGAAGGAAAGATCTTCTTTAGTGTGGTAGTAAGGAGGTTGGTCTAATGGCTATATATATGACAGATATTTCTGTGCAGAAATCAAGAATGCCAGGATTGGATGTTTGGAACATAGTAGCACCCCAACCAACTGGAGAGCCTGTGACATGCCATAGCATAATGAGATTGATCAGGCAGTGCAATGTTCAGACACTTAGCTATGCATGTGGAATCTTTTTTTGCGGTTGATCTTGAGGTGTATCTGTTGTTGTCCCTGGTATTGACATGTGTCCTAACCCGTTGTGAGTATGGAGGGGGGTGGGTCTGGGATGCCAGACACCACTGTTTAGGTCTCAGGAGGTGTTGTGGGCCTAATTCATTCAACACTGACAAAGGAAGGTGTCCACTTGATAACCCATGTGAAATGCTAACAAAGGCAACTTTGTTGTTGTTGTTGTTACTGTTAAGTATGGTTAAGTATTGGTATAATGGTTGTAGTGCACCCTGTTTGTTATAATACTTATGTTGTTATAATAACTAAGTGGTTGGTTATGAGTACTTGCTTGTGACAGTGAGAGGTTTGGCCGCTGTGGGAAGTCCCCAACAAATAGCACGAGGAATTTAACATCTTCTCCTGTGTATAACTGAAATTAAAATGTGGTAGCACCTGAGGTGTCTGTCAAAAATGTAGACCAGCTGGCTACAAAAACACCATCACGCCAACTCAACACACAACGACCTCCTCTGTGCGTAACAAGAAAAACACATTCGTCTTGGAATAAAATAAAATAAAATAAAATAAAATAAGACTATGCAGACTGAGAGATGGCCCCTTGTGACATTGTTTATGCTGTTTACGGTTTCTGCGAGCACTACTTAAACAAAGCATGAGCTGCCACCTTGAAATAATGGAGTGTGTGTGTGTGTGTGTGGAGGAGTGTGTGTGTGTGGAGGAGTGTGTCTCCGGCTAACAGCTCACCTACTCCGTTAAGTTGTGTTCCCACACCCTCGAGGGCTGACCTCTGGGGTCAGATAAAAAGGAGAAGAAAACTCGACCTCCTTTGCAAACGCAGCAGGTATGTGACCTTGGGTATGGCCCTTAGTAAATACTGTTCTTATCTCAGGCTCTTTGCATCTGTCTAGTTGACTTCTACAACCATCCATCTCTCTCTCTCTCTCTCTCTCTCTCTCTCTCTCTCTCTCTCTCTCTTTCCCTCTCCCTCTCCCTCACTCTCTCTCTCTCTCTCCGGATAACATCTATCTCTCTCTCTCTTTCTCCCTCTTCTCCTTTCTTTCTTTGTTTCCCTCTTTCTGGCTTCCTGGTAGGTCTGACTGGAGCCCACCCTCATCTGTTAAGAGAGCAGCCCCCTGACAGGCCCCCACTCCCTGGGGTTAAACTTTCACCCACAGCCCCTCCTCTGGATCCCCCGCGAGTGGGCTAACCTCTGGGGGTGTCTCCTGCACCCTTCATCACACACACACACACACACACACACACACACACACACACACACACACACACACACACACACACACACACACAAACACACATACACACAAATAAATAAACACATTAACACACAGACATAAACAAACACACACACATACATACATATACATAAACAAACACACACACACACATAAACACTCTCTCTCACTCTCTCTCCTCCTCTAGTGCATCACTGACTCACTCTTACTGCCCCAGCCAGACAGCAGCGCTCTGAGAGTAAGAACACCCTCAGCCTCACCTTCTGTCTGCCGGAGGATCCATGAGTGTGTGTCCCACCTGAACACCGATCTGTGCGGTTGCCCTGAGCACCGCGGATATGCTTCGGTGAAGCACTGAAGGAAATGACACAGTGACGAACTGACAAGTTATAGCCTCTCTCTCTCTACCCCACCTTCATACACACACACACACACACACACACACACACACACACACACAGACACACAGAGACAGACACCAACACACACACCCATACTTGAAGACTAATGCAGATATCTTAGTCATCCAGGTCAGCTGGTGTTCTTTCCAGGCAGCCTACCACCCATTGATCACATCATCGCTTAAGAATAGAATGACGATGCAATGAGGAGACACACACACACACACACACACACACACACACACACACACAGGGGAGCTGTGCTGGTGGTCATGGAGGGTAGTCTTGAGTAGGGGTGGGGAAGATCAACTCTGCTACCATCAATCTTTACACAAGTGACACAGGAGCTGCCCCAGCACCTTTGCAGAATTCAGACTATAATTGACCAAGCCAGTGTGTGCACGCATGTGTGTGTCTGCGTCTGTGTGTGTGTGTGTGTGTGTGTGTGTGTGTGTGTGTGTGTGTGTGTGGTGTTTCCCTCTCTCTCTCTTTCCCTCTCCATCTGTCCAAGTCATATGGCTGCAGTGAAGTCTTTAAATCCTGAGGTGTTCAGGGGGGGTTTGATCAGGGGGTGACTCTCCAAACAGGCAGATGACACCCTTATAATTTACACCATCTCTGGAGGCCATCTGACCCAATCTCCTCTCACACACACACACACACACACACATCCATGAGCGCCACACAACCAACACACATTCGAGAATCTGCGCCAAAGAAATTACTTTTTCAAAGCCCCTTAAATGTCGAGACGAATCGTGCGCGGGGTCCCTTCGGGAAGGGAAAAGCCACTGTGTGATCATGGGTTAAATGGCTTAATCACTTTTACTCATGACGCTCGAGGAACTCAGCAATGAGCGCTGTCTGTAGCGCACCACACCGTGCTAAGGCAGCAGCTGGTATTTGTATTTGTGACAAGGGGATAGAGCACTCTGAGGAGTATGGCGTCTTCAGTGAGTGTGTGTGTGTGTGTGTGTGTGTGTGTGTGTGTGTGTGTGTGTGTGTGTGTGTGTCTGTGGGAGATCAGTGACCGTGCGTGCATGTGTGTCTGTGTGTGTATTTATGAACACATGTGTGTGTCTGTGTATATAATTGTGTGTGTGAGAGGGAGAGAGAGTGTGTGTGTGTATGTGTGTGTGTGATGAGGAAAAAAGGTCTATCAACAGACAAACAGACAGTGAGCAAATGCAATTAGATGAGATTAAACATGCTTCTGATGTCAGACTCAATCTGGCTCGTGGCTCCTTCCAAAGAGCCGGAAATCAACTTCAGAAAACTCATTTCCGTGACAAACACATTCTTTCATTGATTCCTTATTGGTGAAAACATCTCAGCTGCCTCATTTTTGTGAGTAAACTCTAATCTCCACATTACCTCCTCCCCTCACTCAGCGTTCTCTCCCTCTCTCTGTCACCTCGACTGCTTAAACAACCAATAGCGCTTCAGCCTTCCCACAATGCTTCATGTTCCATTGAGCGCGGATACAGATGCGCTATCTGTTCGCATGCAGTCACGACTAACTGAATTGGGAGCCAACAGATACAATCTGATCAGTATGTCACTGGATTACCAGCGCCTTGTATTGTCGCCAAGGTAACGCAGGCATGGGGGGGGGGGGGGGTGGAGGGGCTTCCTTCCTGATAGCTTCCTAGTCTTTTCTCTAATGGCCTAACAACATCCTTAGCGTTTCCTTCTTGGACTGAATCAGGCAGGCAGTGAATCTTTCCAGCCTCAAGGAAACGAGCGGAGATGCTACGCTACATATCCACAGTCTCATGCAGCTTTTTTTTGGCAGGGTACTCGACTGCTCCTCTTTAGTCGACTCCCTCAATGAAAATGGGAGGCTTCTGCTTTTTTGTACTGTTTTGTTTCTCTTCAGTCAGTTTCCCTTTTTTGGGGGTTCTGACTCCCTCTTTTTTCCATTTCCTTTTTTGCCTGGCTTTTGGGCTTTCGATCGATCGGAGTCTATTTTCAGAGGGGGGGTGTGGGGGGGGGGGGTGTGCAGACCTTCAAGAGTCCTGACCTGTGTCTGATTCGTCTCCTGTTTTTGCCGCAAAGTCACGCAGCTGGCACACAGCTCTCTGTCAGGCTCTCTCCAGCTGCAGCCAAATGGAGTGGAATCATCGGGCCGGCAGGCCCACAGCAGGCCCGTGGGTAAGCACACCCCGTCCAGGCTGCGCCTGACCTTGGGCAGGTACTTCTGAGCTTAGACGGATACAAGCTGACAAACCCCACCTACAGGACCAAAAACTCTGGAGCCAACCACTGCAGTCACTGTGGACAGCGAGGGAGACAGCGACAAAGACAGAGAGGATGAGACAGATCAGTGATTTAGGTCTAGTTCCACAAAGACGTGAAAGTCCAAAGCTGTTTTTTCCTCTTCTCCTCCTTGCAATGTTGCCGGAGCCGACTCCGTTCACACGACCTCTCTAGGCTGACCTCCATCCGAGCCCTCATCCTCCTCTTCCTCCTCCCTGAGCAGTTAAGAACTGCGCTAAGGACCCTCTTAGCACATAGTTGGCAATATTCACCCACGAAAACAAACCACTAAGGGTTCCTGTGGGGAAAAGCATGTTGTTGTTTTTTCCACGCACATTCAATAATGTCCCACACTGAGCATGTTTCTCCATGGATCCCTGAAGATTCAAATGGCGCACCTACGCCATCCCATAATGGCTCTGGCCAATGTCTACCACGCAGAGAAACGTACCTTTAGGAACCGAGTTCTCCCCCGAGGGGAAGGTTTAAAAGCAGGAGAACACAATGAGGAGGCTTTCAGAGCCCCTGAACTTGCGATTACACCCATGACTCAGAGGCCCAGTAAGAGTATCTGCTCACACAGTCTGGATTCGTGGGCTATTGTGCAAGCCATGAGCGGCACGTCATCCCTGCCCCCCCCACCCACCCACCCACCCACCCAGATAGGAAGACAATGGTCGAGATTGTTTGTTCAAACGGGATGACTTTACGTGAGCATGAAACGGGTCAGATTTGCTTTCCGAAGACCCCTTCACCTTTCAAAACAAAACCCCAAAGGTCCTTCAATCATGCTTTGAAGCACGTCGAGACGGTTCAACAAAGGTGAA
>NC_045167.1:18411434-18413934 GCF_900700415.2 Clupea harengus | reverse complement strand
CTGACGATAATCAGACACTTGGCCTGCCTTGCGCTCTCGTAGTATTCAGGGGCTTTTTTTTTTTCTTTTGCGGAGGACCACCCTTGAGTTTTACAACGCTCTCAAAGGCAGCGGCAGCAGACTCCAGCCAGCCTGTCAGGCCCCGCACGACACGTCAAATCGAAAACATCCGCCGAGAAATGGGAACCTTTTGTTCTATCAATTTGTCTTTTTGTTCTCACACGGTTCTTTCTTTGAAGCTTTCCCCCTGTGAGAGAGAGCGGCTTTGTGATTTGTTATGCGTTACTCTACAACAGCAGCAGGTAGCACAGCGACACACTGTTGGGAAACTGAAGTGGTTTTCAGTAGGAGTAGCAACTTTGTGGGAACAAATCTTCAACACAGGGAAAGCTCAGAGATATCTGTGAAACTACTGGACCCTTACAAAGAGATAGAGAACAAACAGAACAGGAGGGTAAAGCAAAAAAGAGAGAGAGAGACAGAGAATATCAGTCATTCAAACTCCTCTCTCTCTCTCTCTCTCTTTTTTCTCTCGCATTTCCTGTGATATATATGTTCAAAGCTAGTGGAGGAGGTTCGGGTTTCCAGCCAGGAGCAGTGAGCAGAGGCAGCGTAGGAACTACCGCGCTGGAGGAACACTTGCTGCATTTGTTTTTCATCCCAGGGGTAAATGTGACTGACTTCACAGGGGAAAGAGCGAGAGTAAGTATCTCGTCAAGAAGAGGAAAAAAAAAATCAACAAAAAAGTAAAAGGAGAGGTGAAAAAAAAGGGATAAAAAAAGAAAATCCCTAAACACATGTACACTGAGTTAACTAAGCGCAAGTTTTTGCAATTTTCAGCATGGACAAACATGCCAAAGGCAGAGACATGCTGACCCCCTCAGATGGCCTGATGGCGGGTGAGAGCACCATAATTCCACCCATTACTACCCCTCACTGTACACAGATAGATCTCTCTAAATGATAGGCTTTACCAGGCCTGGCTGGATGGCAGTGCTGTTTGGGAGACCGCAGGGGGGATTGGGAGAGATGTAATCCTGGCCTCAGGCATCCCGATGGCCCAACCAGCCTGCGTAATGCCCCCTGTCCCCCACACAGGTCCAATGCAAACATTCCTTAAGGATCTGTCTGCAGAGTCTGAACACAAGCCTCTCTCTCTCTCTCTCTCTCTCTCTCTCAGCGTGTCTTTCCATCTGTTTCTGCTCCTCTCTCTTTCCTCAATTTTGGTTCAGTTTCTGTCCATTTCCTTCCAATAAATTAGGTTTCCCTCCATCGCTCTTCCCTCTTTCCTGATAGTTCTCTCTTTACGTTCTTCTATGCCCTGAAATTCTTCCTTTATCTTTTTACTTTACTTTAACTGTACAATTGTTCTTTTAGCTACTGATTACTTCTGAGGAAACCACATCTATCCCCTTTCAGTGAGCTCTTAGTGATCAGATCTCAACCTTAAGAGTGAGAAGGGCTTTCAGTGAGCTAGTCAACCACCTGCTATCTCTCTCTTTTAATCTCCCTCTCATCTCCCTCTCTCTCCTCAACTCGTTCACTCTCCCTCTCTCCCTCTGTCTCTCTCTCTCTCTCTCTCTCTCTCTCTCTCTCTCTTCCTCTTTTACTGTCTTTCCCTTATGCTAAAGCATCATTCCATGTAAAGAGTAATCATTTAGGGGCACGGTGGCTCAGTTGCTTGCACAGCTTGCACTGCTGCCTCACAGCAAGAAGGTCATGGGTTCGATTCCCGCATGGGGTGCTGTTGGCTCTGGGGGGCAAGTCCTCCCCAGAGTGCACAGTGCTCAGGTGGGCTATCTCCCGGGCCTTTCTGTGTGGAGTTTGCATGTTCTCCCCGTGTTCACAAGGGGTTTCCTCCACTAAGGACCCCAACAGAAAAAACATGCAAAATAACAGAACACATGTCCATCCCTGACCAAAGATGGACAGTTCACTTCACTTGGTCCCCGGGCGCTACAAGCTGCCCACTGCTCCTGGGGGGTCCTTGAGGAAGGACGGTCCAGGATGGGAAAAAGCAGAAAATAAATTCACCGCGACCTCAGGCCTACCTGCGTGTGTGTGTGTGTCCTGTGTCGCCCCCATATATGCACGTGTGTGTTCCAGTGTGTCGTGTGTGCCATTAAAAACCTGACAAAGGTCTTAATTATATAATCGGTTCTCTAATGTGATTCATTCACGCACAACCAGATGAAAGATCAGGTGCGTGTGACACACTGGTTGCTTTTCAGCCAAACACAGAGGCTTGCTTCTCTTTTTTTTCTCCTTTTTCTATTTCTTTTTTTTCACCCTTATTTGGCAGGCCAGGATCGCCTTTCATCACCTCTGCTTTTCTTTTTTTTCTCTCTCTCTCTCTCTCTCCCTCTCTCTCCTTCTTCCTCTGCTCTGTTTCGGAGGAGTGTGTACCGTAAGAAGGCCTGGTGGAAAATTCACAACTCTCCCAGGCCCATATGTTTCACTCGATACACTTGATTGCATATCTCGCACAAGTCGACGAGTT
>NC_045167.1:18396434-18406434 GCF_900700415.2 Clupea harengus | reverse complement strand
TCTTGGTGTCACAGCTGATGCTGGATCAGTGGCTGGTGCAAGACTCTGTCTCTGGGCACTGTGATTTCTGTGTCCGCTCGGGCACTCGCACTCGCTCGCACACACACACACACACACACACACACACACACACACACACACACACACACACACACACACACACACACACACTCGCACACACACACACACACACACACACACACACACACACACACACACACACACACACACACACTCGCACACACACACACTCTCACACACACACACAGACATACACCCACACACACACACGCACACACACACACACACACACACACACACGTGGCCAGTCAAGCCCAGCTGCTTCCCCCTTTCCTCCATCGTTTACCATCACAGAGGGAGAGGGCACGGATCACACACAGCCGCCGCACACCCTCCAGTCACGGGGTTAGGGAGAAAGCATTCAGTCAAAAAGCACGGCGCTGGGAGACGGCAACAGGGTGTCTGTCTGACTGCGGCTTCAGGGGTGACGGAGGACACGACGCGGAATCCATACCCGGCACGAGTGACGCCCATTTGCTGTGAAAGAATAACCGCGGCTTAAAATGAGCTCCTTTCGTTTACAGAAATCGCTTCTCGGCCGAAAAGGGGGAGGACTGAGAACTTTCCCCTTGGGAGGAAAACAGAGGACGAGCTTCTCGGAAGTATAAACACAAAGAGAAGCTGAGAAAAGCCCTGCGCTTGCGGACGCTTCAAAGCCTTCCTTCCCTTCTTGTGTGGGTCCCCGTCAACCTCGAGTAACCTCCCCGAATTCCCATATGGGATTTTCTTCTTTTTTTTTTTCACATGATTTTTTTTTTTTCGCTACCCAGAAGCCCGAGGGGCAGGAAATCTCATAATTGTCTTGCTGGTTACCGAGCGCTACGTCAGGCCTGAGTCACCAAGTGCCTTGTGCCAGTCCTGACTCACCCTTCTCCCTCTTCTCCTCTCACTCCTCACTCCTTCACTTCTTCATACCCCATTCCTTCCCTCTCTCTGTCTCTCTTTCCTCCTCCTCCTCCTCCTCCTCCTCCTAGGCTCCTGGTCTGCATTAGCGAGCGCTGGGATGTCCCCGAGCTGTCCGGGCCCCTGCTGATTGCTAATGAGGCCAGTGTTGTGGTTTCACAGATGTCCCTGTGCCGTGCCGTGCTGTGCTTTACTGTGCTGTAGTATAGCGGGGCTGGGGCTGGGGCTGAGCCCTGCACTGTTGCTGCTGTGGCTGCTGTTGGTGCTGCAGTCCCAGTGTCTGACCTCGCTGGGCCCCCCCCAACCCCACCCCCCGGGCATCAAACAGCTGCCTCCTAATGAGGGACACACACGTGCGTTTAAACGCACACCAATAACCAGACAGACAGAGGCACACACACACACACACACATGTGGGCACCCACACAGAGACTCAAACAAAAACATATGTGTACACACACACACACACACACACACACACACACACAATCAAGAAACACAGAGAACTTGGGGGGAAAAAAGACATTTGAAGACAAATGGACACACGCACATGCAAACACCTGCGTACAATGATACGCGCTCACACACACATACACGCACACACACACATACACACACACAGACACAGACTTTAGGTCAGGTGCACGCACTGGCTCTGTCTGAGTCATCAAGACATCTTCAAAGCATGAGAGCGGAGGCTCGGAAAGCAGAGAGAGAGGGAGAGAGAGAGAGAGAGAGAGAGAGAGTGAGAGAGGGAGAGAGAGAGAGGAAGGAACAAGACTTGGGAGGAAAAAAGGAAGGGATGGAAAAGAAGAGAAGAAAAACAGGGAGCAGGAAAGGACACAGAGAAAACAAAATAATGGAGAGGAATGGAACGACTAACAGAAGAATGCAGACTAAAGGTATGGCAGGATTATTGATTTACCAGAAAGAAAGAAAGAAAGAAAGAAAGAAAACATTTTTCTTAGTCTGTCTGGTCTTATTAGTCTGGTTGTCCAACGAGTACCAGGAGGGAACACGACATGAAATCATCTGGCATCGTGTAATAGCCGTATCTTTTGATCCTGCTAAATCATCACTGGCCTTAATGAACATCCGGCTCGGGCTACTTAATGTGCGCTAACACATTTAACTCTGAAATGGGCCCGACTGACCTCTGACCTCTGCACTGTACCACTGCCCTGACTCAGATCACTGAATAGGGTGAGCCATGGGTCCCTCCAACTAAGACTATTGTGGATGTTCCTCTGGAATGTTCTAGTGTGTGTGTATGTATATGGTGAGAACTTCACTGGGCCGCGCATATACTAGCACTATAAGGCTCTGAGTAGCTAACATCCTTATGTAATCCCTTTTTGAGTTAAGTGATTCTCCCTTAGTCTATGTAAGCAGTGGCCAAACAGATACAAACTCAGACTTCAAGGGACCACTCCGAAGTGGCACACGCACTCGCTGACTTGATTCTGTTTGTGATAAACATCCACTTCCCACTGTGATTGACCTAATGAGGACGCGGCTCTGTTTGGGCTTGTTCAGATCCCTGTCAGACTGTGGCCTGGTTCAGCTGTCTGTGTGTGTGTGTGTGTGTGTGTGCTGTGGGGGGGTGGGTTGCTTCATTATTTGTGGATGCTCTCTCTAGATTCGATTGTTTGCCTGCCCAACTGTGAAAACAGGATGGCTCTGAGAGAGGTTCAGCTGTGTGTGTGTGTGTGTGTGTGTGTGTGTGTGTGTGTGTGTGTGTGTGTGTGTGTGTGTGTGTGTGTGTGTGTGTGTGTGTGTGAGAGAGTGGACTGTGCGGACCGCCTGTCTGTCTGCTGTTCTCCGCTCGTGTTGTTCTTCCTGTTCGAAGCCCGAGTGTTGCCGGCGAACTCTGTGTGCGTCTACGCGCGGCTATTTTTGTGTGTGTGTGGCGACTGTTCCGTAAACACTGTTAGCGCTCTCTGCGTTCTCTCGCTCTCTCTCCCCGTGACCTTTCAGCACCAACACCAAACTGGGTAATACTCTCCTGTGGAAGGCTCTATCATCTGTTGAGGTCATATTTAAGGTCTGTTGAACCACTGCATATTAATCAAAGGTAAAAGGTATTTTAATAATTAGGAATAAAGCCATTTTTAACTTTTAATAAAGAAACTGACATCCAGGCCTTTGACGCAAACAGCACCAGAAAGAAGCTGTGTTTGATGTGTTAGAAGTATAGTCTTAGATAATGGAATCTCCCTCCATTACGCTTTGGGTGACAGGGGTAAACATAGCAGAATGTAGGATTACCATATCACATACAGCCATGACTGGATGCGTAGATAGTGATGGTATATATAAGCTGGTTATGGTATATATGATAGGTAGCAATGCGGCACTGCTGAGTAGGAGCGACAGAGAGAACCACGGCGGAAGTGTGTGTGTGTGTGTGTGTGTGTGTGTGTGTGTGTGTGTGTGAAGATAGAGTTCTGCTGCACCCCCCAGGGTGTCTCATTTGCTTCCAGATAAGGAGTCCAGTCCGCCAGACCACCCATGGCTCCGACACACTCAGACACCCTCTATACCCCCGCCAACTCCTCCTGCTGCTGCTGGGAAGTGCTGGCAGCCTCCAAGCTTTCTACATCTTTCTCTCTCTCTCTCTCTCTCTCTCTCTCTCTCTCTCTCTCTTTCATTTCTCAAACCTTTTCACATTCAATCCCTTCCCTTTTCCTTTCTCTCTCCTTCTCACTGTATTTCCCTCTCTCTGCTTTGCTATCTCTCTGTATTATATATTTGTTTCTCCTTTCTCTCTCTCTCTCTGCGTGAGTGCGTGTCTCCTTTCTGGCCGTTGGGAGTCCCTGGCCATGTTTACATTCCCCACACTTGCAGGCAGTTGAGTCTGCATGCTGTTCCGTATAGAACCTCACACACACACACACACACACACACAGACACACACACACACACACACACACACACACACACACACAGCACCCCACCCTTCCCTCCCCCGGTCCCCCCCAGCTTATCAGAGCTCCGACCCAGAACTATCTACGCAAAGTGAAGCAGAGCAGGGGTGAGAGATGGCACGCTCCAATACACCTCTGTACGTCTCTTGGGGGGTTACTGGGTCACGTCCAAACAACAGGGCACGAGAGAAGTGCTTTACCATACAATGCTTTCTATGAGGCAGCCATGACTGTCCCGCAAAACAGGAAAAGGATATGATTGAAAACAATCAGACCACCAGAGATTCAAAGGGGACCTTTAACCAAGAGAAGATGGCATTTCACATGCGTGGTCATGGGTCAACAGCTGCTCACTTGAAAAAGGAATTCCAGTAGTATGCGGCGTGCTGCTGCCGTGATCTGAGCTCTGGCTCCTGCCTGCGTCGGATTCACCGTCTGAAACTCCTGTCGTTGGGAGGGGATCCTTATAAGGCCACGGCAGTAGGATGTAACATAACAAGCAAGAAGGGAGCTGCCATGTGATATAGTTCCCCTAGAAACTTTGAAGGTGGGCGGGTGTGGGTGTGTGTGTGTGTGTGTGTGTGTGTGTGTGTGTGTGTGTGTGTGGTGTAAATATCTTGTCCCCTTAGCGACTGGGCTAGGCTGTCATCACACAGGATACATGCGGAGCGTCAACACTGCCAAAAGGCACCAGCTCACTGTTCTACTGTCTCCAGGCCAAATTAAAGCCAGCAGGTCCACAGAAATCCCAGGTCAGATAGACATTTCTAAACTGTTGTCTCAGAAGACAGAGAGGGCGAGAGAAAGAGAGAGATCGTGAGAGAGAGAGAGAGAGAGAGAGAGAGAGGGAGTGAGAGAGAGAGAGAGAGAGAGAGAGAAAGAGACAGAGAGAGAGAGAGAGAGGGCCTCTTAACAGTCCCACTTGGCTGCTCTCAGGGAATTCGCACCGTTGCTCAATTTTAACTTCCTGACACCACGGCTGCAACTGCAGTGCCCAGGACTCTGGACAAAGTGCAAGACAAACAAACGGCTAAGCTCCACTGCTTGATGTAGGAGACGGCGGGGGGAAGGGGGAGAAGATTTATCCTCTTCTAGCATCTTATCTCTCAGCTCTGTTTCGAGAGAACACATCTGGCTTCTTCCCTCGAACAGAGATGATGAGAGATGTCATTTATTCACTGCAAAAGCTGCTCTGGTCCGCCTTCCGAATCCGCACCGTATAGCAGGTGGCAAGAAGGAAGGAAGGAAGAAAAACACACACTGGGTTGAGCATTGGTCCCCAGCAATATTAGGGAACATTCTTCCCCACACAAACTTGTCTCTATTACTGGGAAGCTGCCAAGACTGAGTTACAGAGAGAGAGAGAGAGAGAGAGAGAGAAAGAAAGAAAGAACGATAGATAAAGTGAGGGAGAGTGAGAGAGGAGGTGAGAGAAAACAGAGAGTTCTGTCCATCAGCAAGCAGAAGGGTAGCGGTTCATTAAGGCCCAAATGACCCCGGCGCCTCTCGGCTCTGACGGAGGGGGCCTGACACCGCCTGTCAACGGGGAGTTGCAGAGATGGAGCAGCTGCCTGGGTATCGTCTCAATCAGTGGAGAGGGTGATGGAGCCCTTGCTTACTGTACGCCAGCCATGGTGCCAATCCACACAAGCTGACAGTCTCACGGGCCGGCACAGGTGCTACAGAAGGACCACCAGTGGGGATAAAGGGCCTCTGTTTGGAGAGGGACCCTGTACACACACACACACACTCGCTCTTAGACACATGTGCATGCACACACACACACATATGCACAGGCACGCAATACTAATAAGCGCACACACACACATCCACATACCTACGTATGCACACACACACACACACATAGGCACATAAGTACATAGACGATAAGATAGATAACCACCTAGGCATATACACTGTTCACACAAAAGGTAGACATTCACACTGTCACATTTGAATGAGACAGCAAGGCCAGAATGTTCTTTGGACACATATTTTTAGACTCATACCTGCAGGGGATTGCCCAACTCACTGTCACAAGAAACTGAACACTTAAAGACTCTCTTCGGCGAGCAGGGAGGTGACTAGATTTAAATAGAAACAAACAGCCAAAGACATTCCACAGACTCATCGCTATTTGCAAGTGTTGGCCGGAGTCACAAGACTCATCTCTGTTGTGCACTAAACAATCTGTGGTCTAAAAGGTAACGTCTCTGAATGCCGAGAGAGCGACAGAGAGAGAGAGAGAGAGAAAACGGCCCTTTCTTACGTCTCCGCTTGATGTCCCTACTCTTTTATTAGTTATGACGCCTTTTTATTGGTTTACAGTTACGAGGCCGTCAGGTGGTGTACCGTATTTGATTAGAATTTAGATAAACACCAAAAGACTGGATCAGAAGTTTCCGGAGGGTTTGCAAAATACTTAGCGCTGACCATCTGCCTCTGACCGCTCTGGGATGTAAACATTTGCTGTTTGCCACGAGAGTAGCCTCCTTCCTTCCCTCCTCATTAGGCCAGGAAAGAGCTTTAAAACACACACACACACACACACACACACACACACACACACACACACACACACACACACACACACACAAACACACACAGACACACACACACACAGATACAACTATCCAAAACTCACAAGTCCTTAATAAACAGTAAACATTAAGCACAGCTTGCGTGCTGCCCTGCGTATACACTGGGGGTAAACATGTCCACACAGGCAAGTGTCTCCGAGCACACGTCCAGTCGTCTCAACCCTGTTCCACTGAATCGCACGCCGCATGCTTTAATCAGTGCTGGTTCTTTTCAAAACTCTTTCTCTCACTCCCACTCTTTCTCTCTTTCTCTCTCTCTCTCTTTCTCTCTCTCTCTCTCTTTATCTTTCTCTCTCTCTCCCTCTGCCCCACATTCAACCCTCCCTGCCTGTCAGTCATCCACTGCAAGAAATGGCAGCCTGTAGCCCTCCTGCACTTTAAAGGAGACAGGGGATTAGCCCCGAGAGCCAAAGCTCACTACCACCCATGGGTGACTAATTGCCCCCTCACCCCACACACCCCACACCCCGCAAAAAAGGCAAGCAAGAACAGGTAAGGCATTTTGTCCACTGGTGATGCTGGTGAAGGGGAGGTGGGTATGAATCCACTTGCTTCCTGATGAGGCTGCATGAGAGGTCACCGGTATGTTCAGTCAGGGGGAATGACTCTGTAATGAAGCCACCTAGGGGAATAACTAGCCGGGGGTCACTGAGCACCGGGGCTAACGGTCAACAGATGAACGGAAAGACACACTTCCCCCCAACTCCCCCCCCCCACCCTTCCCACTCGAACTGGCCCGGCACCTTTACGCAATAACCGTGACGCACCGGAGTACGAGAGCGGTGAGCCACTGACCCGTCTTTGAAGTGAGCAGGCATTTACTGGCGGTTAAGGGAGAACCGCTGAAGCCCGTTAATCGCTCCAGCCGACAACGCCAAAAAAAGCATAAAAAGGTCACAGACGTCTGTCAGAACCTAAATGGAACACAGGACAACAGATGGGAAGGTCTAACCAAACAGGAAGCACAGTATTGTTCGGACAGTTTCTTTTTTTATATGCAGGGCACCTTAACTGAAAATATTTTGGCGGGGATTTTTGAAATCCTTCATGCTGGAAACGTCCCCGCCCTCCCTCTGTCTCTCACTCCAACTCTCTCTCTGACCGTCTCTCTTTCACATTCTCTTTCACATTCTCTCTCTCTCTCTCTCTCTCTCTCTCTGTCTCTGTCTCTGTCTCTCTCTTTCTGTCTCTCTCTCTCCTCTCTTTCTCTTCCACTGGTCCATTTCTTTGCAGCCAAACATTTTAAAACACTCCCAGAGAAAACTTGGCAACTCTGTTTGGTATGGGAAAGCACTTAGGGCGATTTGTGTGTGGCTACCACTTGCTTGAGTTTTCTCACCATGCGATTTTAATAGAAGAGAAGAAGCCTGAGAACCCGACTTCTGGGGGGGAAAAAAAGATTGTGGGGGGGGGGGAGATATCACCAGCGATCCATCTGAAACGGTACTCCACACATGGGGAGAGGGGTAGGGCGGGGATGGTGGGTGTTTGCCGGAGAAAGAGACAATGTGGGTCTGCATGCAGGTCAGGTTGTTTCACAGGGGGCTTCTCAGGTAGCTGGGATTACCACACTCTGCTCCCCCCCCTGTCCCCCACCTCCCCTCAGCCTCTTAAACATCCACCACCACGGATCATTTCCCAGATAGAGATCCTAATAGCCTCAGCAAAAACACAACATCCCACTCCACGTATGGGGAAGTCAGGGCTAAGTGTGTGTGACACGACTTTCAATTACTGGAATGTCAGCTTGGCATACCGAGCGAAAATAATAGTCTCGTGCGCAGATTTGCACACACTGAGGGGATATGTTCAACAAAAAGAAATGCTGAGTGAATCTAAAATAAGTCAAAATAGGAGTAGCCATTTTTTTCCCCCTTAACAACTTCACTTTAATCATGAAAAGGTTAAAATAACCACTGTAAAAACACAAAAGGTGTCATATAATTTAATGGAATTACAAGCCCTCTGCCAAACACAGCTCAATTGAAAGGGCACCTGTGCTATGATTAAGAACACATTTCATTCTGGAGGTCCAGTTCATCTAATTCAACACATGAGCACAGTTCTTACACTGGAAACCAGACAAGTGAGGCACTAGCAAAGCTCTAGGGGGAAGAAAAAACTAAACGTGCTCAAGGACAGACACAACCACCTGTAGGGTGAAAGCACTACCTCAATCCCCCTTCAATCCCAATTGAACACACGCACATAGACACAAGCCAAGCAGGCAGACCTACAAACATAAGTTAAACTGCAAACAACACATACACACACACACGTGTGTTTGTTCACCCTGACTGGAAAGCGGTTCCAGACGAGTCGTACCCCCTTTCCTTCCCCTGACACACTGACCTTGCTGATCTTACTCTCCTCCGACTCCCTGCTCCGTGTTGCCGGCGGAGTCCTCCGCTCCTGGTACTCGCCTTTGAGTGACAGCTGGCAGGAGGAGGAGAGCAGGGGTGACTCGCTGGCCCTCACCTCGGGGGCGCGGGGGGCGTAGCCCTGGGTGACGCCGACGCCGGCGCTGCGGCCCAGGTTGGGGATGGGGAGCGCGGTGTGCACCGGCTTGGAGCCCACGCCGGGCTGTCTCAGCTTGGACGCGACCCCCACCACCGGCATGGCCTCTTGTCTGTCTGTCTGTCTGTCTGTCAGACGCGTGGACGAGCGCGGAGAAGTGTAGTCGAAGAGGAGGAGGAGGAGGAGGAGGAGGGGAGGAAAGGAAAGAAAGAAAAACAAAAACAGCCGAGGAGTCCGTTCCCCTTAAGTTTCCCACAGCGTGTGTGTGTGAGAGTGAAAGAGAGAGAGAGAGAGAGAGAGAGAGAGAGGCTAAACAAGAGTTCAGTGTCTCCGCCTTGACGTCTGGCAGAGAAGGAGTGCAGAGGAGGGGGAGAGGAGTGGGGGATAGAGAGAGAGAGAGAGAGAGAGAGGGAGAGAGAGAGAAGCGGCGTTTCTCTCTCAGCTCAGAGAAGTCTTCAGGAGGAGCGCAGCCACAGTCATTCTGTAGCCCACGGCGTGAGCGGCACTGAGGGAAACTGAGAAGGCTTCTCCACAATTCACTCCCCCCTCGGCTTCTGCCCTCCTCCTTCTGAGGCTTCTCCTCCTCCCTCTCTCTCTCTCTCTCTCTCTCTCCCTCTCTCTCTCTCTCCCCCTCCCTCCCATTCTACTACAAAACCAAACAGTTCTTAGGGGCGTGAACTTCACTGGAAGGTAACCACCACTCTGCGCAATGCCTGTGATTACAGAGACCTGTCTCTCTATCCCTCCCTCCCTCTCCCTCTCTCTCTCCGTCACTCTCTCACTCTCTCTCTCTCTCTCGCTCTTTCCTTTCTTTCTTTGGAAGACATTCCACAGGAACGTGTAGTTCTCTGATTCCAACTGTCAAAACAGCTCTTCCACAGACCAGCAGCGAGGGCTGGACACAGACACAGACACCTCTTCCTCCCTCTGCAGCTGACACAGCCCTCCACTGCGATTAAAGAAAACTCACCA
>NC_045167.1:18363934-18393934 GCF_900700415.2 Clupea harengus | reverse complement strand
CACACACACACACACACGTACACATGCACACACACACACATGCACACATGCACACACTCACTCACTCAGTCACTCACAGGCAACTCAATCTTCTTCTAGGCTATCTGCTCCACCAGACCATGCAGAAGAAATCAAAGTCAATTCCCCTTGCGCATTTCACAGGGCAATTGACTCTAAATACTAACTGATAATATGCTGAGTAGTTACTGTTAAAGAGGCAATTTCACTTGAAAAGAGAACTCTGCACACACACATACACACACACACACACAGACACACACACACAGAGACACACACAGACACACACACACATACAGACACACACACACATAGAGACACCCAGACACACACACAGACACACACTGGATTCTCGATAAAGGCTATGTTTTGGAAACCCACACATTTCATCCCAATTTCAAAAGAGAAAAGAAAAGAAATTGCTCGACAACAGTGTCTGAACCAATAACAAAAGCCAGGCCTGTTATTGACGCACACAGGCTCATCCTACACCAGCGAGGGCTGCCCAATTTTGGACTTTTGAAGCGAGCAGAACCAGCGAGGTTCCTGATTACACGGAACATCCCACCATGGCACCTGACGTCAGAGCGCTGCCCGCTGTGTGCAGCAAAACAGACCCCAGAGAAGAGGGAGGGAGAGAGGGAGGGAGAGAGAGAGAGAGAGTTGACCCCCAGCATCTGTCCTGCCGGGTCCTCCCATGTCAAAACAAATCCCACAGGGGAGAGATAGTCACGCACCTGGGCCTGGGCTGCAGAGCCAGGGTCTTATCTGTGCCCGTGGTACAGAACACACCGAGGGGAGTGTCACGGAAAACTAAACACGCGTGCACACAAACACCTGATTCATACAAAAACACACACACACACACACACGCACACTCTCTCTCACTCTCACTCTCACACACACACACAGGCTCACAGAGCGTGCACATCCTCACACACAGCGGCGGGCTTTTCGGAGTCATGGATTCCTTCTCCCCAGTCAACCTTTGACGTCCTCCAGCGCCACCCAGGCGCCCACATGAAGGCAGCTGAGTTCTCTGAGCGTCGTGGGAACCCGTCGCCCCTCACCTGGACGTACTGTAAATAAACCCGACAGCCTCCGAGGGTCGAGTGAGGAGTGAGAACGGGGCGGCTCTCTTTCGTGGAAGAGGAAGCACACATCCCGGGGCTTTCGAATGGTCTGGGAGCAGATTGAAGCAATCCCCACTTTAAACTGTCATGACTTCTCGCCCCTGTTTCAGTGTGTGTGTGTGTGTGTGTGTGTGTGTGTGTGTCTGAGTGGGTGGGTATGGGGGGGCTTAACCAATGGAATGCAAACCATCCTTTTCCTTGATGTCCTTGATGTAAACACACATGTGAAAATAACGGCTGAAAAATTCCTGCCGTTCCAAAACCCTGTCCGCCCATAAAACACAGCATAAAAAAAAAGTAAAGGGCCATTTGTAGAGAGAGAGAGAGAGAGAGAGAGAGAGAGAGAGAAAGAGAGGGGGAGAGAGAGAGAGAGAGAGAGAGAGAGAGAGGGAGCATGTGAAAAAAGAGAATGTAACCAGTGCTGCTCCCGACAATGAATCAAAGGCACTTCCTGCTCCCCACCACCACCCCACACGCCCCTGACAGGAAACCCCTTGTGTTGTGCGCGAGGACAATGCAGTCTTTTCCTGTTCCTTGGGCATCTCTCAGCGCCACACCGCGCCGCTCCTCGACCGCGCTCACTCGTTCGTTAACACTTTGGGCCCACGCTGTTCCCATGTGGCCCCAATCAAACATCTCACCGGGACCAGTCGCTCGGCGGCGCAAATACTTTGGACGGCTCTGAGGCTCTGGGGGAATGTGCCGGATTGCTTTCATTTAGGAGGATGAAGAAGAAGTAGAAGAACAAAAACACGAAAAAGAAAAAGAAAAAGAAAAAGAAAAAGAAAAAGAAAAAGAAAAAGAAAAAGAAAAAGAAAAAGAAAAAGAAAAAGAATACTCCAGCTCTAACTTCAATGAAAATGTTTTACAAATTGTGAAAAGTGGGCAGATCGTCCCTGCCGCTAATCTGGCTGAAAAGGACTAGATTTACGGGGCATGGCATTCCTCCCTCTGAGATTTGCCATGGTCTTCCCCAATCAACCCATATTTCTTTTCTTCCTTTTTTTCCTCCCTCTCTTTTTCCCTCTGTCTGTATTTTTGTGGAAGATGACTTGGTTACTCCACGGTTTTCACAGCTGGTCTTGATAGAGCTCAAACAGGGAAGCAGCCCTCTGTCTCTCTCACTTTCTCCTTTCCTCTCCTCTCTCTGTCTCTCTCCCTCTCTCCCTCTCTCCCTCTCTCTCTCTCCGCATACAACAACAAGCTGAGCCAAAGATGGACAGGAACTATAGATGCATCCATCTACAAAACCTACTAATCACATGAAATGGCACTGCAGGCATCAATCTAAGCTGGTGGAAGAAGCCATCAATACACACAGTAAAAACACCAGCCTGGGTCAAAAAGGCAATCAGAACAACACCAGCGTACAAAAGTCACCTCAGAGGGCAGACCCAGGAGGGGTAGAGGGGGGGCAGAGGGCAGACCCAGGAGGGGTAGAGGTGGGGTAGAGGAGGGGCAGAGGGCAGACCCAGGAGGGGCAGGTGTCAGCAGCTGGCTATGGGGCGAAGGTCAGGAGAACAAGTCGCCTCCAGTTGTTCCGGCCTTCAGCCGGGCTGGTTTGACTGAATCTCTATCCCCCCCCCCCCCCCTGCTGGGTGGAAGAGGACGGCATGGTACCCAGGGGAGATAATGCTCCCGCAGGAAAGAGAGAGAGAGGCCCCGGGAGGTGACAAGGCATGTCTAAGCCAGCACAGCACAGTACAGCAGCTGTACCGAGGCTGTAAAAACCACAAACACTGCCTGGCCAGAGCAGAAGAGAACAGAACACACCAGAACACACCAGAACACACCAGACCAGACCAGACCAGTCCAGACCAGACCAGACCAGACCAGACCAGTCCAGAGCACAATGGCTCACGCATTCATATTAGTGTTGGCTGGGGTAGATAGGACACAATCAGATCTCAGGTGGGACTGCTGCTTTGTGTTTCAGCAAGTTAACACACACACACACAAAAAACACACACACACACACACACACACAGACACACACACACACACACACACACACATACACACACACACACACACACACACACACACACACACACACACGCGCATGTCTTTGACGGTGAGTGGTCGGCGAGTGCGCTGGCGAGTTGTCCGCAACGCACGCAGAGAGCGAGCCTCGGATGCGCCGCGGAGAGAGAGAGAGAGAGAGGGATCTCGGCAAACAGACCCATGCTGATTGTAATAACACGGATTTAACTCGGGAACGGCGGGAACGGCCACAGGTTGTTTTAATGACGCTGATGGATACCAGATGATGAGCCCTGCCACCACTGGTGCTGCTTACATCCGTAGATGTAGCCCTCGAAAAATAAATACATCAGCCGCTGGGACCATTGAGAGCTGCTCCCTCGCTCGCTCCCTCGCTCGCTCGCTGGCACCGGGGCCTGAGCGTGACAGGATCATTCACATACCGCGCTGGCTTAGGCTGGCACTGGATGCTCTTTTACAAACAGCAACGAGAGAGAGAGAGAGAGAGAGAGAGAGAGACAAGGAGAGAGAACGAGAGAGAGAGAGAAATAAAGAGAGATGCCTCTTCTTCCTTACAGGGTAAAAGTATCCCCTCCTGCCAATAAGCCCTGGTTGGCAAGGCCCACTGAAACCTGTCCTCATATAGTACGAGATAGAGGAGGTCTCAGACCTGCTGGGTATCTCAGGACACTGATCTCAGACCTGCTGGGTATCTCAGGACACTGATCTCAGACCTGCTGGGTATCTCAGGACACTGATCTCAGACCTGCTGGGTATCTCAGGACACTGATCTCAACCGCAACATTCAGCATCACTGTCACTTATTCCTTCCTCCACAACACTTCTGCACTACAAATGGGGCTCTATCATATGTTGGTCTGACCTACAATAATAGAGGCTTTCTAATTGAATCAATGAATCATGCAATCGCATTTACAAAGTGTAATATTTGTATATACGTAAGCCGTGAGTTCACATGTACATACTATTTGTGCATGTACTGTATATGCCAGAAAGTGCAAACCAGTCTCTCTCAACAACTCCGCAGGTTGTCCCTTAATTCATCTCCGTTAAGTTGTTGTTTTGCAGCGTGCCAGCGAGTTTCACATTAGCTTCCTCACCTGCTGTGATTTGAAATGTCTGCGGATCTAACCCCCAGTTAATGACTCCCCACTCCTCTCCCTCATTACTGTGAGCTGGAGCTCCTCTGGTATGTGAGTCCAGTAAAACAACACCCCAGACAACACCCACAGACACAGATTGGTGTCACCTGCGGCCCGATACCTCCCTCATTAAGACAGGCTCATAAGGCAGGTTTTATACACGCGTCTGATTACAGAGAGAGGTGCAGCACCCGCAGACACCCGCAGACACCCCCCTCCACCTTGTACTGTGGCCTCAACCTCACAAAATCAACCCCCAGGCACTCATGCACACACACACACACACACACTCATGCACACACACACACACAAACACACTCATGCACACACACACACACACACACACACACTCATGCACACACACACACACACAAACACACTCATGCACACACACACACACACACACACACACACACACACAGACACACACACACACACACACACACACACTAGCCAACCAACCAACCAGCCCTCCAGATGTAGAGGCCCCAGTGCACATAACAGGAGGCCTCCCTCGGCAGACACAACCATCTCATTAGGATAAAGCGCTGCCGGCAAGTGTCAGCCCGGGTACACATGGTCTAGTAAAAAATTAAATAAATAAATAAATAAATAAATAGCTGATAACCCAGGTGTTATCAGACCTGCGGCCGGCGCTGTCTGGTATATCCCTGGTTGCTGGGGATGAGCGGATGGGTGTAGCTGGGCGAAAGAGGGGGTAATCGTGGAGTGAGGCTCGTGTCATGTGTCATGTGACACAGATATGTCATATCTGTTTCCTATTTACCCCAGAGCAAGTCGGAGCAAGGCAGCTGCAGGCCAGCGAGGAGGGGAAAGGGGGGAACTATAGCAGAGCAGGAACCCACATCTCAACAACACATCAGCAGCACAGATCCATTACAAACACAACCCAGCGCATCTCCCATGGCTGTGTCAGACAGTCATACACTAACCCATCAACTAACAGGAGAGAATGTGCTTTGATTTTTTAAACTTTGGAATAAACATGACGCATGCAGTTCAATGCAACTTTACGTGAAGAGGGGGGGGTTACACACAGCTGGCCTCTGGACACCATCTTGGCTCACATGCTCGAGTTACCGCCGGGGAAGGTGACGGAGCATAAAGAACACCAGCCTTTCGCAGAATCTGCGCAGCTCCTTTGAAATACGACCCGCTCAGTCGGGAGTAAAGTACAGTAAAATGTCCAGCTATCCTATTCTCTCCTCTCCACCTTTTCATTTCATAGAGAGAGAGAGAGAGAGAGAGAGAGAGAGAGAGAGAGGGAGGGAGAGAGAGAGAGAGAGTGATGAGTGGTTGAGGTAAAGCAGAGCCCGGTACAGTGGCGACGCAGAGGTCACCTTGTCAGTGGGCTGCTGAAAGGGGCTAATGGTTCTCCCACTGCCCACGCCGTCAGCACTGATCCCAGGCTCCCACCTACTTAAGGCCAGCGGGGCCCACTTTCATGTCCCGCAACGTGTTTACGACCCCCCTTTATGATCTACCAACTCTGAACCAATCATCGAGGCAAGGAGGAGCTGGGGCTGGGGCTGGGGCTGGGGCCTCCGCCTGTCCGTGTTACCGCCCGGACCCTGCCTGGTGAGGCCGCCGCAGGAACACGGAGCTTTCAGATGGGTATCTGGTCCTCTCACACCAGCCACGGTATAAAACGGCGAGGCAAAACACTTTTACACAAAATAGAACGTTATTGCGAGCCGTGGAGGGTAAATGTCCTCTGATCAGGATGTATGACTTGACGGTTGGTCTGTCTGGTAAGTTTGTGGTATAATGGCACAATCAGTTACATTGACAACTATCAGTCTACGTGGCTATGGGGCTAAGAGAAGGCTTGACACTTTACATGCACATACTGTGGCTATACTGTACTATAAAATAAACCTTTTTGTGTGACTGCAGCCACAGCAAGAATGTCAGCATATCAGTCAGCATAAAGTTCTTAACTGTGTGTCCAACATGTGTGTGTGTGTGTGTGTGTGTGTGTGTGTGTGTGTGTGTGTGTGTGTGTGTGTGTGTGTGTGTGTGTGTGTGAGAGAGAGAGTGTGTGTGTGTCCACACAGTGGAGCCCATAAAACAGTCTTATCGATCTTCGGGATATATTATCTTAAGATTTAAGGACTGACATGAGAAAATTAATTGAGTCTTGGCCGAAACTACCAACGCTTTGAGCCAAGACACTTTTACACACCAACATGAGTCTGGCACTGAGAACGCATTATAGACTTAGAGAACAAGTCCACATCAGTCCATCAGCTAGGTGTCACGCCGTGGGCCAACTCCCCATTCGAAATGTGTGCCTGAGTCAATCGGTTAATAATCTCTTACTCCGCTATCACGCCGGCGTACTGAAATTACATTACATCATCCTTTGGTGGACCAAACTTGCATCTGCTTTGTCGTGTGAATGTAAGTCAATACGCAATTGAGGGGAAAGGGGGAAAAAAAGGCAACACAAAAAAAAAGTATGGACTTCTCGCTGGGGTGCCTTACGGCCAACAATATCCGCTTCGGCTACTTTGGCCTAGAGCCCGCACGTAATAGTTTAAGCAGAGAGCCCCAAGTGAAAATATGTTGGTTTTAACTCTGAAGGAATTAAGGCATACACGCAGTGACTACATGATGGGCTGTATTTCTTACCGAGCCGGACATATTGTGTTTGGCCACGCCGCGGGGTTCGGTCCTCAGGAGTTTCGTGATCCAGAACCTCGTCAGCACTGGCTCCATAACAGTACCTCACCTCAGTCATCACAACCACATTGTCCTGGACTTCCACTACACATTAACTTCCCCCCTACCCCACCACTACCACCACCACCACCACCCATAACCACAATGATCCCCACCCCAAGAGTACAGCCCTCCTTACAATGTGCTGGAACCCCTTCTGCTACATGCTAGCCTGTTTTCGATTAGCAGGATGTAAACTATTGTGACGTGCTTATCGTAAGTTGACTCCAATCCAAATCCCAAAAGGCACAGGCATGCCAACAGCTTTCCCCCTTGTCTACTCTCTTTTTTTAAATCCATCTCAAGACAAAGAAAGCAATTAAAAGTATTCTGTGTGCAGGCGAGGCTTGAGTATGTTAGTGTAGCTTGGAGGTCTTTTTGTGCCGTATGGCGCCTCGGCGAGTGGCCGGCCATTTTGGCTCTGCGGTCACATTTTGGCTCTGAGGGCCTGGATGCAGTGGAGTGGCAAGTTGGTGAGAGGTCCATGCAAGCACCCCATTCCTCTTCATTACGGCGGTCTGACAAAAACCAAATGGGCTGACAGGAGGTTGTGTGTGCGGGGGAAGAGTGTGGGGTGGGGGGGTGGTGGGTGTTGTTGAGACCAGCAGGATGTCCGCCCCGCACCATGCCCAATTAAGGCCCTCGGCAGCCAGCGGGGCTGGCCGTGCATCTGCCAGAGCATAAACAGCGGGCAGAAAGTTAATCTGCACTGGCCGTCGCCACTACTTAATGGACGCCCCGACACTTCATCATTTATGGGTGGCCACTGGCACACGGGGGAAGAGAACTCTATAAAAGGCCAGAGAAACACACACACACACACACACACACACACACACACGCACACACGCACACACGCACACACGCGCGCACGCTGGCTTCTCGGCCTGTTTGGAGAACTTTTTAATCCTTAACGCCAGCAAAGTGAGGACTGCTGTGTCTATAGGCGCATAATGGGCGCTGTGTTTCTGAGCCTGAGGGTGGAGAGGAGAAAACGCAGCGGTGGCACGCCTCGAGGGCTCTGCTATACACGTTAGCGACCGAACACTCGCTTGTAGTGACCACAGCCCGGGAGCAGAGAAGCCCTTCGATAATGCATGGGTTATGCCTTCAAAACTGACGTCCATAAAAGAGTTTCCTGCTCTTCATACTTGCAGTAAAGTGTCTTGAAGTGAAACTTTTTTTTTTCCTTCCCGGGTCATAAAGTCATAAAGAAAAATGAGTAACTGAAAAAGCAAGACTGTAGAAACTGAGACACGGCAGCATTGCCTTACTCATTCTACTGACTAACTGGTTGGCTGATCTTTTCTTTGAGTGCTTTTGATTGTCTCTTGATTTAAAAAAAATGTTTTTTATCTTAAGCACATGGCAACTGCAATGCACCAGAGGACGTTGCCATACGCACAGTTAAGTGACATACGTTTAAAAGGTTAGTCTTGCACAATCGCCTCTGTGTCAGTGTTCAAAGGAGCCTCTGTGAGCATTATCTGAACATCACAGACGAAACCTATTCAAGGAGCGCCTGTTGTCGTGCACTTAGGCCGAACACAGAAAATTAAGCCGTCTCCATGTCTAGACGACAGTGACTGATTGACTCTGAAGGGCCGTAGTATCCTACACTTGCCATGTCCAGCAGGAATTTCACCCTCAACACTGACCTCAGCAAACTCCCTTTCGGTCTTCAGATAGACTGGAATTTTCCCTGTTCTACGTCACTGGTTCTGTTAAAAGCTGTTATACCCCTTAATTAGCACGACTTTGGTGGCTTTCCTAAGTTATCTGGAAGGAATGTACTATGACGAGGGCTGCATATTTAGTTAGACTGATAGACTGGCTCCATGCACACACGCACACACACACACACACACACACACACACACACACACACACAGGGCACAAGCTGAGGGCAAACACCCAATGTCTCTGGCTAGTTTAATTACCATTCACGTCACCTCTGAAAAGGGCTGAAGTGGCGCTGATGTTTCGGTTTCTCCCCGCACATTGCTCAAGTTTTATTTCATTTCTCCGTATGTTCTCTTAAATCTCCGATGTCTCAAGAAAAAGGCTGGAGAGGAGCGGTGCCTATTAAGCCCCGTCCATCAGCAGCATCCACTGTAAATCCTTCATTTGAGTCCGGCTGTAAGAGATGGAGCCTCTTGGCAGACTGGATCTTGCCCCAGCTCCACTCCGCGCCGTGCGATATAATTTTCCACCCAAACAAATGGCGTCATGGCACCTGTCTCAGCCAGCAGACTCAAGGCTCTGAGTGCGAGACGGAGAGAGAGAGAGAGAGAGGGAGGGAGAGAGAGAAATACACAGAGGGAGAGAGAAGGAAAGAGAGTTGAGAGGGCATATAAAGAGAGAGGGAGGGAAGGAAAGTGAGGAACAGACAGAATGAGAGAGAGAGAGCAGAGAGAGAGAGAGAGAGAGAGAGAGAAATTCCCCTCAAGGACAAAGTGACTCAGAGTGTGAGTGTGTGGGGGGGGGGGGGGGGGGGTGATGCTGCCTCAATTATTAGAGGAACCAACGTAATCTAGCAAGCTAACAAGTGTACGTGCAATTGAAAGAGACAAAGTGACATATAAAGAAAGGAAGAGAGGCAAGAGAGGCCAGTCTTACGGTCCTCTTCAGAAGAGCTGTGTTACAGGCCAGTCCAGGCCCGGGGTGGGTAATCGGGAGAATCGGGAGAGTTCCCGGTGGGCCGCCTCACTTCTGGGCCGGTCGAGAATTTAATTTTTTGACATTTGTCACGTTAATCCATCTTCTCTTAAAGTAGGCTACACACGTTCCGCATTCTGACACCGCAGCCTCTGCATGGGTTGTACCATGCGAGGGAGTTCTCCCCCAGAGTTGGTTGGGTCCATAGCCCGTCTTTTCCAAAACGTTTTCTCAGACTACCGATAGCTGGGCCGGCCCTACCTCAACGATACGCGTCAGAGAGGATGGATTGGAGGAAGAGGGGCTGAAAAAGCCAGGTTGAAAAAAGAAAGGCATTGGAGGAGGATGCTGCCAAATGTGCCAAACTTACCGATTTATTTTCAAGAGGACAAACACAAGTGGCAACTGGTAAAGAGAGACATATGCCTAATGATTAGCAACGTAACTATTAGGCTAACGTTGTAGCGTTGGTTAATATCGTTGTAGCGTTGTCAACCTATTCGCAAGCAAAATATTACCAGAGATGGAGCTGGAAAGCAGGGCCTGATCCTCCTGCAAAAACTGTGCCATTTGTGTCCATTTAATACTCTCACAGTACAACCTCCTCACAGATGCTTATCATGTCATTGGGTTAGCAATGACTTTGTCCATCACACAGGTTGCATGTGAGAGAAGCTTCTCAACCTTACAATTAAAGACTAAAACTAAAAAGAATAGGCTACGAAGCTCATTGAGTCAGGACAACTTGGAGGCTTTCATGTTAATGTGCACAGAGAAGGAAATCCTCATGTCTATAAGCAACAACACAGTTATAGATAAAGTGGCTGAAACCAGTGCACTGCTTAGGCGGTTACTGACGCTGTTGGTGCTATTCGCAATGTAACTGTATACTGTACTGTGAGTTGAACTGTAAACATGTGTTCAATATGCCTCTTTGTTGAAGAGTGGGATACGTTTTAAATGCTTTATTTATTTATTTCTGCTTTTGTTAATTCATCAACCTATCCTTGTGGAATAGTGGAATATTTTTTGTTAACTTCTCAGCTTAAGTGGATTATTATTTAACCTTTACATTATTTGTTGAACCATGGTATTAATTAAAAAAAAACTACAGGATACTAAGAGCTGAACTGTTGCTTCATTTATCCAATTTCCACTACTATGGAAAAAGTGGGTCGGTCTTGGGCCTGAAATTCCCGGGCTGAAAAGTGGCCCCACTCCGGCCCTGGGCCAGTCTTACTGTCCATTTCAGAAGAGCTGTGTTACAGGCCAGTCTTACTGTCCTCTGCAGAAGAGCTGTGTTACAGGCCAGTCTTACTGTCCTCTGCAGAAGAGCTGTGTTACAGGCCAGTCTTACTGTCCATTTCAGAAGAGCTGTGTTACAGGCCAGTCTTACTGTCCATTTCAGAAGAGCTGTGTTACAGGCCAGTCTTACTGTCCATTTCAGAAGAGCTGTGTTACAGGCCAGTCTTACTGTCCTCTGCAGAAGAGCTGTGTTACAGGCCAGTCTTACTGTCCATTTCAGAAGAGCTGTGTTACAGGCCAGTCTTACTGTCCATTTCAGAAGAGCTGTGTTACAGGCCAGTCTTACTGTCCTCTGCAGAAGAGCTGTGTTACAGGCCAGTGCTCGTTTGCTGGCAAACTTTTAACAATTTATGCAGCGACTTACAAAAAAATCTTTGTCAATGATTTCAGCTTTTTTTAATGCATTCCTCTGAAAGTATCTAAATCCGAATAAATTTGTCCATCTGTTACAAAGAGGACCGCTTCCCCGGGCTCTGCAGGAGATGGGCTTTTTTCTCAAGGAAAGGGAGGGCACAGTTTCAGGACTTTGATTGGCTCAGACCACTGGAGCCAGATAGATGTCAGAGACCCAAACCCACCACCCCCCACCACCACCCCCCTCACCCCCTCGAGAAGAGCTCTGATCGCTGGACTGTGAAATTACCACAAACACACACCAAAGCAGCATTCCCCCGTTTCCTGAGCTAAGAATGTTCATTTCAAACAACTTCGCTGAATCTGTACTTCTGAGATTCCCACATTAGCATTCTGTGTATCCTAGTTAGTGATGGAAGCCAGAGTAAATATACTGTATAATGTACAGTAAAGCAAGAGAGAACAAGAAACATTAAGGAAAAGGAACCTGGAAATAAAGCTGACAAAGTTGAAAGATTCTCAAGTTTTTAAATGTATTGCAGATGGGCCCGTCCACAGCGTGTGAAGGGCAGACAAAATAAAGATATAAACACAAACACTCACACTCATATACATAAACACACTCATACACAAATATATATATATATATATATATACATAAACACTCTCATACACATATAACATATATACACAAACACTCATACACATACAAATACATAAACACACTCAAACATAAACACACACATACACATATTACATACATAAACACACACATTCACATATAACATATAAACACAAACACTCATGTATGCAAGAATGCTAACAAACAAGCATACACAGAGGTTAGGGTTAACCAATGTTACTTGGGGGAAAAGTCCTGGAAAAGTATGAATAAGGATTGACCAAATGTTTATGTTAAGTCACAAGCAATAATAACAAGATATGTGTAATGATTTTCTCTTGTGCTCTTTCTCTCTCTCTCTCCCTCTCTATTTATCTCTCTCCCTTCCCCTCTTCCTTTCCAAACGTCCAAAGAAATTATTAACTGCACGGCCACTTAACCATGAGGTTCAGAGGGACTAGGCTTGGCTGGGCCTCCTCCATGGGATCGCTGTACTAAAGCTCACTGGAGCCACTTTGCAGGGAGGTGGTGAAATATGCCTCAAGCTAGCTAATACTGATGGGGAGGGGAGGGGGGAGACGGACACACGACTGGCGAATACTGCGGTGATGCTCCGCTGAATGTTTGCACAAACGGGGATTGCACCTACTAATTATGGGGATAGCGTGCACTCCGAAGCTGACGTACGGACAAACCATTGCGGCGAGCCGGCGAACGAGCACGGACCAAGGTCGTGATGTTCCAACCTTGAGCCAAGAATCCGCTGTCCTGGTGTGACCTCTCTTCAGACATTTTGTTTTCCCCTTCGCTTAACGCGATCTGTGCGCTAATTAGCGGATTTACCCAACCGCTATCGTAGTGTCAGCACAGACATAAAGGAGTCAACAGCCAAAGACGCTTTTTTTTTTTTTCTTCCACAGAAACGAAACAAAACACCGGTCTGACTTGAGCTATCTGCCTTAGCCAAGTAATGATGAATGTGCTGCTAATTCGCTTGGAAGATATTCTATTCCCCCGTCAAGTCGTGTATCTGGCAGTTATGTCCGGGCAAACAGACCTATCTTATCCTTCTCCGGTTTGCATACACCTACTGAAGTGTGATAGGAGCCTCGTTCAAACTTTCAACATCTGGGGCCGTCCCACCGTTTGAGCTGCTGTCTGTTAGACACATGCTCAGCTCCGAGTTCAAAGAGACCAAGCATAATAAACGCGAATCAGCTTGTTCCTCAACGTAGAATATGAGTGAAACACAGAATATAAAAATTGCAATGGCTCTTGTGTGTGTTTGTGTTATATAATATTTTTTTTGTGCAGACAGCTTTGGACCAGCTTCTTTACTAACCTCTGCATGGATCAGTATACATATGTTATATTGATTAATCTAGCATACATATGGCATACTGTACACATGTAAGTACGGTAACAATATGGTAATGTTCAAATACACCCTGGCAAATAGGGTCACAGAAAAGGGTTCCCTATGGGTAGGCTGGAGGCTCAGTGTGTGTGATGCCGAGCGGACAGAAGGAGCGCTGCTTCTGAGGACTGTGAGCTCCCCTTCGGGACATGAGGAGGAGTCCTCCGTTCAAAGCAGCTCCGCCAACGCCTCTATGCTTCTCTCTCTACTCCCAGCACAGGCAACGGCCTTTGAGTGCGAGAGAGAGAGAGAGAAGGAGGGAGAGAGAGAGAGAAGGAGGGAGACTTTACTTTTAAGTTTCCTTTATTACCAGTGAAAAAGGGAACACTCAAGAGATAAAATCAAGACATGCTAAAAAAAATCAACCCAAAAAGAAAATAAATAAATAAAGAGAGAGAGAGAGGGAGAGGGAGTATTGGGTACAAGGAAAGAAGCAGATCAAGTCAAATCTACTGAGCCCTGGGAGTGACAAAGTGAAAAAAAAAAATGAAAAAAAAAGAGAGAATTATACTGTGGGAACCAGGGGAGCAGTGTGCAGGGCAGAGCCTGTCCAGAGAATGATGGCCTGCAGGGACTTGTGCCTCAGTATCTCTCTGAGACATCAGGAGGAGCGCTGGACGCGTCTGGCTCACTGGACCCCTGTGACCGTGTGCTACAGAGCCTGAGGAGACGGAGGTTAACACCGGTCGAAAGCAGCGCATCCTCGCTGAGGTCCAGCCAGGCTGAAGCGCTTTAATAATGGCAACGTTGTGGATGAAATGAGTCGTCCGTTTGTGATGAAAGGCGAACAGAGAGGGGGGCATTCCTCTCATGCTCGCACCCCCGTTCGAATTTCCCCCTGCGGTCGTAGAACGGAGGGAGCCGTGAGTAGTTTTACATCTGTCCGCTTTAAACAAAGACATAAACACAGCTGACCGGCCACCCCCGAAGAGACGTAATGAGAAACAGCCGCCGCGCTTTAGTGCTGAGGCACGGGAGGTGGGGGTGGGGGGGGTCAGACAGGCAGATCGTCAGCGTCAAAAGGCCCAGATTTCAAGAGAAGAGCGGATGACACCAGCTTGGAGCTACAGAAAGCGGAAAAACACCATCAGAAGAGGGAGTCTTTATCAGCTCATCACTAGTCTGGGTTTTTTTCCACGATGTTTCACAGAAGCCGTGTCTGCATTCAGTCAAATTAACCCCCTTGGTAGACGTTTTTTCTTAGGCAAAGCAACCTAACGTCAGGTGAACTCAACGCATAACCTGCACAGAACCTTCTCAGCGCGTAGGTGTTACTGGAAACGGAGCCCACAGCCTCCCCACAGATGCCACCACATGACATCAAGCAAAGGAGCTGGAGCACCCTACTCCTGTCCCCTGTGCTGGGCAGATTACAGTGTGGCGAGCCAGCGGATCTAGGCTGGAGATGAGAGCGAGGGAGAGAGGGAGAGAGAGAGAGAGATAGAGAGAGAGAATGATGACCGGGGAGAGGGAGAGGGAGAGGGAGAGAGAGAGAGAGAGCTGACAGTGGATGGATTAGTCTGGTGCCACTCTTCCACGATGCGGCTGTAATGACACGGCTTACAAACCTCTCCCCCAGTGTTACCCAGCAGGGTGCCCAGAGGGGCCGACAGACCCAAGCACTGTGTTTACGGACATCAGCGCACGCAATAACCCACCACATGGTTTAGGGGTGGACACCGTTTCACCAGCCTCTCTATCTTGCAATTGCTGGGAGCTAAAGAATGGGGGGGGGGGGGGGGGGCTGCACGGATATGTATTTGCCTGGGTGCTTTAGAAGGGACTCCAGTGCAATGGAGTGTTTGTGTCTTGCCTCGTATGCCCTTGTTTCATGGAATAGTTTTAACTGTTAACTGTTAACGGAGTCCTGGCTCTGAATCTCAAGTAGGAATGCTTGCTGAGACCGCCAGTGTCTCAATCATCTCAGGCTCTGTGTGAAAGGGCTTTCTATTATTCCGGTCACGACAAAAATTCATTCTTTGTTTTTCCTCAGTTGACGTTTTATCGCCACATGGTGAAATTGCCCTCTTGTCTTTAATTTATTTCCTTTTTTTTCTCATTCAAAAGCCAGGAATCATGTGTTGGTTCTTTAGCATTTCAAATTACGACGAACAGACATGAAACTCATTTGACCCTTTTGATTATAAGAAGATCCCCCCCCTCCTTACTTATGGTGAGGGAGTCGGTATAGAGGGAGTCGGTCTGTCAGTTGAGCAATGTGTGTTCTATTATCTTCTGGAATATTAACAGGACACACTGCCTCATCCCGCATTCATAAATCAGTGTACCGTGAAAGCCATTAATCTACCAGCCATGGAGCCAAGGCTCGTCTCCCAGTCATCAATATAGGAAAACATACCTCTTAATGGAGGTTTGTGCTGGCTTGAGTGACAGGAAGCTTGCATGTTATGATTAACACCGCAGAACAAAAAAGCGAACATAAAAGAGAGAATGCCAGTGAGATGACTTGGTCACATAAAAGTGTGAGAAGACGATCAAATAAGCAATTGGAGTGTCTTGCTCAAACACCGAGCTTTTTTGGCAGCCCCTGTTGCATAGTTCCTCGCAGACGAGGCAATGACTCAAAGAAATAGTCATGCCACCATGCGGCGGACGTTCATTCATAAAGTGCATTTTAATGAGGGCTCTGCGAGTTTGTATTTGAATCTGATTATGGCCTTTGGACGGCGGTTCTGTGTTTTTGACAGACGCAGTGGTCCGCCCTGCGAGCGAGTGCCAGTTCAAATAATATCTACCCCAGATGAATACCATTGCATGAGAAAGTCCAGCATCTCTCTCTCTCACTCTCTCTCCATGTCTTTTCTCATTGAAGCATCCTTCCCAAATACATAAATAAAAATGAAAACAAACACACAATCAAGGCATATCCCCTCCTTTGGCAACAATGCCAGGCAATGAAGTGATTTTACAATGGACTTCTGCCCGAGAATAATACATAATTTTGTTTTGTCTCTCTTCTCTCCATCCCCCCCATGCTGAGAATGGGCTTCCAGAAAGATAGAGAGACAGAGACAGAGAGAGACAGAGAGAGAGAGAGGGGGGGGGGACCTTGTTGCAGTGCCTTGTGGGATGCTTTATCTCAGACACAGAGCCCATGCCTGCAGTGCTATGGAAAGATCCAGAAAGCAGTGGAGATAATGAGTCTGGGGGTCCCCTGCTGCCTGTGCAACAGCAGGAGCAGAGAACACTGGCTGTGAATGGCAGGGATTGCCTGACCGAGGCGGTAAAGAGAGAGAGAGAGAGCGGTAGGCGGCAGAGTGGCGGCTGTTTGATCGCTGGTGCCGCGGCGCTCCATTCAAGGCTTAGTTCATTCATCAGCTCACTGCGGCCTCGCATGACATCAGAGCAGCCGAGGGCCAGCTCGCTTTCAGAGATGAACTGACCGAAAAAAAAACAAAAAAAGAACTAGAGAGCGGGCCGCCTGTGGCTCCCCTCGGCACACGCCGACACGTGCAACAGACAGGCCGCACGTGGCGGAGGCGACTCGCTAATCGACCTCTGAAAGTTTAGCGTAGCGCTAATAGCGGTACCAGAGGAGAAACGAGGACAACACAAAGCCAAACTCCTCAGGCATGGAAGCACACGGCACTGAGGACGACTCTTCAATGCAATGGAAAAGCTCCCATTTGGGCGGTCGCCATTGAGAGTCTAACAGAGTCTTTATGAAAACAAGCAGGACCATGCTAGCACCTGCTAGCAATCTGTTGACTGGCTGAGATGGCAGGGACTGTAGGGGCCCAGGCACAGCAGCACAGGAGTGTGTGTGTGTGTGTGGGGGGGGGGGGGGGTAGCTTCCCTGCTGTTGTAGCCTGAGAGAATGGATGGGACACTGGTAGTGTGTGTGGTGAAGTGGTTGGAGGGGGACAGGGGGTGGACTAGCCTGGGGGTGGGAGGGTGAAGGGGTGGGGTGAAATGAAGCTGCCGGTAGTGCTGAGGCAGAGGCTGTGTCAGAGGCTAATGTGCTTAATTAGCCTCTCTGGTGGAAATCCAGCCTTAGAGAATGCAGTTATTAGGAGGGGAGTGGTGGACTGAGAGAGAGTCAGAGAGTGGTGCGGTACTTTTACAGAGAGGAAAGAAGAGAGAGAGAGAAAGGGAGAAAGAGGGAGCCCTTCTATGTGTACTTTAAGGAGGCTGCTAACATTAGTTCTGGGTGATTTGGGTAATTACTTCAAGACCTGCAGGACGTGACTTGGCAGTTTGCAAAAAAAAAAAAAAAAACAGGTGACAGGAAAGAAAAACAAACAAACCGGCAAAGAAGTGTACCCCCCCCCCCACACACACACACACACACACACACACATCACCCCCCACCAAAACACGCTGAGTGTGCATAAACCAGAACTCGGGAGCGACCTCAAGATTGTGGCACGAGGAGCGTCTCATGGATGTTTGGGGCTTTTTTTTGGGGGGGGGGGGTATAAAAATGAATGAGACGGTCATAAAAGCACTTTGCGTCGTTCGCTTGGTCTCCGCTGCAGGAGCAGAGTGCGCTGGAGCAGGAGGAGAAGTGTTTTACGTATGCATCGAAGCGTGGAGACATAATGAAGGGGTGTAAAACTGTGACTACTCAGCGTTTTGGCCACTGAATAAATAAATGGGGAGAGGCTGCATTGGTTTTTTTTTCTTCCCCTTCGTCTTCTTCTTCGTCTTCGTCTTCTTCTACATGCTGTGGCTAAATTGAATGTAGTGTTCCTGCTGACAGTGATGGAGAGGCGGCCGCGTTTCCACGAAAATGAAAAGAGGAAAAACGTGTCTTTTTTCAGAGATCGTCGCTGTCAGTGGGTGCATGTGCGGCTGTGTGTGTGTGTGTGTGTGTGTGTGTGTGTGTGTGTGTGTGTGGTGGGAAAGACAGTGGGAAGTACAGGTCAGAATATGTCAAGGACAGAGGATTGGTGTTCAGCTTTAGGTACACACGCACACACACACACACACACACACACACACACACACACACACACACAGGGTAGTTGCTGAAGGAAGTGTGTGTATCCAGTACACTGCCAACACATCACCCTTTGTAGTCACTCCCACCCCCCCCCCTCCCCTTATCTTCCTCATAACTGATAAAGAAATCAAAGCATTCAGTCAAGGGCATTGCCTTGCTTCCCGTCATCTCACAGGCTTCAGTTCCGTCTGTAGAAAAAAAAGCATCTAAAAGTGAAAGCCAACACAGTCACAGGCTGTCGAAAAGCTTTTTGGTCTGAAGTATAGTCAAGAGAAGACATGCTTCTTTATTACCTTTTTTTTCATTTGGGATTTTACAAACAGAAGTACGCTGAGAAAGCAGGTTTCTTTTCCTTCCACCTACGTGTGACGAGGCTGGATGTTGGCCAGAGGTGTACTTGGCATTCCCGAACTTTGCCATCATGTTTATAATGTTTGCAGAGACCAGAGCATAATGGAGAGTAATTTTGTTAGGGGCCATTTTTCCCCCTGTCTTCTGAAAAACAAAGCTGTCATGGTGGGTGATTTCACCCAGACCGCTCATTAATCATCAAACGTGCACTGAATGCATCGGTGCGGAGGGGAGCCTCCGATCCAGGGCTCCATTATCTTCTATTACGCACACAGACAGACAGACAAACACACACACACACACAGATGGCCTGAGTCAGATCCGGCACCTTTCCCCGAAACACTCCTGCGTGTGTGTAAGAGGAAAAGAAAATGACTCCACCTGGAGGCCTGTGTTGGGCTTCATCGGTAGCTCTATGACTGACATGAACACCAACGCAAGTCTCCCCAAGCTGCCCCGTGTAGACAGATAAGCTGGTGCTGCATATCTTCAATCTTCAGCAAATATGGGCCTCGTCATCATCATCATATTCCTCCTCCTCACCATCATCATCATCTTCATCATCACCATCCTCACCATTATCACCATGCTCATCATCACCATCATCATAATCATCATACTCATCCTCACAATGATCATCATACTCATCCATCCATACTCATCCATACATATCATTATTTTCATGACCATCATCATCATCATCACCATTATCACCATGCTCATCATCATCATCATCATCATGCTCATCCTCAACATCCTCCTAATGATCTTCGTCATCACCTTCATCATCATCATCATGATACATGTGTATAGTGAGGCCCTGTTCAGATGCTCTCTGAGGGTCAGCACTGGGCACAGTGGTTTGTCACGGGTGTTTGGCAGACCCCATGTTTGGCTTCGGGCCTTTTGCAATGGCAGCTGGATCAATCCTATGTTGCAGTAGTTTCTCAACGGGGGGTGGTTGCAGGACCAGTGGCGTGTAATTGCTTTCGTGCCTCTCGTCCCTCTCTTGTGAATGGCCCACAGCCCGGCTCACATCAGCATGCATGGGGAGACCAAGCACCAAAACATAGAGAAGCACTCCCTCAGCCAGGCACTAAAAAATGCCAATATTCAGAGTTTGCGTAAACACTACGATCATTCCCCAGTGGAAGAGATCTCCTATCGAAATGAACCATTTTTTATCTTCAAAGGCCTTTGCTTGTTGCCAGTATTGTTCCATGATTTACAAATGGACTGCACACTCGGTTCTTCTGAGAGTTTTAGACATTTTCTAGCTAACATCAACCCAATAAATGCACTCACAACAAGACATCTGTCATCTCATTTACACATAGAACTGAGCTTTATTTAGCACCAGCAGCACACACCGAAACACGCATGCCTAGCATAACAACTCCTCTGACAATGCCTAATTCTTTCTGCACGTCATGTGTAGTGGCGGAGCCGTGCATACACCCTTGTATAACGGACAGGTCATCATTCGATATGCCTCCTTGCTGGTTCAGCAGTTTCCTGGTTTCATGCTAATCGCATACACCCCCGGGTCTGGATCAAATAATGTTCCTATTTTGCCCCGTGACCTTATTACGCCTGGCTGTGGAAAGTGCACGACCATTTCGGAGAGTGCCTAGCAAACTTCAGACTGATTAACGTTTTATTATATTTGGATGAGATAAGGCTGGAGCTCGTAAAGTAATTATCATACAATAACAACGTCATGCCCTGAGCTGAGGTAGTGCACGCATGTGTTGCGCTATGATACCGTCCAAAGCAAACAAATCCTATCCCCACCAGCCTTGGAGTCAAACACGCGCAAACACACGCTCACACACGCTCACACACGCTCACACACAAAGAGACACACACACACTCACTTGTTCTCCAGTTCTTTCTCACACATACTGTACAGACCCACACACACACACATGCACATATATAAACACACTCATTCTCCAGTTCTCTCTCACACACACACACACACACACACACACACACACACACACACACACATACACACATACCTATACACTTTAATGCATATTACTATACAATCCCCCATGCTCTCAGAGATTAAAATCACTGAGCAGCTTTAAAAATAACTTGAAACAGCACCATAAAGCTCCTCTTCACACACAATCACATGCATCACTAAAACACATTAACAGAGCCCGGGGCCCTGCCTGTCAAGTGCAGAACATCACACTGTTAAAACAACATGACAAATTCCAACCTTCTCACACCTCAAGCTAAAACACAGAACAAGACCCCACTCACACCTCCAACCACTAAATCCTTCCTCTCGCCCACTGTAAAGTGACCTTTTTTCAGGGGGATGGGGGGGTGTTAACTCCTGCTTACCTGTTTGGCAGACAGGTCCCTTTTGGAGGGCATGCTGGGGCTGGCGGTGGGGGTGACGGGGGCGCTGCGACTGCCGCTGTTGAACAGCGAGCGCACCGTGGTCAGCCACTTCATCCTGACGTCGCACAAGAGTCACACGCGTGTGCTTCTTCTCAAGCTCTTCTCAAACGGCAGCACACTGCAGAATCTCTGCACCTGGTCTAATGCAGCAATGAATTCCTTAAGAGCCACTCAGATAGAGGCAGGCAGAGAACAGATCACCAGTGGCACCGGAAGACACCGGAAGCTAAAATAAAGTCAACTCCATATCTCCAATATTAAGAGAAGAAGGAGGCCATGTTGAAGATCTTCAAAAGAGAGAGAGAGAAGCAACCAAATTCCCGAGATGGGCCCAAGGAAGCATTTGGAGTCTGCAGAGAGAGTGTGGAAGTTTCTCCAATCTCCGACAGTGCAGGACGAAAAGAGTGACGCCCCAGACCAATATCTCCAGCAACGAGCGAGGATGAAGCGCTTCCACACGAGCTGAGCACCTAAGGCCCGGGGCCAGGCCCATAAAGGCGCCTGGACTAGAGACAGAGAGTCCAGTGAAACTTAAGATGTCCGCATGATATCCCCTGTCTTGAGTGGAGGAGAACCAACGGCCAGTGAAGCGCAGTAGAGTGGAGTGGAGTGGAGTGGAAGGCTGGCGACTGGTCTGCTTCTCACCCGGTCGCTTTCTGATCCTTGCCGCCACCGCTCAGCCCCACCAGCCCAGTGACACTCAATCCCTCACGCGCTCCCTCGCACCCGCCGCCATCTGTCGTTTTCCCTTTCACCACCCCCTTCTTCTATCTCTCTCTCTCTCTCTCTCTCTCTCTCTCTCACCCCCTTCCCCCTTCTCTACACACACCCCCCTCCTGGTTTAAGTCTCTCATTCCAACCCCCCCCCCCCCCGCCCACAGGGATGTAACTGAGAGTTATGAAGGTAGTGGGCTTTAGAGTTGGCATTCGTGAGGCCTCAGCCAGACTTGGCCCTGCAGAGTCCAGGCAAAGGGAGGATGTCGGTGAGACGATGGCCAAGGCTGGGAGTGGGGTGGGGTGGGATGGGCAAGACTGGAGGGAGGATAAGAGTGGCAGGTGGCAGGATGAAACCCCAGCTGAGGGTGTGGGCACCACGTGCCATGTGACGAGCGCCCGTGGACTCCCTCGTGCCAACCACACCGTGAGGCGTAGCAGCCCCCCTGTCTCATCCCTCCTCTATTACTTGGCAGTGGCACATTAACGGAGCCGTCATGAACATCATTACTCATCCAAACCTTGCCCCCATAAAACCTGCTTGTCGGCAGTGGGAAATCTAGGTCTAATATAATATATTATATCATACTATGGATTTCTCTCCATGTGTTTACAGCTGTTTGAAACGAATGCTTAAAAAAAAAGATCAAAACACCAACATAAAACAGCAATGCCAAACACAGGCCTATGCTGTGCAACGAGCCATAGAGTAGCCAGTACTGAGAGGCTCATATGCTGGTACCAGTCATGGGGGGTTTCCAAAGACATGCCCCCCCCTGCGGGGTGAAGTCTGTACTTCCATTAAACCCTGTCAGGGTGCATTCCGTCAAGTCCGCCCAGGGCCGATCGCGGAATGCCTTTACAGTTGGACAGAGTGGGTGGAGGAGGAGGAGAAGGAGGAGGGATGTATGGGGGGAGGTGGGGGGCGGGGGGGTTGTGCTGCATCATCTTCCACACGAGCTGAGGAGGCGTGACTGGCGCTGCAGCCAGCTGCTCCCGCTGCCCAGCTGCATGATGCCAGGTAATGATAGCGAGGCAGAACCTCAGGACTGCTCCCTCTGCCCAGCTGCGTGATGCCAGGTAATGATAGCGAGGCAGAACCTCAGGACTGCTCCCTCTGCCCAGCTGCGTGATGCCAGGTAATGATAGCGAGGCAGAACCTCAGGACTGCTCCCTCTGCCCAGCTGCGTGATGCCAGGTAATGATAGCGATGGCAGAGCCTCAGGAGCTCGGCTGCTGTGCGTGAGTGTGCAGCATTAGAGGACGTTATCTTATGCCTCTCTCATCATGAGTGAGTGTGCAGCATTAGAGGACGTTATCTTATGCCTCTCTCATCATGAGTGAGTGTGCAGCATTAGAGGACGTTATCTTATGCCTCTCTCACCATGACGCTGTTCCACTGTTGGAATCTGACATTGACACTCAGCTGCGGATTCACGAGAACCAACAACGCAATTACTCAGTTTACTTGCTTCTGCTTGCATGTTAATATGCCAAGATGTTGGCCGCTGCATACAGAGACGAGACCGGAGGAGGATTCACAGCAAATATGTATGGGTCCATTGCAACAGGAAGCACCTACTGTGAGTGAAAATGAAAGGGGAGTAAGTTAATATGAGAAACGTGGAGCACTGCTGTGCTAGATCAGATTGCTCAGGGAGAGACTGAGCCTGGCCCTCTCCCGTGGCCCCCTCCGCATCTCCCCCTGACATCGGTCCACTGTTGAAATCCCATGTTGACACACACAATGGCAAAATTCACAATGGCAGCAACACTGTTATTAGTGAAATGACCTCCACTGAAATGTGTGCTAATGTGTTCAAATCCCTGACCGCAGGAACCCCCCATGCCCGCCTATTCCCCCCCCCCCCCATCCACCCACCCACCCCAGGCCAGACGGGGGTCCATCAGAGCCTAATGCCCTCATGAGGAAGCTGGCCATCTGGGGAGAGGGGTGAGATGGGGGGGTTGGGAGGGGGGGTTGCCAGTGTCTGGGCACTGCTATGGCTGAGATCAAGCAGAAGCTTATAGTCTTAATTCATCTCTTAATCCTTTTCCGCTGGTCTCCATCAAAGTCAACTTTCTGAACAGCGGTTTGCATTTTCCCTCTGCATAATTCTCTGTGAACGAAGAGCAGAATGGCTGAATTTGAAATGCAAAAAAATAAATAAATAAACGAGTGAGTACAAAACAACCTTCCTTACCCACAAAAAAACACACACACACACACACACAAACACAAACACAAATAAATGAGAATAATGATGGTGCACAACACATTCAGTGACAAACACTGGGGTTCTTCCAGGGAGCAAAATGAATGGTGTCGTTCCTTCCTCTCCTCCTCAACCTCCTTATCCTCCTCCTCCTCCTCAGAGAAAGAGAGAGAGTATGGGGCTGCTTAAGACTTCGCCGCAGAGGGGAATTATCCCAGCAAGGGAGCGAGTTCTCATCTCCCACAATGCATGGCCCAGGAATTGGGGGGGAGCAGTTCCGAGTTGTGCCGGTGAGGGCGTGCATTTGTCATGCGTAATGGGCTTTTGTTTGTCATATACGCAAGCGTGTAATGGGCTTGTACTGTAAGCGTAATCAGTTCAGCATCACCCTCATGAAGATCCAATTAAAGTTCAAATGATGCAAAACAGCACAAGATCCTGATTTTAGTATGCCCGTGGGGGATGGAAAGAACCATGACAAGGAACAACAACAACAACGATATGCCAAGTTTGAATACCGTGTACAACGAACCTCTTTTATAACTTCCATTCATAGAGCATTGCATTTCTGTAGGGATGGGCAAAACACCCAAAAAAATCAAATCACAATCGTTTAACACGAATCATCATCACGATCAATCACAAAATAAGACGACATAATAACCATAAAATAAAATAAGTGTGCAACATTGTCTTAAATCCCATGTTGACAGCCGCTTTGAATGGCACCATCTCCTGAGCTAGACAGAATGAGATCGACTTAGTCACTGCTTTCCAGCATTGCTGCTTTGTTAAATTGGATTGCCAGAGATCTTTTCTCTAAAGATGCCATTGTTTAGGGTTAAAGTTGATTCCAAATACATTTAGTGTTGCTTGGCTTGGTTCTGCACAAAGCATCAAGCTGAAAAAATGCTCTGGGAGGAGAGAAAAGTGAAAAACTTTGCCCGCCTGTCAAGACCTCCACCCCTCAACACACACACACACACACACACACACACACACACACACACACACACACACACACACACAGAGAGATCCGATAGCAGCCCACCCTCAACACAGCGCCGAGCAACCACAACACCCAGCGCCTCGGAGAGAGCTGCAACCGACCACCATCCAACCCCCCCCACCCCCACCCCTTCCACCCCCTCATCCCCATCCCCATCCCAAGCCCAAGCCCCACCACACACCAGGCCTCCCCCGGGCCCGAGCCCCGTGCCAGGGTGCCGTGGCTGTTTCCTGGGGACTGGGGGTTTGGAGGCCATCCACGCTTCCCTGCTCCCACATCTCAGGCTTTTCAGCACTCACTCGGTGCTCGATGCCTGCTGGAGCAGAGGGCCTTTCATCCCGCTCCAGACAGCCAGGGAGAAAATCAATAGGGCCATAAACATATCCTCATAAGAAAGCCATTAGAGGAAATCCAGCCATTTTTTTTGTAACCATGCTTGTAATCCGTTCAGGAATGGCACTAGAGTTTTTGCTGAGTGAATTTGCCACCAAAACTAAATGCCAACTTTTTTCTTCATGCTGGAATTTTCCACAACGTAAAATGCAAGTATGAGTACAACTATATAAGTTGCCAGAGTAAGTAGGGCTGGTGCGGGGATTCGGGATTCGGGATCCAGCAGTAATCGCACTCGTTGTTAACCTCCTTTATGCAGTGTGGCAATCGCTGTGATAAGAGTGAGTTAAATGAGAAGGGTAAGCCTTGTTATTTTTATGCACACAAAAAAAAAAAGTCACAGTCAAATCCCTCTCGGTTGAAAACAAGGCATCACATGCCATCGACCACATTAGCAATTAAGTTCAAATCTGTCAACAGGCCATCACCAGATATTGCCACAAGAATTATTACCACTGAATACAACACACACGTAGAAATTAGCTCGATAATGCTCAAGCTGTTCTTCTTTTAGCTGCTCTTGCAGTTACACTAGTGCTTTGGTTTGGCTTGTTGGTAACATGGCATGTTTCAGAGCAGAACATGGGAAGAATTTCAGGGACATTTATCATGGAATGGTCGCCAATTCACCACCACAATGGCCACCCACTATACGCAACAACAACAAAAAAAGGTCTCAGATATTCCATTAAATGCCACGCAGTTTGAAGACACCATCATAAATCAGGTCCGCCATTGCATCGTGGATCTAAGTGAAATGTCACGAGTTGCGTCTTTCAACCGTCCCGAAGAGCAACAATAAACACGCCTCTATTTAATTACAGCTGAAAAAATATTTTGATGTACGGCTCATGGGCCTCAGTGTGGCAGGTTGTTTGCCAGTAAAGCAACACAGATGGGCCTAACTCAACAGCTCAATACAGTGGGGTGTGAGCGGGAGACTGAGGTAGGACTTCTCTGATTCCATATTCTACGCAAACATTGATTCCACAAATGACAAGGTTACTGGGGTAGTAAACAGAACCCTGCCGTAGTCGTAGCGGTGACCTACATCGGGGCACGTCTTGTGAGGGGGCTTGGCGTGAAGGCGCTGGCGCTGGAGAGACTTGGCTGGGCACAGGGCGTGTGTGTGTGTGTGTGTGTGTGTGTGTGTGTGTGTGTGTGTGTGCTGGGCGCTGGAGACGCTCTCATCCTCTGCCAGGCTCTCCGGAGGGCCAAAAAAGCCACTTTTCAACGAGGGCTGAGCTCTCCGACAGCAACGACTCTTTTTGGATGCATGCAGATGTAAACAATTACAGGGGAAAAATACACATGATAGGGGGGGTGGGGGGTTGGGGGGGTTTGGGAATAGACATCCCAACTCAACGGGAACATCAAGGAGTGAAAGTTTCCTCTTGAAAATGTCACGTCTGGAGGAGCTGTATTTCCTCCATCTAATAAAGGCCACACGCTTGTGCTCTCCAAATGGCAGGTCTATAGGGGACCCCCACACACAGCCCATGGGAGAGAGCAGGCCAGCTCCAAGCAGTGAACCGCAGCACAAACACACCACTGAGACACTGAGACACTGAGAGAGAGAGAGAGAGAGAGAGAGAGAGAGAGAGGTGCTGGTCCCAGTGGAAGCACAACATGCACAATAAAAAGTACACACACATTCATTCAGTCTTACCTGGGTCACATGTTTTAAGCTTCCATGTTTTCTAATCTACAGTGCTGTGATCTGAGTATATCACACACACACACACACACACACACACACACACACACACACACACACACACACACACACACACACACACACACACACATCCCTCAAAATATATGAGCTTACAATAGCTTGTCAGGAACTCCCCATTTCACAAACATGGAGTGGCCAGTGTTGAGAGGGGAACTGGAAAGTTGCTGCCAAAGTTAAATAAAGGCCTCAAAGAAGACTGAGTCCTTTCATATGTTTCAAAACAACTTAGCCGGGTGTAAAAAATATAGTCATGGCATAGCAGCAGAGAGTTCAGTGGAGGTTTACACGCACAAACACACGCATAGCCAGATAGTGCTAGAGCATGTGTGTGTGTGTGTGTGTGTGTGTGTGTGTGTGTGTGGATGTGTGTGTGTGTGTGTGTGTGTGTGTGTGTGTGTGTGTGTGTGTGTCCTGCAGAGGGTCATGATGAAAGACAGCTGATTATCAGCAGGCCTGTGTGTGGAGTGTGTCTGGAGTGTCTGTGCTTAATGAAGCAGAAATCACTATGAATGTTGAAGTGATCACAGGGGTCCATCATCAAAGCCAACATGCAAAACAGCACAGAACACATGCACACACAAATACAGGCATTACAAACACACATACACACACACACACACACACACACACACACACACACACACACACACACACACACACACACACACACACACACTTTCTACTGCAAGTTTTGTCAGTGGGGATTAAAGGTTTTATGTGTATGATGGCAGATTATAATCTCAAAGGGCTATGATTGTCAAGAGGATTTTTCTTTGCTCTCTCGTGAGTGTGTTTACAGGCTGGGCTTGCTCCTGACACTTCAGCAAAAAAATATATGTATATTTTCTCTAGAACAGAGAGGTAGATCAATCATATTATGCATATAATGTAAATGCAAAACAATGTCACTACAATAGTCAATAAATGTCATAGAATTAAAAATATCTGATTCTTATCTTTTAATCAACATGAATTTGTAATTGTCGATTTTGAGCTCAATCTTAGATATTTTAATAAAAAGTAAAGTACTTCAATATTCCCAGGAATCAGTAGCAGTATCTACAGTACTAGAGTCTACATGAAAACCTGTTATTGTATTCTATAACACAGGCTATTTTTCATATATTTTTTTATCTGCATGTTTTGCAGCTGTATATTTCCAAACCGGGTAGGATGTCTGTCTTTATTTATTTATTTTGAGCACAGTCTGTTTTAATAAAAGTTCTCGTGACATCTCACATGTGGCTTTGACTTACAATTGAGTATTTAGCCCACTTTGTAGAAAATACCCAAGACATATATTGGAAATTGCCATTAAGCCTAAAAATACAGAGATATTTGGTCTATATCGCCAAGTCCTACCCATTATTCACAGCCCTGGCTGGGAAAAAGAGCTGTTAAAATTGCCTTCACACAATTAAAGAGGGTCATTGTGTTCTTTCAGAGAGAGTTATTGATAATGATCAATTTGTTTAACAGGCCAAGCTGGCTTCGTTGGTTTTTAAAGGTGGAATGTTTCTGAACCATAACCATTTATTTGACCGAGCTTAGTCATTTGTCTATTTTCTAACCACGTCTCGTAAACAAAAAACAAAATGTCACTGACAACAGAGCTCGCCTTAAATGACTTCACATCAAAGAACACATCTTCTACGCATGCATAAATGCAGTAGCGTGATGAGGAAAGCATTTCACGGCCCATAAAAAAGCGCTGACTTTGTCTGGGGGGGATCCAAAACAAACACAAATATCTACGACTGCACAAGTCTTTAAACATTTACGCAGAGCCGTATCTGATTGGGTTGTATTTCACTGTCGCAAATGGTTTTGTGTGAAAGTGATTTATCGAGACGTTCGTATGCTTAAAATGGGTGTTGTCCTTTTTTTCTGATCTGGAAATCTGTCACTGCAGCTCGGCAGGCTGAGCGCACCATGGAAACGATGCCATTAATTATATTGTTCTCCTGGCGATAAATTAAATCAGTTTGACATTTCGTCCAGCCTCCTCTCTGTCGTCCATGTTCTCTGAGCTTCTTTTTTTTGTACCTTTGGCAGGTGGCAGTTGAGTGTGGTGACAGCAGCTGAATGATTCAGGCTCGGGATCAAAGATCAAAGCCATGTACGAACTGCTCGCATGCACACAAACACACACACACACACACACACACACACACACATCTGCATGCTCGCTTTGAAAAACACGCCCTGCCTGTATATTTTCTCAGGCCTTGTGCAGCCGTCCCACAGAAATAATGTGTTTTAAATTGGCGCGAGTGACACACAAACAAGGGCTGGGAAACAGCGTGGTAATAACACCGTACCGCGGCAACGCACAAGGTCCCCGCCATGGACCTCAAACCACACGGTCTCTGTGAAAATGTGCAGCATTGCCTGAGGACTTCATTGAGCAAGAGAGACAAAAACAAGAGGCGCAGAAAAGGACAGGAAAAGCCTGAAACTCTTTTGTTCTTTTTTTTTTAGTTTTTTTAAGAATGGATCCCATAAACTTGCACTGGCCTGACCTAAACCTAGCCTCTGCTGTCTTTAAAGCAATAAACTCTTATACCTTGTCAAAACATGTAACCCTCAGTAGAGACAAGCAACTCTGTGTCAAGCAACTCTATACAATTATATACAGTGTTTTGGCAGAAAATTAGAGGATGGCTATTTGGCATAGTGATTCAGATTTGTATCCAAACATTTAGAGCACATCTTCATCCTTATCGATATGCAGTATAGAGACATACGTACATTATATCAAGATTGGGGAACGGACTTTCGATTCCTGGCACAC
>NC_045167.1:18353934-18358934 GCF_900700415.2 Clupea harengus | reverse complement strand
GTTTACAGAACATCTGCATTCTACACGCGATCATCAACCGCAAGGATGCCCCAGCTGGCAAGGTTGGCCAGCGCCGATTCTTCTGGGACAATTACGGCAATCATGTGGCTGTGCTGACAGGCTAAACGTCCTGTGCTACCTTATCATTACATCAATTAGCCCGACGTTACCAGTGAAACTCTTACGGCATAATTGCACATTTTAAGGAATTAAGGCTATCTAAGAGCTCAGCACAAAATGGCGGAGAGGGATTAGGCGGCAAAACTGAGTGAACGTAATTCCGCCGGCGTGTCGAACAGCGAATTATCCTTTAATGTGTGTGGCATCCGACGCTAAGACAAAAGCCGTGCGGACCACTAAGACTGCAGCAGATGCGCAAGCAGAGCCCGGATGCGGATAGCTCTTTAAGGGGCTAATTGAAGTTAGCGGTCGATGGCCACTTCGAACCAAGCACGCATGGAGAACATGGGCTCCAGTTCCAGAGCCGGAAGGCATAATGATTTTAAATGATGATGAGTCGTTTGGTAAAAGCAGGGCTCACGGAGGACTGAAGTAGAATGTTTGTGTCATGTCACGAGCCCACCGACCCACCCGCCTCTCTTTCCCCTCCACATCGGCATCAACCAGATTTTTGAGGAAGGAAAATTTTGGAAGAATTTGGTGTGTGCAAGGCACATCCACATACACGTTATTTCCTTTCAAGACAAAGTGAGAAAGCAAGCAGCGAAAATGAACTTAACTGACCTTACCGACCCCGTCTAGATTCTAAAGAATTTACATAGCAAAAAAAATGAACAAAGAAGTCTTCAGAAAAAAAAAACTTTCTAGGCTATACCGATAAAAAAAAAAAAAAACCCAGACCAAAACAGAGCTTTGTAGCAAAGCAGATTTTGTTGATCTTTGAGCACCTGTGTGCGTGTATGTGTCCGTGTGTGTGACAGTGTTTTGAGCATGTCTTTGCCTGTCAATAAACAAACACACTAATCTATTAAGCATGTCTGTGTATCCCTTCTCCACAGCTGACCTCTCTTGGCTCTCCTGCCTGACAGAAGAGAGCAGGGAGACACAGAGACAGAGACAGAGACAGGATGTTTGTTTTCATAAAGCAGAGCCGGCCGAAACCTGCCGCCCGGCCCACTGTCACCTGAGGGGAGGGGAGGGGAAGTGTGCTTGCTTTTAGCATGTCATTAACGTCTGCTCCCTATTCCACCAAACCCAGACAAACCGAGAGAGAGAGAGAGAAAGAGAGAGAGAAAGGGAGAGAGAGAGAGAGAGGGAGAGAGGGAGGGAGAGAGAGAGAGACCTGATATTACCGTAGGCCTTTGGGGAAAATAACACCCTAGGCTGAACACTAACGCACTACGTGCCACACATCCTCTGGGCTCCGGTTGTGACTCTTGCATGAGTCACACATAACACTGACTCAAGAGTGACAAAAATCCCCCCTCTCATCCACACACACACACGCACGCACGCACGCACGCACGCACGCACGCACGCACGCACGCACGCACGCACGCACACACACACACACACACACACACACACACACAGGCACACACACACATCTGCACCCAGTCTCTCGTATGGTTGCAGTGGAGGGTTGTTATTATGTAAGAGCTCGGGGGGAGTGTGTCAGCGACTGCTCGTCTTTAATGAAAGTTTCAGGAAAACCTCAGGTATGGAGAGGCAACACCGCAACACTGTTTGCATGGAGCGCGGTTTTGACATCATCCTGGGTGGATGCTCCACCTTCAGACAGCGGTGGAGATGGATGCCCCGGTCCAGACTGTGGTTTGCCTATGCGGCATAGGCAGTTTGTTATCACAAAACACTAAACCTTGTGGCACAGTGTATTTAAATGTAGGCATCAGTGTCTTATTTATGTATGTATGTATGTGTGTGTGTGTGTGTGTGCGTGTGTGTATGTGTACTGGTATTCATGTACGCATCAGTGTGTCTATGTATGCACATGTGTGTATGTTGAGAGAGAGAGAGAGATTTGCATGTGTGTGTGCATGTTCGGGCATGTTTGTGTGTGACAGAGAGATTTTGTGTCAGGGTAAGTGTGTGTGTGTGTGTGTGTGTGTGTATGTGTGTGTTTTTATGTGCCTTCTGTCAGCAACTGGAGTGAACACAGACACTCTTAGTTTGCTTGCTCGGGCCTCTCTCAATCAAAAAAAAAAAGAAGAAAAAAATCAGCAAGGAGAGAAGAAGGAAGGGGAGAGGTCGAAACCAACCCTCTGAAGCGCTCTGGCCAAATGAATATGTTCCGGCCGGTGCCAAAACCACTCCAGGCATCACACAGGCCATCCATCTTGAAATAAATCTACAGATTCCGCACCGCAGTCGACTTTTTTCCGGGACATCCGAAACGAGGTGCGCTAAGTGAGACCAGGAAGAGGGCAGCCAAGAGCCCCGAGTCCAGCCCTGGAGCCCTCATCACGTGGGAGGCTGCGGAGGGCTAGAGATGGCTACTATTGTGCAGCATCGCTCCGTGCAGCATCGCTCCGTGCAGCATCGCTCCGTGCAGCATCGCTCCGTTGCAACGCACAGCGCTCCCCCCCCCCTCCTCAACAGAAAAAAAACAAACCGGCAACTTTGAGCCTGCAGCCAGACAGGGAAATTATAACGTTCTGGTCCCAGGGTTGGTTACGGAGAGAGCCTCCTCTGGCTTTCCCAGGGGTGGAGAGTTACAGGCGTGGATCTTCTTTATGCAAACACTACACTCAAATGCAGATACAGCCCCTCCCGATATATAAGTATACGTGTGTGTATGTATTCATGTATGTATTGTTAGGACGGTTTGAGTCACATGGTAGGGAAAGGCACTGACTAACAGGCAGAGCTTCAGTGATGCCACTAGCTGTGGTTAATTAGGTAAAAGCACACCTGTCCTGGCGTTCATGGCTCACCATTAGTTACCGGGCTCAGGCTCACCAGGAGCTGAGGATATCCCACTCATGAGCTTTGTGGACTCGTGAAATTTTGGGTTTACCTTTGGTTGGAACCTCATCGTCCACCACGACCACAGAAGAAACCTGAGAAGAAGCTGAACATCCCGGCGCCCAAGCTGGCCATTGCTCATATTGGTAGAAAGCAGGTCAGGGAGTGCAAACCAACCATCCATCATATAGGCGACCGCTCTCTAAGGCTATGCAAAGCAGACACAAACACACACACACACACACACACACACACACACACACACACACACACACACACACACACACTCATCCACACACGTCAGGCCTTTTTCCAGGTCATTTACATCATGTAGGGATAGTGTGCAGCATTAGAGATGAGTCTTTCATTCTATCTTCGGGTAGCTATTCATTCTAGTTAAGCCTAGACAATGTAGCGTGCATCAAGCTAACATTACTCTAGCGCTGTCCTCCCATTCCGTGCGTAACAATACACACATACTATATGTGTACACACACACACACACAAAAACATATACATTCTGTACATATATTTATGTATAGCCAAATAAAAGTTACCTTGGTTTATTACACTATAACAATCTACTGGACCAGGTTTGATCATAATCAATGGTGTGATCAATAATGATCACCTGTGATGGCTTTTCTCAAGATGCTTATGGGTTTTCAATCGATCCGCTGATGGCACACGACGGTTCATGCGACCAATGCAAAATCAATTCTATGTAGGATCTATCTTTGTGGATATTTTAGTTAACCATGGATACCTGAATCAACATAGAGAGTGTTTGTGTGTCTCTGTGTACGTTTCCACAATGTGTGTGTGTGTGTGTGTGTGTGTGTGTATATTTAGGTGTGTGTAGGTGCGTGTGGGGGTGGGAGTTGTACAGAACTGTATCTCCTTCTTTTAGTGCACCACATAAAACCTCCTCTTCGTCCATGCAACCCTTGAGGCCTCCTCTGCTGGAAGTCTTCCAGTCGTAGGGACTAGGAGGCGGAGGCGGAGGGGGAGGGGGGGCTTAATTGGGGTAATTAAGGCAGTAATTAGCTGAGCAAGGCAAATTAGTTGAACACACACTAAATATAGGTGAGGGGCCCTGCTCAGCAATGCAATGGAGTGAGGAGGGGGTATAACTGCATAACTGCCCACGTAATTACATTGATCTGGTCTGAGTAGTGAATAATGTTGGGGATAATGTTGAGTCGTATGCAAAAATACACAAAGCACACACAAACACACTCTTGAAATCATACAGGCCCTTCACAACACAGACACACTGGTAAGCATTCATGCCATATGTAAATATGCATACACTCTGTATATATCTCTCTCTCTCTCTCTTTCTTTCTTTCTTTCTATCTAGTTCTCTAATTCTCTTTCTCCCTGCCTTCACACACACACACACACACACACACACACACACACACACACACACAAATAGGACTTGTAGCACACTCATTCTCAAAAAGCCCTGTGCTAGTCCCTGGGGAGTGGTAGTGTCTGACAGCGGAGCTGGATTGTGAAGGCTCCAGACGCCTCTGGCAGGCCCTATGGGACACTGCTTCATGAAGACAAATAGCCAGAGAAATGAGCAGCAACAGGATGAGAGGAATAGGAACATCAAGGGTCCATGCTACCCCCTTCAGCTAAAGCAGACAACAGACAGGACAAATACCCACTCTAAACCACATAGCGTAATGTCCCCTAAGATTCCCACTTTATCCACAGAAACTCATGAACTTCAAAACTTTAATATCAGTCCTCCATGATTCAGAGGATGTGCACTCAACTGATACACCCCGAAATGGCCAAATTCTAAGGGCGATCCAGAGCTTCAATTTCGGTCTGATTTAATTTGAAAGATATCGACCTCAAAAGCTTCGATCGACACAACCTTGTTTTATATTTACCCAAAATGTAAACAACATCGAACCGCAGGCGTCTCACGTCCGCTCAAAAAACATGAAAATACCATCGATAGCAATGATAACACTAATAATAACACCATAACTCATTTGTCAAAAACGTCGGCTAGAGATTCATAATTCTAAAGT
>NC_045167.1:18306434-18348934 GCF_900700415.2 Clupea harengus | reverse complement strand
GGCACGCCTAATCGACCTTCAAACAATCGGCCCAGATGCTTTGGCCCGGAGAGCTGAAGAGCTTGACTGCACTTGTTAAACAAACCCGCTGTCGTTGCCGGCCTTCCAAGGCTTCATTAGAGGCGATCTGCAGGCCAACGTGTACATGAAGCCCCTTCCGTTTCAGTTTTTTTTTTGGGGGGGGGGCACACATGCGTGATGGCTATGCATTTTGGGGGCTCCTCTGTGGAGCTGTTGCCTGAGCATCTAGGAGGGCTTCATGAGAAAGGCTTGCCTTGCATGACCACACCGCTTGCAGTGACACATCTCAACAATAGATGGCACTGTTCAGTCTCCGAAGGGGTACATTAATTGCAGAGAGGGGGAGAGGGAGCTGCAGGAGGAGCGGGGTTCTCGCTGAGAGACAGAATCCTCCTGTGCGAGTGAGCGTCTGGAGAGGAGCAGACATTTGCTCTACAGTGACTACGGACGGAGGAGAAGCTGCTATGACTTGGCCAGGATAAGAGAAAAAAGACTGTCCAGATATACAGTAGCATCTGTGTTTAAGAATCAAGATGGTGTGTGTGTGTGTGTATGTGTGTGTGTGTGTGTGTGTGTTGGGTGAGAGATGGGTCATTGAGTTAAATGTTAATCACGTACACCCCCTTGTGCTGGGGTGTCTGGATGCAGGGGTTGGGATGGGGTTGGGGTGGGGGTTTGACTGATTGGGGAGGCGTAACAATGAATCCCGGCTAGTCTCCGGTGCCCTCCAAGTTCTGCCGTTATTTACTCTCCCGATCGACTGACCCATTTTCATCGGGAGGACCGAATCAATCTCTGCCTTCCCCCCGCTGAGATCGCAGGGCCGTGTGCAGAGAGCTGGCGCTCCGGACCACGGCCCAGGCTGGATGCACTGACTGCACTACTTTTTGTCAAAATCCGAGGGGGGTTGGTTATGTGTGTAAATGTCATTTGTGTGTGTGTGTGTGTGTGTGTGTCTGTGTGTGTGCAAGCATCTGTGTCTGAGTGTGTGCATGCATGCATGTCTGTGTGTATGTGTGTGTGTGTGTGTGTGTGTGTGTGTGTGTGTGTGTGTGTGTGTGTGTGTGTGTGTGTGTGTGTGTGTGTATGGTGGTAAATGAGGAGAATGTGAGTGTGCATGCATGTGTGTGAGTGTGTACTGTATGTGCTGTGTGGGCCTGAGATATGGGATGTAGAGGGAATAAAACAATAGAGTGGAAAGGTCAGCTGGCGCTTCAGAAGAGCGAGGAGGCGTGTGAGGGGTGCTCCGTTGTTCTCACAGGAGGTGAGAACAACGGAGCCACACAGCTGTCAATCAAACCAGTAGAACAGGACCATCCAGAGTGCTTCACCGTCACCTCAGCCAAAAGTGATAGATGGAGAAACATAGATGGAGAAGCCGAACACGCCTGTGAGGGAGCAGGCTGCTGTCTACACCTCCTGAAGAGCGCGGTAGTGCTTTCTCAAAACCTGCATGCTCTTTTAAATCTCATTTTTGGCTTCTTTCACACCTCGCTTCTCACCCGCGTCTGCAAGTGTCCGCGGCCGCCTCCAGCACCCCACGAGCGGGACGGGGGGGGGAGGTGGGAGGTGCAGAGCCTTGCTGTACTCAGCACGTCTTTGGCTTTAAGCTGCATGGATTTCACACCGGGGCAGGATCCCTGAGAGAGGCAGGCAGACAGGCACTTTTTCCCCATTAAAACCACCTTCAAATGTGACACTGTGCTGCCCTCACCCTGGAGGTGTAGGTGACGACTAGGCAATGTGTGTGTGTGTGTGTGTGTGTGTATGTGTGTCTGTGTGTGTGTGTGTGCCGGCCACGATGAGGCCCTGGAAGGTGAAAAACCCCACTGCCGTCGTAACGCACATAAATGCCTCCAGTGAAGAGAGATGATGGAGGCTGGAGCCAAGATGGCTCCAGGAGTGGATGAGCAGTAGGGTGTGGATCAGAGGGGCTGTAAATTGAAGCCTGAGGGTTGGCGACTGTAATTGAAATGTCTGCAGATGACTCATGTCGGCGACAGGGGCTTTAATTGGCTGACGAGCAAAAGGGGGCAGAGAAAAGGTCGAGCCGGAGCTGACTTCTAGTAGACACATACACACACGGACCCACACACACACACACACACACACACACACACACAGACACACACACACATACACACACGGACACACTTCTACACGGACACAATTATGGATTCAGGGCCCTTGTTCATGCTCATCAGTGATTTCATCACAAGAGGAAGCCAAAGGTCAGCTCATCACAGGCCTCTGGTCCATTTGCACTCACCTCCTGTCCTGTACCACTCCGACATTCAATGGTGAATAGAACTACACACACACACACACACACACACACACACACACACACACACACACACACACAGAGATGCATGCACACACGCACACACACACAATTCAATTTAATGAATCACCACTGGCCTACAATGGCAATAAAAGCTCCTTCTCTCAGCCAAAACAACAGTGCTGTGGCCAGCAGATATAGGTTTCCCTCTACAGGTTTAATCAGTATAGTTAGAGAGAGAGAGGGAGAGAGAGAGAAAGAGAGGGAGATAGAGAGAGAGAGAGAGAGAGAGAGAGAGATAGAGAGCACACAATGAGGTGTAGTGAGAGCCTAAGCACCATTGAGCCGGCGGGCAGAGCTTTAAGTCTGGCGCCATTAAGGGCACATTAAAGAGACGGACACCGCTCTGAGCGAAAAGGAGGAAGAACAATATGGTGCAGTGAAAGGGGTGAGAGGGCTTGAAGTGCCCTTCAAAACCGCAAAATATCAGAGGGGCTTTGCCATGTTTATGGTAACAGAGTGTGAAAAGACAAGTTAACGAAAGAAGCTTGGAGACAAGCAGAAGAAAAATACTAGGACATTTACTGTTCCAGGGATGGTTTAGCATGTCTAGAAATTATTTGCGCTGTGCTTTTGTTTGTTTATCCGTTGGTGTAGTTCTCTCCATTTTGTCAAATTAACTGACACCCTACACTTAGGCTGTCAAGATTATATGGCATTACAAGCCCTGAAGAAGATGCTAGAAACTGTACAGGCTGTAATCTAATACATACAGCTAAAGGGGAGGAGAAAAAAAAAGACTTTGTGTGCAGTGGAAAACCTCAAATGGCTCTCCAATTAAGATATTTTCTCTGGTTTTCGAGCGTGGTCGTTATTGGTGGGAGGAGGTGAGCAAATGCCTGTACTGGTTTGGCCCGGAGCGCCGAGGACCAAATCTGCACCCGTCGCCACTCTGGGGAGACACGACCGCTCGCCCGCCCGCCCGCCCTGCCTGTCTCCTGCCAAGGTCTCCGCGCCAGTCAAGGTATAGCATTACGCCGGAGGAACCGTGAGAATATGCAGAGCCGCCGCTGGTGCTGCTGCTTCTGCAGCTCTTTCTGCCGACGCCACTTCCTGGCATTCCTGTAATTTTCCATTTCTATCCCGTTTGTTTTATTTTCACTAAGGACGATCGCTCGAGCATCCACCGCCCTTCGTCTTTTTCTTCTTCTTCCTCTCCTACATCTACTTCTTCTTTCTCTCCTCCGAAAGACACCCCCGTTTCCCCGCTCTTCCCATTTCTTCCGTCCTCGGCTCTCGTTTCTTTTGCGTTTCTTTCTCCTGGTCTACTTGGAAGCCGCTGGGGAGCGACAGACCGCGGCCCGGCGTGACGCCTCGCTCCAGTCAGCTGGTGGGCCCCGCTGCAATCTGGGCTCCGGCGCATCAATCTCCCGCGTGAGGAGAGTCGGCACGGAGGAGAGGCACAGATGGGCTCCTGTTCAACTGGCACGTGCCCCCTCCCAAACACACACACACACACACACACACACACACACACACACACACTCTCACACACACACACACACACACACACACACACAACCCCCCTCCACCCCTCTTTAATTCACGAGATGAAAAGGGCTCACGCTGTAGCGTTAGCTCTCCCATTCATTAGTGTGTCAGTGTGCCGCCGTTTCACAGCCACATACAAAAATAGGGACAGTACGGAAACCGCGCGCTGATATTTCGGCGCAAAAAGCACAAAGCTTGCCATTTTATATAAGATAACCCTACTCTGCAAATCCAAAGGTCACTCTTTACAGTTTCAGACACTGTATATAGTGTACAGTGTTTGGTGAAAATTCACCCTAGTTACCTCAGGACTGCAGTGAAGCCGATTGCAATTGTTGTTTGTCTAATAAATATCCTTATGTGCAGCTCCGGAGTCCTGAGGTAACTAGGGTGAATTTTCACCGATCATACAGTCTGGAGGTACTGAGTGTCTCTAGTGGTGTGGAGCGCTGGCCTGGGGCCAGGGAGAGTGGAGAGGTATATCCAGCAACAGATCAACTACGAGTGGAAGCGGGGAGAATCTGCCTCTCTGAATATGAGATGGAGCCCAGACAACAGCACCTAGGCTGGGCCAAGAGGGGAGGAAGTGGTGCATTTGTGCATCTCGGCGGAACAATCACGCCCACTGCCAGGTGTTTACCTTGGCTGGCAAATATACACAGCGTCAAAGCCTCCAAAACCCACCTCTCACACACACACGCACTCACATTCACACACACACACGTACTTATGCACACACACACTTCCAATAAGCTGCAATAAATACCCCATAATGTATAATGCGCTATTATGCAACACAGGAGAGCTCAGTTTAATAAAGCAGAAGCTAGAAACATGGCATTGGCACATATTCCATTTGTATTGGGTCTGCATCAAATCAGAGCAGACAGGAGCTCTATTATCAGGATGAATGACATGCTGTGCTTGAAGTAGAGGGAGAGGAGAGGAGAGGAGAGGAGAGGAGAGGGGAGGAGAGGAGGGGGGAGGAGAGGAGAGGAGGGGAGAGGAGGGGGAGGAGGGGAGAGGAGAGGAGAGGAGAGGAGAGGGGAGGGAGGAGCATGGACTAGGTGAGGGGGGAACGTAACTGCAGACTCTCTGAGGTGTGACTAAAGATTATACATGGATGCTGTGTGAGAGTGACCTCTGTTGGTATGGAGTGGTATTTAACCACCAGCCCTGATTTTTTTTTATGGTTTTTCCTCCATGTCCACAGGCTGCTACTGCGACTCGAAACCATGTCAGATGCCAACATAACCAACCTCCACTTAATCATGTGAAAAAAAGCGCCACTCACCTCAGTTCACAGTGGTGACCTCAGCCCAACATCATCAATCCCACTTCAGCCACGTCAATGAAAGGGAACCAGTCAAGAGGCTTTCAAAGGGGAAACCGCTGTGATGTCACGACCAGAAGGGTGCTCACATTACCCACAGAGGGGCTCGCAAGCCCAGAACTCAGAGAGCAGAACAGCCCTAAATCTCTCTCTCTCTCTCTCTCTCTCTCTCTCTCTAAAGAGTAAAGGAGTTTGAGGATATAAAATGATTTAGAAATAATAACACGCCACACTACAGCGGTGAGTTCACGGGGTCACTAACAGACCTGTGCTGCTGAAGCTCCTCACACACTCTCTGAAAAGAAAAGAGTGACTGCTGCTCGTTTTACACTTCAGAGGCGAGGGCTCCGGTCCTCAGGTCGGTGCAGCAGGGACACTGGGACAAGCCAGGAAACCCTAGGCCTGGTACACCAGCCCTCTCTGTCTCTCTCTATCTCTCTCTGTCTCCCTCTCTCTCTCTGTCTGTCTGTCTCCCTCTCTCTCTCTCCCTCTCTCTCTCTCTCTCTCTCTCTCTGTCTCCCTCTCTCGTTCTGATTTATACCTCTCTCCTTTCGGCTGGGCTATTAAGCGTAAGACAATATTTCCATATTGTTTTATTAAACACCATGCGGGCTTATTTATAACCCGTGTCTCCAGACGGCCGGAGAGCCAGCAAGCATTAAGACTGGAGGCTGAGTGTGTGAGTGCAAAGAGCCATTGAAGTTCCACTGGAGTAGAATAACGGGCGACTGGATCACATGCACTGGCTTTGTGTGCGACACAGCCGAGTCGTAGCCATCCTCCCTGGTTGGATGAAGTGGGCCCACGTCATTTCGATCCTACAACAAGCGGGGAGTGCAATTATAAAGCTCTTTATGTGGTTTCACCGGCGTAGGCGCACTGCTTGGATCTTGGCTTCACCGTGGCATTGTTTTTGGTGCAGGTGCCTTCCCTGGCAAGAACGTGTGCCACGCAGAGAGCGCATGCCAAAGACGGTCACGGAGGCTGGCGTCCGTCGGCTAAGTGATAGTGTGCGGCACCACAGCTTAGGCACCATCGCCTGGAGTGTTTACACAGGGCCTTTTCTGCCTACGCAAACACGTCCTGGGCCGACCCACTGAGCCGACGGTAATAAGATGGGCGTGCTGCGTTTCCAGCAGTGTTTCGGATTCGGCGCGGACTTCCGCAGAAGTCGCGGAGCCGACGCGTTTTATGTTTTTTTTTTTCTCTTTCTTTCTTTCTTTCTTTCTTCTCCTCTCTCTGTTGACTCATCCGAGATTCTCATCAGTTAGATCAAGGGGAATGAATGAGGAGAAGGGAGGGTCGCTGACACAGCAGAGTGTAATGGGAGTAGACGGAGAGAGAGAGAGAGAGAGAGAGGGAGGGAGAGAGAGAGAGAGAGAGAGAGAGAGAGAGAGAGAGAGGTAAAAGGGGCGTTCTTAGCATGGGCCATTCCCCTCTGTCCTCTTGCATCTTGCTTGGTGCCGAGCTCCTCTCTGAGTTTTAATCATTCATAAGAAATTAGCATGTCGGCAATTAGCGCGCCCTGAATCATTCATGAAGAGCGGAGCAGGACCAGTTTGAGCACACTAGGCTTCCATAGACCTGCGTCTTTATTGAGATGTGTATGCGTGAGTGTGTTTGTGTGCAACAGTGTACGTGTGTGTGTGTGTGTGTGTGTGTGTGTGTGTGTGTGTGTGTGTGTGTGTGTGTGTGTGTGTGTGCATGTGTGTGTGTGTGTGTGTGTGTGTGTGTGTGTTTGTATACATATTTAGGGAAGTTTGCATGTACTGAAAAACCCTCTCCCTTAAGTTCAAACAACTGTTTAGGGCACTTCAGGACAGCAGAGCATGCACGGAAAAGCAGAGCATTTGTATGAGATGAACCTAACCAGCCACTGGGGCACCTCCCTGCAACTCCCCCGAAACGTGTTTTGATCATGTGGACTGGCCGCTAATGTGTGATTTTATCATTGGGGGCACCTCCCATTGAGGTAATGCTGTGCTAACAGCCACGGGCTGGGCCACAGCGGAGACCAGGGAGAGGCAGTGAAGCGAGAGAATGGAAGCAAAGGTGTTGGGGCGAGGATAAGGAGGAGGAAAAAAAAAAGTTAGGAGGTCTCGCTTTGGCACCGTCTCAACGCATCAAGCAATTCGGTAGCCGCGGTGACTCCAAGAGCAATATTCCTGTCAGAACTACTCTCGTTTTGGAACTCTGGCCAAAGGAGGCTGGGAAGGTGGCAGAGCAATGCATTGATAAATAAATAATAAACAGTAAACAGACACACACACACACACACAGGCATCCAAGAGGAATGACTCACAAGGTCATCCTGTGGTTCCTCTGTCAAGGGAATGATTTGTTCAGGCCCGTGGGCTTTGGGCTGGAGCATCCGGCCGGCACATCTGCCAAAAGCCCTCACTGACAGGCAAGAGGAGACTGGTGTGGGGGAGCCCTCTGCACCCTGTCATCCAACTCGCTTATGGAGTGATCTACCTACTTAGATCTATGACACACACACACACACACACACACACACACCTCCACATGGTTAAGGAAAGGGATGTACCTGTATGAAACGTATATGCACACACACACACACACACACACACACACACACACACACACACACACACCCCTCCACGTGGTTAAGGAAAGGGATGTACCTGTATGAAACGTATATGCACACACACACACACACACACACACACACACACACTGACACACACACGCACACACACCCCTCCACATGGTTAAGGAAAGGGATGTACCTGTATGAAACGTATATTCACACACACACACCCCTCCACATGGTTAAGGAAAGGGATGCACCTGTATGAAACGTATATGCACACACACACACACACACACACCCTTGACCACCCATCACGTCGGCCGCATCGCTCCCTCACTCCCTGACTGACAGACAGGGCTGAGAAGACAGACACACCACCATCCATCTCACTGACGCTCTGATGCTTGGATGCTGTCCTACGCGAGGCTCCAGGTGGCAGCTGTCAGTCCTGGAACAAATACTAACAAAGGGCAACCCAGACAAGGGAACAACAGAATTCTGTGTAACGGTGGTATCCCACCGGCTGCAGCCTTGGAATCGAATCTTGCCAAACTGAATGTAACCGCAGCTGTCAGAGAGGCGTTACTTCGGTGGTACAAGAGTTTTTTTTTTATTCAGGGCTGAGGCTCGCCACCATGTAAAATATGCAAAAATATCCCCAAATTACTGTCTGAATCATGGCAACATCTGCCTGCATACACATATATACACCCACACACACACGCACACACACACACACACACACACACACACACACACACACACAGAGAGAGAAACTAACAGTGCACAGTACTGCTCAGAGCAAGCTGATAGACCTTATCTGTCTAATCCCTGGCTTTGGTAGGAACGAGTTCTTATTATAGATTTTCTTTGTAAAGTGACAAGGTAATTAACGATCGGACAATAACTTCACTCGCAAGTACATTTAACCTTGATACCATCGCTGGAACTAATGAAGTCCGCGGTGGAACTTTCTCCTGTGCAAATTAAGAGCAATTCAGAGAATCTCTTCTCTCTCTCTCTCTCTCTCTCTCTCTTTTCTCTCCGGCTTGCTCTTGCTATCCTAGTTTGTAATTGTGCGCTCAGAGATGGAGTGAAAAGCATTCACATATAATGAATGCTGCAGGGGAGAATGAACCCTGTGGATGAGGCAGCGGAGCAGGATTTACTCGTATTGATTTTTCGGGGTGGGTTCAGGTAGAGGTCAACCTGGCACTTCCAGCGAGTACCTGTGCAGAATCTGATAAAGGGTGCCACCGCTCCCGCAAGGGACAAGGACGTGACAGCAGAATGCCCGTTATGCCAACACAGGGCGCATCCCGTGCCCCCCTGATGCCCCCCTGATGCTAATCTAAAATGTATCCTCTGTGCCAGGAGGAGACTTACACCTTGCAGGAAGGATGTCTTGAGGCCAGGTCAACACGAAAAACTTTCAATGTAGCTCTGCATTACTCTGCAACGTAGCCTGGCTCAGTCACCCTATAGATCCCCAGATATCATATAATCATATAGATTATGATGTAGAAATGAGTAAAATTGACCCAGGCCACTACTCAGAGTCCACCAATCAGTGACCAGCAGTGAGTGACGCACAAACTCAAGTGATGACATCCAAAAGAAGTGTTTTGAAAATCAGTTATAACAATGTTTACACTGGATTATGGCGATTGGTTTAATGCTCATCAAGTCAATTCAGCAGTCAATACCAAAGCCTCCAATTGAAGCAGCACCCAACAGATTATCAATGGACCACAAGCAGCATAGTGAAATGTGTCTGGTCATACCAGGCGATGCTCTCTAGACTTTTGAGTGGTGTGTGCATCACTGAAGTGGGAAGGGATGTCTTGTCAAGCGCTTCCCATTTTCCACATGAGCAAGAGCTAATAGTCTGAAAGGGACCATCATGTGCATGGTTGAACCTTTGTCTGTTGTTGTGTGAACACCAAGGAATATATATATATATATACACAATATATATATATATGACGATCACCGTCCACAGAGCAACCTCGCTGTTCCCAATGGATGCGCATTCATTGTGCATGATCGTGTAATTACACACCATTGCTGCTGAATTACTCTGGCTGCAGTGACAGCAAGATGAACAGTTAGCGTGGCTCACGTTGGGTGACACCCCCATGCATTTTAATCATACCGCATGTATAACATTAACCTTTCCCGTAAAAGGTTGTCTTCCCACATGCGAGGAGGTGATTAATTCCCCACTATGATTCATGGGAGAACTGGTGCACCTACATGAGACACGTCCCCTAACTTAGATGATTGAGAGGCGAGAGACCACCGAGGGGGCGCGGGCAGAGCTAGCCCTGACATGCCAAAGAAATGACTTATGCAGTCAGGCGACTGGTTAGCGGCGTTAGCCAGGCTTTCATCGTCTTCCCACTTGCTAGTTTCCCCGGCATTTCCCCCCCATAGCACCGTAGCACGGTAGCAGGGTCTATGATGACCTTGAAGTCTTTTAGCAGAATGGACGGCACCCCTGGGTAGATCTGGGATTTGGACCTTGAGGTGGATTCCAGTCCAATCGGCCCCCTTAGTGTGTGAAAAATTGGATTTCCGAGTCATCTGCATACTGGAATACATTTTTATTTAGCTAGAGATTATGAGACAGCAACTATGTATGTACGCGTCACGACTATGTTTGCACCACGACAGATTTTTTTTATATAAACCGTACATATTGGAATGGGTGCATACCAATGAGTCAGCAGCGGGGAAGAGCCAAGCAGTGGGGAACTTAGTTGTACTTGTGAAAGAAGACATAAATTTGACATAAGTTTTTACGGAAGACTGTTATGGAAAAAGTACCACTTTTTCCCTGAGAGTCGGAGTGCTGATTAGACGGGGGAGCACAGTGTGAGTGCGGCCCATCTGTCACGGAGAGGAACGTTAGCCTGAGCCCACCTGTTTCTCAGAGCTCCGCTTTTCTCCCCGCAGTGCTGCCCAAACACAGAGCGACTTACAGACGACAAGAAAGAAACGTTCTTTTCCTTTTTCTACTAAAATAGGCTGAAAACGGAGACTGAACTGCTCCTTTCGCTTTTAGTTCCTGGCAGCTCCTTCTTGATAATGGCATACCGCACCTCTACTCATGTCCTGCTTCTGTCCCTTCCAGAACATTCATCCAAGGAGAGATGTCGCTGCTGCCATGACCTTTCCTTCCGTGCTTTCTGCCAGCATCTGGTCAACATTAGCATAGGAAGAACAGTTCATCGCAGTGGTTATGTCATTCTGTCCTCCCGGACAAACAGAGCAAAAACAACTGTCAAACGACTGCTTGTGGACATGTTCTGGTTCAGCGGCCCATAGGGAGTTCCGTTAGCTAAAAATGTTATTATTTCATAGTTGGAGTGACAAAAATACTCAGCTCTTTCCCTGTGGTGAAGGAGTTGTGCAACATTCTCCTTGATTCCGTGTGTCATCTGTGCGACACCTCTCAGCGACAGGATCCTTGATGACCTTGCAGCGTTTGAATCATAAATTCCACTTACTTTTGATCAGGCCGAGACAGACTCGAGGTGGCAGATTCGCGATCCGATGCCATGAAAGTAATAGTGGCTATACATCACCTGCTGCGTATCGCTGCGGGTACGTATCATGACATCGCAGGTGACAGTCCTCAGCAATTCCTCACGGCAGGAACTTCTTCACCTCCCCGGAATAGCGCAAGGTCAAAACACCTCAAACACAAATCCACTTTCACATCCGCTGATGGCAGCCGAGAAATAGGAACTAGAGCATCAATTATTAAACGGCAAACAATATCTTAAACTCCCTCATTGTCTCCTGTGACCGATTGCAGATTACACTACCTGGATAATGCTGTAATCGTGTCACTGGGTGAAACGGGCGTATCGGGCAAAGCACCAAGGTGAGGGGGAATCTTGCCCCCCGGTTTGGGGTAATCAGCTCCGGAGAAGCGGATGCTATCAAAAACGCTTGTCAGTCAGAGAGGATGCAAACGAGACCCCGGACCACCTGAGCCGTGCCGTGATATGGAATGAGATTCCCAGGGGCCCTGGACCAGGTTTGAAAGAAAGATACACTAAAAAAGAGAGTAAAGAAAAGAAAGAAAGAAGAGTGAAATCGTAAAGTAAATGGAGTAGTGTGTCTGTGTCGTTACTAGATAGCTCGTGTCTGCTGCCTCCAGGGAGTCTGGCATGGGGAGCCTCAGCACGTGTTGAGGAGAAAATCTATTGTTGTCCAGGCTTCTCGCTTTCTCCATTATTCTCTCCTGCAGAAGACGGCTGCTCTTTGATGAAACAGCCCTGGAGGTGAGGGAACACAGCTAACAGAGATGCACTCTCTCTCTCTATCTTTTGCTTTCTCTGTTTCTCTTTCTTTCTCCTTTTTCTATGTCTCTCTCTCTCTCTCAGAAGCAAACACTATCTCTACCACCCACTGCCACCTTCATTTTCCTCTGACAAACAGCTGCTGCATCACTCGAGCTGGCAAGACTGTGCTCTACCCATTTCCCCAGAGACTCGAAAGGTCGGCAGTGACAGCACTTGTTGTCCAGAGAGAGAGCCCTGAGCTTGTGGACAGTAGTAGACAGCAGTGGATCCCTGCCAGCCAAGCGCACACACACACACACAAACACCATACACACACACACACACACTCTCTCTCACACATATAAACACGTTCACACAGACACACATACACCCTTTCAAATGAACTTCAACTTCAAATTCAACTCAAGGCTGTAGTCTGCCACATTGATTTCATCAAGGGGACACCATGCAGCAGCCAAAACCCATGGACAAAAGGGACTGTTCAGGCAGTTAGGAAACAGTCATGGCTGTAGATCACTCCCAAGATCCAGACAACGATGCCCATCAAAAGGATGCAGTCACATTTTTATCAACTACACTTATCACACTGCTTAAATATCCTTTCAAAGAATTACAGAGAAAACCAATGGCCTTCTTTTCCAAATGGTGTTTCTAGTTCTTCTAACAAACAGAAATGTGCAAGCCGCTGACCTCAAAACAGCTAAATCCATCTTTCAAGTGACCCATTTTCAGTGAACTGAGGTGAGAACAGCTTTGGTGAGAGTTTGTTTTTTAAAAGAGCCACCTGTTTTCCACCATGTCTTGTTCAATCAAATCAGGGATTAGTTTCTTGAAATGTAAAAACCTTTGGTCTTTTCTGAAGAGAGCTTTTGTATTTATGATAGAGTGCCATGCTCAGAACCGAGGTCCTTGGTTTAATCCCCTGAGTGTAATGATTAAATTGTAATATACTATACTGTAGGTCACGTTCTGATAAGAGAGTCGGCTAAATCCATACAATCCATGTCTATTTCAAAGAGTTTCATTTGTGCAGTACCAGACAGCTAACCCTGCTTGCTTACACGGAGTTGAAACACATGACTGTTGACCGTCAAGATTAGCACAGGATAAGTGCAAATCTAGGGTGCACCTGTTGCACCAAACAGAAACAAGAGAACAGAACAAACGATGTTTGTATGTAATGTGTTCTGCATTTGTTTACGTACTGTGTTCTGCATTTGTTTACGTACTGTGTTCTGCATTTGTTTATGTACTGTGATCTGAATTTGTGTATGTACTGTGATCTGCATTTGTTTATGTACTGTGTTCTGCATTTGTTTATGTATTGTGTTCTGCATTTGGTTACAAAAAACACAACATTCTGCGCACATACAGTACAGCACCTACGTCTTTTCATCACTTCACGGGTTTAACAGTTTGCATTGGATAAGGTGTGCCACTGCCTGGTGGTTCTGGTCCACATTGGGCTTGGATCTGGGCCACATCTGGGCCATATCTGGGCCACATCGGGGCCAGGTGCGGCTGCTGTGAGACTGACACAGTCCTTCCCACGGCGAGTCGGGTGAAGGGAGCCTCATTGCTGAGCTCCCCCTCAGTGTGAGCCGTCTCCTCTAATTAAACCCAGTACTGGCAGGTGTGCCTGTAATGCCACCGTGCTTCTCTGCTCTCACCTCTGTTGCCAAGGTGAAATAATGAGAGCAATGAGCACGCTCGTTTGCATAATGGGCCACAGCAGCATGCTGGGTAGTTTCGAGAAGGCATGTGGAAATAGAGTGCCAACAATGCCTGCTACTGGACTATTGACATCATATGCTTATTAATTATAGCATAGGGTTGGGAAGTGTGACAGAGTTGCATAATTAAATTCCAAAAGGAATGTAATTGTAATCAGTTACTGAGATAAAATATGCAGTTAAATTACAGTTGCTGAACAAAATGTTGCTGATTACAAAAGGGTTACATCCGGATATATTTTTTCAGTAAAAAGCTTTAAAGCTTATATGTAGAACGTAACATTCATTTTCGCCGACTAGACAGGCTCCATTCATTTGGCAGTATGCGCTAAAATTTTGAGCCTTGTTTGTAATTGGTTTTCTTATTTGACTTTGCACTGCCTTATTTGAATCTGTCAATCAAAAATGAATCAAAAGTAATCAAATATAATTAGTTACATTACTTTGATGAAGTAATTAAAATAGTTACTTAAATTACATTTTAACAGGGTTACTAGTCAGTTCAAAATGAACCTTCCCAAACCTGATTATAGCTCAATATGAATCCATCTGCATAGTTTACAGTCAAGACTGGCAAATGTTAAGGAAGTGATTTCTGAAGGGTGTTTCCAGAACCTATGGTCGAAAGCAGAGAGTAAGGGGCTGTGTTCAGTGACAGGATCCCCAATGGACTGCTGTTGGAGGCTGTGGCCTTACACTGTGGCTGCCGGCAGAGAAAGATCTGGAACATTAGCCTTGCATGAGTGACTGGGGAAGAGGGTACATTCCGGTCACTTATATGGCAGAATCATCCAAGAAGGGTCCTATGTAGCAAATGACTCCTAATAGAACCATCGGATTAGCTAACTTTCCCTGTGACACTTTTTCATTGTCATTCATTTGTACCATCGTGTGAACATCGCTGTGATTTGAAGGAAGTTGCTACATGGCGCACAGGACTGTCAGTCAGTTAAAGTGACAGGTCCAGTAACTCTACACCCTGCTCGGGTCATAGCCCTTCGAACTTCCATACAAGAAAATTGATGCGTTTGACATGAAGCATGACGACTGATCGATCGAACCTTTAACATAAAGACCTCATGGTGCTGTCATGGTTAAGAACCTATGTACTCTAGTGTGAAAACACAATGCATGATTAAATATACTGTGAATGTGATTTCAGCCCGTTAACATTTCAAATGAAGTTTATCAGATTGTATATTCTTTCTGTGACAAAACTAATCAGAGAGCAATGATTAATTATAGCTAACATTAATAAAGCATTAAATGACTAGATATCCTTAATCCAAAAACATGTGAGTCAAAGTGTTGAGTTTCTTTTTTCTCTGATTAAAGCTCTCATCAAAATATACAATACTCTGAAGTCTTTGAGATTGAGATCTAAAAAACAACTAAATATCAAACTTTGTGGGCTTTATTTCAGGTTCTTTTGGTGAAGTTCTGATCCCCACCATAATTAATTTGCCTTTGGTTGGAAAACAGTAGAGAGAAAAAAAAAATTAAGACTGGTTCCATGTTTATATTATACTTACTAGAGTATCTAGAACAGTACCTCAAAATATCTGAGCAGCTTTGGGGAATGTGATCTGTTTCAATTTGATCTAGCTGTAATGATCATCTCAAAAGTAAAGAAGGGTATGACAAACTCTACTCATTCTGTTCTGGTAGCAACTGGGGTATTTCAAATTAGCTTCCACTGTACACTCACAGCGTGTTCTGTACAGATTCAGATGAACACTACCAGCAGGAACCATGCTGGCTTATTGTACATTTAATATCACTGTTTGTTTTTTGAACCAAATTAAACCGCTTCAGAGGATGTCCTCTGCTAAAAAAATTAATTATTGTTTTGGGTTTGTTGATGTCTTTTTTTTAAGAGGGGGGTGGAAGGGTGTAATTATGTTCTGCCTGCAATACACATTAATGCGAACACACAGCACGCAGCTCAGGCTAAATCAATGGCCGAGCCGCTCTCTTCAATGCGAAGTTACATCATCGAATCTTCCCCGAGGCATATCTGAGAGGAACCTGGCCACGATGATGCTGGTTGAATTTCTGAGCAGCCAGATGAGACCTTCCGTGGAGCCGCACTGGCTGGTGTGAGCCTGAGTATGTGAGCGCCACCTGAGGCTATGTTGGCACATTAGGGGGCCCGTGGTTGATTGCCGCGCTCCTGACACTCGTGTACAGATGAATGTGCTTTTTTCACAGCAGGTGCGAGCACATCTATGATGCCCTCGGAGCATATATGCCATATATATATGGGAGCAGCAAAGCCTCACTGATGCCGGTGCTCATGCAGCCTTTCTATACGCAAAGGCTAAATACAGGTAGGCCGACAGCCAAGTGGGGCCAGAGAAAGAGAGAGGGAGAGAGAATAAGCACCCGGGAGGCAGGTGAGAGAGGGAGGGATGGAGGGAGAGTCACTTCACAGGCAAATGAGGTGAAAAAAATGACGTGAAACGGACGTGAAAAAAATCAGGCAGGGAGATTTGTCTCAACCAGCGTCTGCAATTGACTCAGCAGTGAGTCGCCGACAGCGCCTCGGCGGAGCGATGACATAACGAAAGTGACTTTGCGCTAATGCTAATGCGAAACCTGAGGCGCTGTGCTGGGGTTTTTAGCTTCGCGGAGCGCTTGTGCTTTTCACACAGTCATTGTCATTTTTGTTGGCAAAGCAGTGAGGGGAAAAACAGAGAAAGAGGGAGAGAGAAAGAGGGAGAGAGAGAAACAGGGAGAGAGAGAAAGAGGGAGAAAGAGAAAGCGAGGCACTCCAGTTCGCCCTATGCCTCCTTCGCTAGGCTGAGCCAGCTGGGAGCCGCTGCGGCGCATTGAAATATTCTTGGTTCTTATCTGCACACACACACACACACACACACACACACACACTCACACTCACACTCACACACACACGCTCCGCCCCTCCCACCACACCAGGAGTCCACCACATGGCACTGAGTAGCACAGACTGCATGCAGAGCCAAGATGAACTGCTAAATTGCTCTCTCTCCCTCTCTCTCTTACTCCCCCTCTCTTTCTCTCATTCCGTTTCTGTCTTCCTTCTTTCCTATTTCGACATCCCCCCAGCAAGACAGGGAGGAGAGGCATTCAGATATTTAATCCACAATTAGTCATGCAGTAAATTGATATAAAAAAAGAGGGGAAGAAAGAAGAGGGGGAAGATACAGACACACAGGAGCTGGATTGAGAAAATTGACATCATCACACATTTCCCCGAGAAGAATGGAAGCGATCACAGATTCGTTCTGTGCCATTGTGGAGCGTCTGATAAGTTCCATGCTTCTCTGAGGGGGGACTGAGAGTAAGGCTCTGTGCGCAGAACGATGAGAGATGATGAGACACAGTTGGAGAATCTCACACACACACAGAGAATATGAGAGTTGATCACTGAACATTTTTTGAACAAGATTTGCACCATTATGAGAAATGGGCTTCCAGCAGACACAGGAGCGATTAACACATCAGAGCAGTTGGACGGAGACAGAAGAAGGACATTTCAGAGGGTTTTCCACACATTTGTGGACCGCCCATCCTAATGGTGGGAACAGAGGACAGGCCGGGTCCTTTGACTGTTTCGAAGTCAAGTTCGGTTACAAGGTAGCTGCTGTTCTTTTAGGTTCAAAGCTTTTGTCTTTCATCCCGTGGCCTTGAATAAGGAATCCTAAAAATAAAAGACCCAATGTCATAATTAGGAATACAACTATATTTCATGGAGTTCAGCCGGGGAGAAAAGAAAGTACCATTTAAGGGCCATCCACTGGATTTTCTGCCGAGCGAGCCTCGGCGGATTTGAACAAATCCAGAGAAACGGTGGGAGATCCGAGTCCTGCCAAACAGGCGAGCGAACAACAAAAAAGGCTCTGCGAATCCCTCTCATTATGCCAACGGCAGGGCGAGGACGACACGGCAAATTGGCCGTTCGTAAAACACGAAACCGTCGGGAGAGGTCAGTAGCAGAGCGGCTCCCGTAACCTCACTCTCCGGGACGCAGAGTTAAGTCGGCCGCTCGGACGCTCTGCTGGCTTATGCTAGAGAGAGAAAGGGAAGGGACAGGGGATTTTACTGGATAATGCAGAGGGCCTTGTTTTTTTGTTTGTTTGTTTTTTTTAACAAAAAAATGGGCAAAGCTGAAGCCTGTCTTATATAACGCTGCACAGAGAGGGCACACTGAAGGGGGGGGGCTGAAAAAGGAGTTCAGAAAGTTCAGTGGCTCGCTCGCTCGCTCGGAAGGCTTGTAGCGCAAAGCTGAGAGAGGGAAACGAAAGAGAAAGAAAAACCCAGAGAAAGTCAACTTACTCAGAAGCCAAGCGGGGAAGCAGAGTGACCCAATGTACAATCCTTCGCAGGGGGAGTCACAGAGGCTGCGATCTAGCTTTTTTTTATGTCTCCCTCAATTCCATCTCACAGCGAGTTTCACGTCGAGCCTTACCCTTCACACAATCAGCGCTGCTGGGTCCAGAAACCCATTTCGAGTTCTGACAAGTTGTGACCAGGCAAGGTTTTTCACCGCACCTCATACCTGTACTTTTTAATCCATCCACAACTCCTCACAAGGAAGGGGGGCCCCATATCAAGTTGTCAACATCAGTACAGTATGAACATCATTTATGACCTCATATTTCAGGCATTACATTTTTTTCTTCTACTGTAGCCGACATGGCTCATATCGACCCAGTTCAACCCATTCCTCAACCCAAATGAATGTATTGTGAGGTATTGTATAGCTTTACTATAGGTTGAGGGGGGACAAATAAGTTTGGCTGTTGTTTGGCGTTGTAATTAGTCCTGCAGTCAATACTTCTTTCAGAACAGATCCTCTCAGACTTTGACACTTTGTATTAACATTCCAATAGCACAAAATACAGGGTAGAGGTTGCCACGGCAACAGAGCAGACAGGGAAGGACGTGTTCAACCTCAATCTACTGATCTAAAATAAAAACTCCACTAAAATAGACTCTCCTCAAGATAAAATGGTCGTGGCAAGCTGAGAATGTCTGGAAGGCTGGAAGTGTTTGTAACAAACGTCACAGCAAGGTTATTATAGTTTTCCAATTTTAAAAATAGTTTTTATTTTGATAATATGTTTGTATTCAATCTGAATTTCCGTTCAGTTTAAGTTTTAGTCATTTTAGTTAAGGACAAAAGTTGTGAAGGATTAGTGCGGCGTGTAAAATAATCTCCTTATCGTTTAAGATATCAGCATTTCAAGACTAAACTTAACATATGCAGTAAGCATTTGTTTCAGACTAAAAGCCTGTTAAAGATGCGGCCCTTGGACCATGAGGAGCGATTAGCTGAATTTGAACAAAAAGTGTATGGGATTAGAATCGTGGAATTCACCTTTAATACACATCCAGGCCAAGAACACGACTAAGTATTTCAACCATTTACATCAGGCAAATCTGCCTTCTTCACTTGATAATAACTACTACTACTTCCATTAGTTCCCGAGCATAGGTCCTGACACGCTATAGTGCCATTGCAAGGTTGTCAGCTAGAATTCTGGGAGTGACACCCGCCGCCCTTGAATGGATATGATGCCCACGACAATTATGTTTTGCTTCTTCATTAGTTTTTTTTAGCAATCATTATTAGTTTCTTTGGGTAAATTATTTTATTTCAGTTAACGAAAATGTCTTGGTTCGACTGCATGAGGTATTAGAGAGTTATCAGAGAGTGAGCCCTGAGGTAAACAGTGTCGACTCAGAGGCGGCCAGTGTGTTAGCACGATGGGAACCCTCGCCCCTTAGGGGCAGCCCCTCTCTTTCTCGTTCCCTTTTCCAAAAGCTGCAGGGAGGATCCATCATCACAGTGTTTATCTCTGAAATTGAATTCATTTCCATGCGCACCCGTCGACCTTTCCACATACCGCTGTGCAGACGTTCACCAAGTTTCTCCAAACAGACACACACACATCGTGGCATAATCAGAAGGAGGCATAGGCAGGCATACTCTCAAACACTGTTTCACTGTTTCCATGGCCTGGCCAGATAAAGTCTGTGGGGCACGTCTGAAAGATCACACTTGTGTACCAGCAATTTCATCAGATATTATCTGCTAAGCCATCGCCTCGTGTGCCGACACCCTGGCAACCAGGGAATGAGAGAGTGTGAGAAATAGCATGGCACTATTACAAGTGAACACACAGAGAAAGAGAAGACGAGAGTGGAGAAAAGAAGAGAAGAGAAGAGAAGAGAAGAGAAGAGAAGAGAAGTGCTTCAGACAAACACAAGCACAATAGCTCACTAGATTTAAACAAAAACAAGGAAACTGAAAGTAGGCATGACATGGAGTGTTGATCTCCACTTATTGTTTCTGACATGTCTGTGTGGCTACATGTGGCAGCAGCGCACTAGAGCGGGAGACAATGTCGCCTGTGAGCGGCGCTTGCGTAAGACTTGTGGAGGAGTGTGGAGAGAGATGAGGGACCCTCTCGTCCTCTGTCAGCAGCTGGGGGAGTAATTGTGAGAGATTAGAAAGGAGGGCTGGGGATTAGAGACATCAGACAGCTGTGATTTTTTATGAGGGATCGCACAGGTGCAACAGCAGAGCAATGATACTGCATGGGAGCTGGTACGTCTTAGTAAATGCTACCTCAGAGTAGCTAATTCTGATTCACCTCTGATCGCCGATTTGGCATGAATCCAACTGATCAGGGATCAGGACCGGTTCAGAGTTCAGAGTTATCAGAGCTCAAGGGGTAGAGACTATATGAGCTGACTTTCTTCCACAGCTACACTCACCCCTCCACCTACAAACAAAAATACTTTGTTCACACACACATTTTGGGCACATACACTCGTCACACACACTATCAGGTTGAGATTCAGACCCCGACACACACACACACACTCACTCACACACAAACACACACACACACACACACACACACACACACACACACACACACACACACACACACACACACACACACACACACACACACACAAACCAGACGGGGAGTATACCTTTTGGCCGGAAACTCATTAGCTGACAGTTTGAAATGTCCTAATGGCAAAGAGGTGACAGGGGCTTGAAGTGGGAGAGCACAGTGTTTGTTCAAGTGAAGTCTCATTAAATTGAGATTATACAGTGGACTGTGTTCAGTATTAGTATTAGCCAAGTTAAGTGATGGTTCTTCAAACAGCCTCTGAGTAATTGGAAATATTTCTTCTTAGCAGGCATCAGCAGCACCTAAGTCTAAATCTGCCAAGACTTCCCACACTTTCTGACGCTGATTTCAAGTCCCCTGCTATGTCTGCAGACGAGACAGAGAATCACTCTATTGACAAGATGTCATTTTGCAAAACCGTACCCTCATGGAGCTGCTCTTAGATCAAACCACGCGTCGATGGCAGAAGAAAAGAAATTCATTGAGTAAGCCAGTGAAAACCCAAAGTCATCAATATTGACAGCACGACATGGCAAATCCCTACCACTGACTGACTCATCATGACGATGACTCATGTCTATGAGTATGACTGTCTGTCTCTGTGTGTCTCTCACTGCATGTGTGTGTGTGTCTATGTGTGTCTGTGTGTGTGTGTGTGTCTGTGTGTGTGTGTGTGTGTGTGTGTGTGTGTGTGTGTGTGTGTGTGTGTGTGTGTGTGTGTGTGTGTGTGTGTGTGTGTGTGTGGTCTCTGTGACAGTGAAAAGTGTGTCAGTGCTGAATGGCACCACTCAGGGAACTGTCACTCTTCTCTTCTGCGGGTTAGCATTAGCGTAGCTTGCCGTGCCACGCGTCAATCACCGAGTTATCATTATTAATGGCCCGTTGTCTGAGAGCGGGCATGTTTGGACCGAAGTGGGTCGAGGAGGTCCCATCTGTCTCAAGCTGGCAGATTTAGTGCACCACGTCTGCACAAAACTCTGAACTACGTCCTACAACGAAAGACACGTTTCTATTTGACAGTCTATCCTAAGCCAACACCACAAACTGTCCGTAATGCTGTAAAGTGTTTTCTACATGTTGATGCACATCTTGGTTGTGTAACATAATATTTAATACCATTTTTTCTACATAGGATACATGATATTCCACACAGCATTTGCTATTGCCAAAATTCTGAATTCAATTTTCTGTTAGTCTTTGTTCGGAGTTTCACTTTCATCCACGGATATATATAGCGAATATCACACTGATCAGGATACAGATATAGAGAACGAACAACTGCCCATTCATCAGACTTAGCGATGACAGGGAGGACTGAAGAATTTTCCCCTTCACTTACCTGGCTAAAAACAAAGGGAAAACTTTGAGGGATATGGAACAAAAATAAACCTATCGACCCAACAAGGAAACCATGTTTGATGGATTTTGTGAGAAAAGACAACAGAGTGTATTCTTAACAAAGAAAATGTTAGCCATCTCTATGAGCTTAAAGAAACAACATTCACAACGAATAAAAAATGGACTCCAGAACTTTCTCTGCTGACCTTTTACTACCTTTACCTTGATGCCATGGAACCGCAAAAACAAAAGAAAGAACCGTTTTTTATCCTCTTGTATCCCAGCAGTCTTTTGTGGAAAAAATACCTCAAATATGCTCCACACCTGAGGTAGAGTTTAGGACCCTGTGTGATTTTCTAGTACCGGAGCGGTGGGCTTCCCAGTTATTGCTTTGGGTTTGAATCAAAGAGAAATGACACATCACACAGATCACAGATGTTTTCCATAGAATCACAGCCCCGTATATGCTGTCCTTTCCATTTAAGAGATGGACGCTCAACAAAAGGAAAGACTCCGTAACGGAAAACATCTGATATTCAGGTTTGCACCTTTTTTTATATATATCATTTATTTAAAAGCCAAACATGAGGCCGATGGGATCTCAAAAGGTTTCGGGGGCATAGTTTTCAATCAGTCACAGGAATTTAGTCAGGATTTTCCCAACTGGAGTTGCGCCAGAATTATCATACGCCTATGTGCTTTATCCAAGAGTCGATGAGGAAACCTGTGGATTGATCTAGAATTTGACATGATTCTGGCACGTTTCACAGAATTATTCACATGAGGCGTAGCAACTCAGAATGACACCGTGCAATACACCATCAAGGCATAGCAAATGCATCTCAATTTTCACTTTAGAAGACAGCATGAATACAATTCTAATTACGTTTCATGTTAAACAGTTATGAAATGCATAGCTCTCCAAAAATGATTTTTTTTGAAACAACACACACACAACCCCTGTTTGCCCAATTAAGAGACACTATTCAGGATGACCTCCACAACACACTTGAGCTTGCACTATTATTAAACTCTTCCTGTCTGTGTTGACAGCCTAATGCGGGCTTGGTTTCCTTCAAAAGCAAATTCTCTGAAAACGAGCAATTACTAAAATGCAGCCAGATGTTGGAAGTGTCTGAGGTATCGTTTTTGCTTGATTGGAGCAAAAAGCTATTCATGGCCAATTGGCAGAGGGCTGAAAGGCGAAGAAGGAAGGGGGGGAGAGGGAGAGAGAGAGAGTGTATGTGAGAGCAAGAGAGGGAGAGAGAGAGAGAGAGTGTATGTGAGAGCAAGAGAGAGAGAAAGGGAGAGAGTGTATGTGAGAGCGAGAGGGAGAGAGTGCATGTGAGAGCAAGAGAGAGAGAGTGTATGTTAGAGCAAGAGAGAGGGAGAGAGAGTGTATGTGAGAGCAAGAGACAGAGAGAGAGGGAGAGAGAGAGAGGGAGAGAGTGTATGTTAGAGCAAGAGAGAGGGAGAGAGAGTGTATGTGAGAGCAAGAGACAGAGAGAGAGTGTATGTGAGAGCAAGAGACAGAGAGAGAGGGAGAGAGAGGGAGAGAGAGAGAGAGTGTATGTGAGAGCAAGAGAGAGAGAAGGAGATGCGATGCTCCTCACGAAATGCTGACAAAGAATGGGTTATATCTGTAGCAGGATTTTTCTTTCTGTCTAGTCACTCATGACTCAATAGCAATACCAAAATAAAAACGAACGCATTGGTGGAAACACACATCGAAACGTCAACATATTCACAAGGAATATCAAATCAGTGAAACAAACCCAGGTATGAATACTGCGGCAGTCAAACATGACTCACACTCTAACACTCTCACACTAAAGGATCTGAATAACCAATGCACTGCTGTTTGCTGTTGCACTCATTTGCCTGCCGTGCAGATCACAAACATGGGCGACAAGAACTCGCTCAAAGCACCACCACCGCAAACTGGTAAACTAACAGCAACAAATGTCAGCGGTAAATGGAATTAGTATCGAGCGGTAATCAAGGCATGGTCGTTCTAATTAAATACAAGTGCTCAAAAGGTCTAGAGTGAGCACCTTGCCACTGCCAGTATGATCATAATCTGCAGTGGGAACTAAATTGGAAAATCACATCCAATTAGCGCCTGACTGTAGAACAAGTGGAGCCCTGATGTTCTCTAAGGAATCAATTAATGCAATTCCAAATTAAACCAAAAAAAATCCATTAGCGAACCCTTGGTCATATTTAATGCAATAATCAAGGCACTCTGGATTTCTACAAGGCTTTGATAATGTCACTGCACCCCAGGGTCACTGCGCATGGTCACCATGATACACCACATCACTGCCCTGTTTCACAGTTAAGCACTGTGTAGAACGAGGACTGACTGGTGTGTGTACCTGGTGAATCAATCGGCCCCAAGTGACCTTTGCTGTAGCAGAGCGGCTTAGCATTCATCAACAGTGATGGCCTTCAAAAGGTCATATTCCATCAAGATATATTTCACTGTCCACAGAACAACAGAGAAGGAATTTGACACAGGCATAAATGAAAATAACCGCCAGCAGAATAGCAGAGCAGCAGTCCCTCTGGCCTAGCGCAGAGGCAGCCATTACTAGACTAGGCCTACAGATCAAGAAAAACAAATGAAACAAGAGCTGCACCATATTCAGAACAAATGAACATACCCTCTCCCTCCAGCAAAAAAAAAAAAAGACAGCAAGAGGTCTCTATTATCTCTCTGTTGCAACAGATTCCATTGCTTTCTATGCGGCGAACAAACACACACACAGTTGCCATTGTCTGCCATGACAGGAGAAGAGAGCGATCACCTCTGCCAGACAGCTGATAAACATCTGCAAACAAAGACACTAAGAGGAGTCATGTTCCAGACACTCAAACAAACATGCGGGGCGCAGAGCCCAATGGAAGGTGTTAACAAACATTACAGGCATGCTTGGCTCCACCTGATAGCCATGGCTGGTGTACTGAGGCCTAACAGACTACCTCGCGTCGTTTCTCTTCCCTCTTCCCTCTTCCCTCTTCTCCGTTTGGGTAATTGGGAGTTGAGTGAATTTGTCGACTTTGGAGGACATATTCTGAGAGCTCACAGCCGGTTTTCAGGCTTTAGTGTCAAGTTCTGAAAGATTCTAGGGAGGTTTTTGAAGACATAAATCACACAGGCTGTTATTTCAGTCACCGATGGTGAATAGTTCTCAGTATTTCCATGCAAACACATTATCGTACCGTGGTTCAAGGTTGGCTATGGAGAGTTTTCAGTGTTCATCAACTCAGACTGACTTTCTTAGCAGGCAGGCACGATGAAAACTGCCAGGTTACAGGTTTCCATTGGTCTTCTTTATTACGGTTATACCAACAGCCCTGCACCTCTTTGGCGGCTCAATATCAAGGACAGAAAAACGAGTTTCCTTTTCCCCCAAAGGACTGGAAATCATTGCCAGTGGTGCTGAAATGAATATTAGGAGTGTCTGCCCAGAGCTCTTTGCGTTGACCTTGACGGCTTTTCCCACAAAGCCAGGGAGACGGGACACAACCACAGACCGAGGGGGAAGAAAGACAGACTGAGAGTAATACCACGTCCTGAGAGGATTCATCTCCCCCGTATCAAAACTCTCTTCCCAAAAGAAGATGATCTATCACTTTCCTTCATTCTTTCTTTCTTTTCTTCCTTCCTCCCACCCTTTCTCCTCTCTCCATCCTTCCCCTCTCTATCATGCCACACAAGCATCTCTCTCCTCACACTCCTCCTCTTGTCTACATCTTCTCCCTTCTTCCCTCAGTGTCATCTCGGGTCACGCAAGCCAAACCAAAAAGCATCCCCCCCCTCCCTTCACCGAGCGTGTCGAGTGGCGGTGCGGAGACGGGTGCCAGCTTGGAGACACCTACCCTCTGGATGGCCGTTCGCCAGCGATCGTGCCAAAAATATCGCATCAATCTGAGGCCGGAGGCAGAGCTCCTCCTCACCGTTCCCATGGAGAGTTCTGCTCCTCAGCCGGCTGCACGGCTTATTATAGACCCAGCTTCCTGACGTCTGACAGGCCAGTGTGGGAGACAGCACCATGCAGCCCGCTCAGTCAAACCAAGCCCACCACACAGAGGCTGGAACAAAGACACACTGGCTGGTGTGGGTTGTGAATGAGTGTACCTCGCACACAGGTATCCATCAATGAACCTTTCACCTTCACCCCTAAATCTTTAACAGGAAATGCTAAACCCACATAGATCAGACAAAGCCGCCCAGCCTCTGCTGTGAGGCCACAGTCATGACTGCATGAGAATCTTTCAATCGGAACACGATGTGAATTCTGACTCAACAGTTTCTTGCAAACGAGCAGAAGCTTTGCCTCTGCTGATACCAGTGCTAGCTTTGGCTTCAGTGCTACGTGCATGGCTACGTCATTGGAGCACAGTGCCCAATGTGTCCGACGTTCAATCGCTGTCAGTTCAAGTCGAGTCACCTTCAAGTCAAGCTTGTCACTAGGAGAGTGAGTAATCACCGAATCAACTAAACCAATCAAAATACACATCAACCCCAGACACACAGACAAAAAAGAATCAGAGTAAACTGTGGAGGGCTTTTTATCATTCAAGCATGATGGAGGTCACCATTACAGAAGGTTGACACTAACAGATTTAAAAAGATGTTAAAGACGTTGCTAAAAATTCTGCTAGCTGTTTGCTAATGAAAAGACTAATCAAGATTTGAAAGGAGCACAGGCTTCATTTGAACAGATGAAGGTTTCCATTCCTAAATTAGCCTTCTGAGCCGAGACTGAAGATGCTTCGACATTTTAATAACCGTTGCTCTCCAGGGAGATGCAATCAACGATGAAAATCTGGAGGGCATGTTTTTCTACCTCTCTTTATCTTACCCTCCCTCTCTGGTTCTTCTGCTCTCTCACCTTGTCATAAAGATTGAATCTGCTGTTTTCAAGGGTATAATAAAGTCTTTGCCATTCAACATTTCTCACCTGCCAAGCTGTCAAAACCCAACATGCTTGGATGCCAAAAGCCATGTCTTTTTCTCCTCGCCCCCACACCTACACAACACCTCCACGAAGCGTGTACTTGCATGCTTACAGGAATGGTCTGCAGTGAGGTGGGAAACACAAAGAGAATACACCCCTCCTGGAAACCCAATCATGTCTGCTTTGGTGCCTTACATGGATGGGGGGGGCTGAGTGAGAGTGGAGAGCGGGTTGGACTAGACTGCATGAGAGGTGCATTTATATTCAGGTATGCGAGAAGGGGGGCGACCCAAAAAAAAATAAACTCTCGTAATTGATTGCTCTTCTCGTCCTCGGAGCGCTGTTAGATGGGAGATTTGGGGACGAGGGACGTTGGACGAGGAGAGAGGAGACGAAGGGCCTGTCACGCAGACGAGGGGAATAATGGTCGCTCTGCTGCACGGGCAACAAGCCGCAGATTAATAACTGTTGACACACGGCCTCTAAATGCATCTAAAGGGGCCGGTGCGAATAGAATTGCACTTGATGTGGCGCCAGAATCACTTAAGGAGGGAGGACTCCTGTTATTGAGCTCTTCTGTGCTTGAATGACAAAACTGGTTGCAAACAACCAATGCTGGAACTGCTGAAAAAAAAGATAAAATCCTGTAGAAATGTCAATGGGTTCAATTGCCTTTTCTGCAATGTATGTCCTTTTAGATATACACAAATGACTACAAAAACAAATGGAATATGAAGAAATGCACATATAAGAATGTATCGTTGGAAACTCAGGCTGAAATTCCACAGACCAGCACGATATCTCAGATGGTTCACATCCACTAGTTCTAAGTTGGCGTCAACTGCATGAGAACACAAACATCACTCCCAATATGTAATAGTAATGACGCTAGCACTTAAAACATCTAGCCTCTTTGTTAGCATCGCCAAGCTTCTAATCCCAATGATACAGGCTAAAGTCCAGTGGTAAACACTGACATGACGCAGGCTATTCAAGCCAGATGTGGGAGTGAGGATTAGGGGTGTGAGAGTCACAAAGGCAAAGTCCTGAGTGAGCGGTAAATTCTTAATAGGCACGCTAGCATCGAAACAATTAGCAAACTGACAGTGACAGGCAAAAAAAGTCACAATAAGTAACTGCTCTTCCAAAAGATTTAATGTCATAAAGGCATGCTGTCAAGCTATGACTTAGCTTAGCAAATAGCACATTTAAAATAAAGCCTGTCAGTTAGTGGAGGAAACGTACATCGTACAAGCAAGAAAAGTAGTCTAGCAGTAGTATTGGTTAAATGTTTTCTGAGAACGGGAGTAAAAACCAGACTGTTGCACTTCAGGGACACCTCTCTCTAAAAAAAAAAAAAAAACTTTTGACACAGTAATCAATCAAAAGCTGCCACTGCGCTCATTCACATAGATCTGAGTCACATTAGAGGGCTTGGGGTTTAGGGCCTTGGCAGGCACGCCGTTCCCAACACTCCACCAGTGACTGAGCTACTGTTGCTCTCAGTCCATCAGTCCGTTACCCAGCAGGCAAGAGCAGCCCTCTGTCTCTCCTGTCTTCACCCGTCCACACACACACACACACACAGACACACACACACACAGAGACACACACACATACACACACACACACACACACACACACACACACAAAACTCCTTTTTTTTAAATACACAGGAAAACTGGTACCCATGACTCATCCCTGACATATGTAATGACGAATGACTGCGGTGTCTGTCGACACACTCACCGCAGTGCTCACATCCCAAATCCCCAAAGTAAGAAGATGTCTTGTGTGTGTTCATGAGATACCTGTGGGTAAATACAGTCAGATCAAAAGCTAAAGAAAAGTCAGAATGTGTTTCTATTGTTCCATTGATTAAAATGGAACATCTGTGTGTAATGTACAGCTGATTGCATTTTAATACACTGACTGTCTGGACATGCCCGCACTTGCACACACATTTGATAGAAAACCATAGGAAAACAAGCAATGCACAATGAGACATATCTGCCAAGGTAAACAGAACTCATATACGAGTTATGAAATGGTCCAGCAGGTTGTGAAACAGCAAACACACCTTTGTCTGATTTTTGCGGTGGAAGACTAAGGTAAGTGGGTATGCGTGTGTGTGCAGGTAACCTGTGGGTATGCATGTGCATGTGTTTGTGCGTGTGTGTGTGCATGGATGTGTATGCAAGGAATGAAAACATTTCTTCAGACCATAATTGCAAAGACAGTTTATATATCTTTTGACTTTCCAAAATTCCACGCATTGTTTGTCGTATGAATGCACACATTACTGGCCTTATAAAATCTGGTATGAATCCTAAAAGATTCATTTCTCATATTGTGACAGGATTTGGGGGGGGGGGGGTTATATTCGCTTCACTTCATCAGACAGGTCACTAAACCAAGAGCTTTTCTCCATTCCAAACACTGAGAGAGCTCTGTGGTGAAACATAATATAGGGCCTGACTCCGATTACTGCGGGAATGTCAACTCGCATTTCTGATTGTTTCACGGCGCCGCGTTCAAATAGGATGATTTAACCGCATGCTTCTCGCCACTCTGATCACCACTGAGAGTGTAAATTTTCAGAGTGTGACATGATTAGCATTTATAGTGCCTGTTGTATTGGACACAAAATGTTCATCTGTTTTTCTTTTTCTTTCTTTCTCTCATATACTCCCCCCCCCCCCCCCCCCTACAGTACAACCCTAGTAACATCGTGCCTCGCTGGGTCAAATAATAGGATTTTCTTTCAACGCTCTATATAACACTGCCTTTTGTGTCGCAGTAGGTTTTATGACATGCCTGTATATCAGGAGCCGGCTCGCCACAGTCGATACTGTACCGCATGAAAGTGAAGGGGCTCCAATGTGGGTTTATGGCAGATATCCACATCCTGTACATGCCAGGCAATCCATTTGAATTCCCAATCCCAGTGTAGCCACTTCTGGCCGGGGTGATTTAAGACTGGGCTCTAATAGGTATAGTGTGGCTATATCTCAGACTCCGGCGCAATCAATGGGGAAATTCGAGCCGACGGTAGGGAAAGCAATCTCATCTCTCCCCGACACGGGGCTCAGAGATAAGGGGGAGCAGGCCATTAACCACACAGGGTCTAGCGGGTGGGGATGCGGATGTGATTCCTGATCCTATCTGGGATTATTTTTTGGGGAGGAGTTGGTGGGGGTTGGGGTAGAGTGTGTACTGAGATTTGGTGACTTGTGGTTGGTTCCCCGTTGGGAGAGAGTGGTTGTAGTGTTACTTGCAGGGGCAGTTTAGATTGCCTCTGCCATTTCTCCCCCCCCCCAGCGCCCCAAACCAGGATTACACTGCACACTCGAGATTACATTTAGCACGAGATTAAACTCAACCCCAGAGATTACACGCTAGAAGGATCTCGTCCACATCCTGAGGTCTGTTTTAGGACTTGACACAGTAATGGACACATGAACTATGACACTTGACACAATGTGGGTCAGACCTTTGAGCAACAGTGCAAATTTACAGAAAACACATGCTGTAGGATTCGTCTATCGTTTTGATGGTAATCATTTTCATTTAGAACAGTGAAAAAGTCAATCAAGATGTTTTTGTTGATTTCATTACACATTAGTATGTAAACTAGAGCTATACACTATCATTAGTTATGTGGACATCATTGGTCACAACTCACCTACAGTGGTTGGAATTAATGGTAGAGGGGATGATCATTTGGAAGGGTAACAGTCTTCAGTAAACCTTTGTCAAACTAACACCTATGTTTACAAAGTTCAGAGTTCAAAAGCCTTGTTCCAAAATCTTTACAATGTATTTTTTGTACAAAGTCTGAGCACCTCTGAAAGTATGTTTTTGTAAGGGTTTGTTTAGATTTGATTTCAATTAAATCTTTTTTTACTACATTCCTTTCATTCCCATGTTATTATTGCTGAGGTATTCTAGAATATAATCATACATGCCACTTTTGCCTCAATGTTTTTAGTTAGGTGAAATAAACAAAAATATCAAGGCATGGCAGACTACCTAAGAGAGTGAAAAACAGGCTCGGACTCAGTAGTGTTAAGGCATCACTGTGAGCAGGATGAGGAAATGAGGGAGGAAAGTGATGTTGCAAGCACATAGACTGTCAGCCCTGGCAGCTCAGTGAACCCTCCCAAGACAACTAGAGTGTCGAAGTAAGAAGATGCTACATTTCATTACATTTTCACAAAATCTCAATCCAAACACACTGTAAAATAGAGATGATATTTTTACTCTAGCAAAGTATTCAATTATATTTCTTATCGCAGTGCAGTTCACATACATTTAAAAACCACTCTTGTGTAACCTTTTTGGATGCCACTCAAGTTGCCTCTTTTTCTTTTAATTTCAGAAACAACAGAGACAGTCCATCTGTTCAAGGGAAGTTTTGCTTCTCCAAAAACAGAAATTAAAGCTTCAAACTCAGCTGTAGAGAAAAACTATTTGCACATGCAGAATATCTTGCTGTCTGAAGAATCAATCACATTTACTGTAACTGCTCTTGAAGGACAGATAGGCCATGTATCCGCTTTGTTACAAATAATTTCATAAATTATGTATAAATCATTAAAGATTTATAAGCATTCCTGTCTGGGCATATACATTTCAATAACAAATAACATTACTTAATTACGATCATTCGTGGAATCATCATTTATTTATAGGCTATTATGTTTTCTTTTCGCCAAAGGAATTGTTTACTGTGGCTCTCGTGCAGTGTAGTCATTGTGTTCATCTCCTTCATCCCTATCCTCCTCGCCTTCCTCAATGGTGTCCTGCTGCTCAACCTCTTCATCTACTGCAAAATCCTTCCATACACACACAAGAATAATCTGAAAGGCCCTGCCCGGATCCACACAGAGATCAGAAAGCAGGCAGTGGAAGTGGCATTTCAACGGCCTGTTGACCCGCCCAATAACTGCCCGTGTCCGACATAAACTGAAGTTGTAATTCTCCTTTTGTGTTGGGAGATGGGGAGAGGGAGGGGACAGCATGGTACTATCAATTATTATCAATCACATTTAATCCATTCTAAATTAAAGTCAAGTATGCAGTTAAACAAGGTAGGCCTATGGTACAGTTTAGATACTTAGATGACATGGATAACCACTGTCCCCAAGAAGGATGCCTTTGTGTCTTCCCTCCTCAAGCTCCCTTGTAAGGATGCTCTCATCCAGTATCCTGGAGTCATGGCATTATGCTACAACATTAGTTATCTTATTTTCATGATTGGAAACTAACTGGACATTGATCTTCATATTGAATCCTGATGTGGATCCCATCTATCACCCTGCACACTCTTGGGAAGCCGGCAACATTAAAGAAGTCCGCCTCTATCTCATCCTCTTATTTTGAAGGGAACTTCCCCGCGGTCTTCAGCAGATGGGCGTTTGAAGCTGGGTGAATGATGCGGCACACTGTTGACTCGTGGACATGAAATACCTCGCCCATAACTGACTACAGGAAAGATCCTGCAGCATAAAAGCGTAGAGCAGTCATTCATTGGCATACGGCTGGAAGAGCACAGCAGCGGAAAGCAGAGTGGTCCAGCTCTAGACGGTCATGACAAATCATGAATTGACTGCCGGTCAAATCTATAATGCAAATGTATTGCTCATCATTAAGGGTATCCAGGGGGATCCATCCATCCTACACCCTTTGCTGGATGCGTTCATTTACTTTTCATCTCTTATTTCCCATATGCTCATTTGTAAAGCACTTTGAATGGCCAATGTGTATGAATGGTGCTATATAAATAAACTTGCCTTGCCTTATCACCATAAACCTGGCCATGTTGCGGTTAAGGTACCTTAAGTTGTTTTCCTTACTTTTGTTTTGCTAAGGTCTTTTGAGAAACTTTTAAGTTCAAAGGACTTCAAGGGATAACACTAATATAAGGCGAAAACCTTAAATACTTAAGTGAACATTGTAAGTAAACCAAAGACTTGTTTTGTGCGATACATTTTATTTTAAGGAAACCTTAACTCAGACTTAAAATCTTAACTTAACTTAACTTTTGGTGTTTTGTTTGTGCAACGGGCCCCTGGATCTCAGACAAACAGCCCTTGTAAACAAGGACTTCATCAAGACAACAGCTGTGCAATCCTCACATCCTACACAACAACTGCCTCTGTGTGTGTGTGTGTGTGTGTGTGTGTGTGTGTGTTTGTGTTTGTTTTCTGCTTCCCTACTTTCTCTCCCTTGATATATTTTCTTTCTCTGTCTCACAGTATGGGTACAGATGAAACCAGGCTGTGCTGGCAGGGAAGAGGAGGAAACAGACCCGTGGAGTTGAGGATCTGCACTCCTCTGCATTAACTCCAGTTGTTCCTCCCCAATGTTCTGTACCTCCGTCCCCTCCTCATTCCCTCGATCTTTCTTCTTCTCAGCATCTCTCTCTCCCTCTCTCCCCCTCTCTCTCTCTCTCTCTCTACCTCTCTCTCTCTCTCTCCTGGAAGTAGGCCCACTCCACACACCGTTTCCGTCTCCATGGCTGATTGGATGGCACACTGCGGTGCCAGTGGTTGGCCAGGCACGCTTCGACAAGTTCCCCAACTGCACCCCTCACACCTCCTCCCCCACAGAGCCACCCCCAATCCCCTCCCCAGGTCTGACATGCCCAACCCCACCCCACTCATCCCTCACAGGGGGAGATAAGAAAGCAGGACGAGAGGAGAGGAGAGGAAAGGAGAAGAGGAGGTGCAGGGGGGAAATCAAGGGTGCCGGTGTCGGCTCTCTCTCTTTTTGCCCGATAACGGCAACGCTGTCTGCCTGGGAAGAGGGAGCACAGACGCCATCGCCGCAGGCTACGTGAGCTGGGACACCAATGCAAGAGCCCGCGGGGTCAAGTGGGTTTAGAGCTCACACACTCCTATAGGGCTAAGCCAGAGGAGGGAGGAGAGATTAGGAAATGAAATCTACCCCCCCCCCCACACAAACACACACACACACACACACACACACACACACACACACACACACACACACACACACACACACACGTACCCACACCCACACACACACACACACACACACACATGTACCCACACATCTGCTGAACGGTAGGCTGCATGCCGAGCGGCAGTGTGACTATCAACACACTCCTTACATTACACAGCACACACCATGCACAGATCATTATCTGGAGAAAGATAACGATTTCAATTTAATGGCTTTCCCTCGCAGAATCTTAAATGGCTTGATCTGATAGAAGCCTCCCTCATTAAATCGGATTTTTCAAGCAGTTATGGAGGCTGACTCGTGCGTGATGTTTGAGCTCTATTACAAACACACACACTCCTCTCAGCAAAGACTTATAAAGCAGTGCGCGGCCAAATAAAACACAGCGGGTACGTCGTGTAAAAACGGTAACTGAGGAAGACAGAATTTTATTTTTTTTTAGCCAAGTAGATGCTCGCATGTCGCACTTCTCAGTGGTTGCTGCGATAGAATAATCAGTTTTGAGAGTGCTCACAGCGACATTACAAGTGGCACACAGTGTTTATGAGCCAATATCTAAAACAAAGTCTGATTGCTTTTCATAAAAACCCTTGCACCTCTAGACTGCTTGCTGGCAGCTGCACCTCTTGGGTGTCTGAAGCACTTTCTAAACATCAACTTGGAGATAAGAGAGCTTGCACCGCTCGATACCGTAGACGGGAAATGACCTCACCAGCCGATCTCATAAACACGCTCACGAGGACTTCCTGGAGTGGGTTAATCTCCTAGGAGATGGCACCGCTTGAGGAGGGTTGGCGATACGCCATTGTTTCTCCGGAGTCACTCTCTGCCATTACCGGCTGGGCCAGCCAATCGGTATGCACAGGCGGTGGCGTACTGGAAAAAGGTCCTTCCGGATTGGCTGGCACGAGGGATCGAGCACACCTACTCACGCCGCAGGGACATCTAATTAAGAGCAGGTGTCTGCGACATAAAACTGGAATATGTTGGCTCTCAGTACCAATCTGTGCACTAATAGAGCTCATTGAGAGGAGAGAAAGGAACAGGAGGGACAACCGACAGGTGAGCTAGTGAGGATCTGACCACTTGACTGTCAACTCACACCCCCTCCCCCTCCCCCGCCATCCCCCCACTCGCCTCCCAACGCACTCACAAGGAATATTAAACAATCGCAGAGCTAAAAGCTCTCTCCATAGGAAACAGCTGGAATGCATCACAGGTGATGGCACAGGGGAGAGGAGAGGCTCCATCTGTGTTCGGTGGGTCCTACATTCAATCCGGACAATTTGATTCAGCGGCCTAAACAGCCCATTCATTAGGCAACACGCAGAGGGCCTGCTGGGACTGCCACCATAAATAGCTGCCAAAACCGGCCTTTCAATTTGCCCGAGCCATATGAATGCAATCTTGCCATGCAGCAAGGTGATAAACAACGGCAGGAAAATGAACAAAATGGCCTGCCTTCGCCTTTTTCAGCCCAATTTTGAAACGCTGATATCTCACATGCTCGGTAGCGGGTCATTACGGTACACCTGAGCGATGCCTTTTCCAGTGGTGCCCTCCCACTGGGGCACTTGTAGTCAAAGCCCAGCTGCATTCTGCACTCCCCTCTCTAAGATGCATACAAGCACATACACTTCTGCATTAAACGGGAGCTTTGCGACACACTAAAGTCAAGACACCCACATATATCGACAAGGCAACGCATCAAGGCGGTGATCGATGGACATTTGTAATGAACTCGCTCGATCAATCAAAGTTTTATTATTGATGTCCACGATCCAGAGAACACATCGACTCGCAGTCAAATGCCAGAGGCGGCTCCATCATCAATAAGGGATTAAAACATGATTTTGATTAAAGGCTGTTCTTAACACGTTTTGACTGCCGTGTGTAGCAATGCAAATGTACAGCGGATCCCTGCGAAGCCGTTTAATATTTAATTCCACTCACGACATCTGCCTGTGAATATTTTACCTAAATTATGTATAAGACATGTGTTATGCATCTGCACCAAACGGCATGGATGCAGTCCATACGCATGTAAGTGCTCGGATCCCCCAACACCCAATTCTATTGGAGCCATTTCAGCATTCTCAGCAAGAGTCGAACTGTGCATCACTTGTTTCGAGGTCCAATTCAATGTGTTCATATTGTAAGTAATCTCGTCAAAGTTGTTATTTTTTTCTCGAGAATTATCATCTATATTTTTGTTCTCTAGTTCTTTACTTTAATATCTTTCTTTGTTTTCTTCGATTTCCTTCTCAAGACCGTGCGCGCGAGGAAATAAAGGCTATTTATAAATCCATACTGAAAATTGGTTCCACATAATCAGTGGAAATAGCCGAGATAATGAGAGATAGGATCAGTTACAGGGCATAAGATGATTCACACTGTTAACATTTTAAAGCTCATTTAAGACTCATTGTGTCTTGGCTTCTACATGTGAACACTATCAAACATGGCACTGTACTCATCAACCTCAATGAGTACCCAAATGCGGATTCATTTTTTAAGTTTGCCACATGACGCATCTAATTTCCCGGTTTCCAGTTGGAGCCCTTGGTAAACAAGAAGTAGGATGGCAACTACAGAAAAGGATGATCAAGTGTTTGAAAGTTCTTTGATAAAACAAAAAAGGGCACATTTTCTTTCCCAACTGTCGTTGTGATAATATAAATGGGCAACAATTGTGAGTTGTGGAGAGATTTCTTCAGGAGTCTGTCATACACTAGACTAGGCTACTACACCAATGCAGCTACAATTCAATGTTGTTAAATAAATAAATAAATAAATAAATAAATAAATAAATAAAGGAAATATAACTCATTTTTAATCGGTTGGGCTTACTAATGATGACCACGTTTCACCGACTTTACATTTAGCGTTTTTTGTAAACGCAATAAAAACACATTGAAAAAAAAAACACTGTTTGAACTCCAAGCTCCCCCTCCCACTGTCTCATCATTCCGACACACAAACCATCAATCAAACACACATGAAAGCCACCACGTCTGTTTTCTTATGAAAACACACACACACACACACACAAACACACACACACACACACACACACACACCATCTCCCAGTCTCTCACCCTCCCTGAGCCAATCAGGCAGCTTTATGAGGACAACATCGGGTTACCTGCTCTGACGGTAATCAGGAGGAGCCGGAGCAGAGAGCAGCTTTATGTGTCTCCTGAGACGAGCCCCTTCCTGCTTACCCTTCACAAACCTGTTATACCCACTACACACACACACACACACACACACATACACACACACAGACACACACACACACCTTTCCCTGGGCACTGCTGTGAGTGGCATGTTCCCCACCCACGCTGTAGTCCGTGAGAGAAGTGCCAGCCCAAGCCCCCGTGGCAGAGAGCCCAGGCATGAAGCACAAGTGCACACACATACACACACACACACACACACACACATATGAACACACACCCAGATGCTCACAAAAACACAGTGAAATGCACTAATATACAAGCTATATTAGGAACATATAAACTATATACTACCACAAACATACAGCTATTTATGTTTAAAGAAACCAGCAGAAGCAAAACAAGCTTTCACCACATATAAATGTCATAAGTGGTTCACATGCCTTTATGTCAGCCAGTCACAATGTTGTTTTGTTTGCCTGCAGGTTGACTAGTGCAAATATGCCATCCATTACACTTTCTCCAGGGATTGGTTGTGAGGGGGGGAAAGAAGGAAAGCAAGAAAGCAGGGAAAAAAAGAGCAAGACAGAAAAAAAAAGAAAAAGAGAAGATCAATGTGTGAGGTGTTTAACGCATAATTTCCAGGTAAAAAAAAAAACACAAACACAAACACAGACACACACACACACACACACACACACACACACACACAACACACAGTGCTTTCTGAGCCAACAGCCAAACTGCTGACAATTGTCTGTCGTGTTGACAAACAGCAGTAGTCTCCGGCCACTGTTAACACCCCCACTGCTGGGGCGCTAAGGGGCTCAGCTTCCAACATCATGAATATTTAACAGCGCCTCTCAACAGTTAACTTCAATCACCTCAAACCAGCCTGCAGCCAAGCCCTGCACGGGCAGCAAGGCCATATTCACCCTTCAACAACTAAGCATACGATTGGACAATAGAGAAAGAGAGCGGATCCACCCTTCAACAACTAAGCATACGATTGGACAATAGAGAAAGAGAGCGGATCCACCCTTTAACAACTAAGCATACGATTGGACAATAGAGAAAGAGAGGGGATCCACCCTTTAACAACTAAGCATACGATTGGACAACAGAGAGAGAGAAAGAGAGAGAGAGAGAGCGGACTGGCATATTATAGTCATGGAGTACAGGCACATTATATAGTCAGGGATCGCTCTCTGCGTCTTTGTGTTAGGATTCTATTTTTTAGGCTGCTGTGTCTCGTGGTGTCTGATTTTGATGGATTTTTATGGATTTAAGGAATGTCTGCCTTGGCTGTGAAGATAAAAGTCCTGCATGGCCTTCATAAAAACACACACACACACACACACACACACACACACACACACACACACACATACACACACACACACACTCTGTATAATGACTCAGAGAACAAGATCCAAATGTGTAAATTTGTCTACATGCTCTTTTTCCCCTTCTTAGGGGATTGTCATTTTTTTCTCTGCACTTCTGTTCCAGAGAACCATCTATTCAACAAGCAGTGGCAACTATTCTTCAGCGCAGGACTAATGCAATTTCCTGTGACACAGGATAATGCCTTCATCAAAGCCCTCCTCACTCACTGTTATCCTCTTTCATTGACAATGATGTCAGCATCATCCGATGGTATAACACACACACACACACACACACACACACACACACACACACACACACACACACTAGTACACGCATACACACACACACTAGTACACGCATACACACACACACACACACACACACACACACACACACACACACCCCTGCTCTTGTCTCAACATCTCTTGCCTGCTTCCTCCATCCTCTTGTATCACATAATGGGAGGTTGTCTCAGACCTCAGACTGGACATGGGAAAATAATAAAGCAACAATCTTGCTTTATTGGCTCCTAACAGTGTCACAAATGTCAGACCTGATGTATTACAGCGCGTCCGCTCCGCTCAGATGTTCATGGAGGGGGGGGGGGGGGGGGGGGGGGAGAGGGATTGGCAAGTGCTCTTATCAGCTCCACTTCGTTAGTGCCGAATCAGGTCAAGTCCAGAGTACTGTCCAAATGAGACTCCCTGCCAGGAATACGGCCCTCCCTGACAGAACTTTGCTGACCGCTAATGAATGCCGTCTGCTTTCGGCCAGAGGGGGGAAGAGAGGGAGAGAGGGAGAGGGATGGAGAGAGAAAGAGACAGAGAGAGAGAGAGAGAGAGAGAGAGAGAGAGAGAGAGAGAGAGAGGGAGAGAGAGAGCCTGGCCATAAGTGTGCACCTCACAATCCCAACCCTCTAGACAGAGCATGCCCTGGTTTCAGACCAGAGCCCTGAGGCGATGGCCCACACCAAGTTCCCCTGGCGTGGCATGCGCTACCAGTCTCATTCACAAGGCCACTGCTGCTGGCAAAGATAGCATTCAAGTGTTTTAGTCCTGCTGCAAATTAAGACTATACGCCGTTATTCACATTGAATTCTGCCAGTCTAGTCTGCAGCCACGTATGCACCTCCAGCCTCATACAGAAAGCCTTGGTGGCCATGATGGTATGCTAATGTTTCAGAGCTGTTACCACATATGTTTATTGACTGGTTTGATTTCCGTAAGATCTGTGCTTTATTCCCCAAAGTGTTTAACATTAAAGGCTTCGGCTCAATCCAGGAGAAGATATGGCCGCGAATACCCTGCCTGCTGAGATACGAGATGAAAGAGATTCCACTGGGAGGGATTGAGACTGAACTCCCTCGTACACCCCCACCCCACCCCCCAAAAACCTGTTCCTCTGTAGCTGAAAATAACTACTAGGGGGATACATCTAAAAGCAGTGCTCGTGAAAAAACAACAGGACAACAGTCTGTGTGGATTTTGTTTTTCCTTTGAAATACTGATCACAGCGCCGGAGAATCAAACGATTCACACTCGTGTAACACGAGCTTGTAATGCAGCGTAATTTACCCCCTTAAGATTTTTTTTTTTCTTTCTGCAAGAAAAAAAAAAAGAAAAAGCAAAACTGGGTCTTACCTTTTTCTGGTCCTCCAGCTTCTGACTCGTGGACTTCTTGGCATGCTTGCTGGGCTCCGACGGTACATCCATGCCCGGAGCAAAAAGCGAATTAACTCCCAACAGAACAACGAGAAATTGAAGCCCAATGAGTGTTTGTGAGGGGACCGTGGCACGGTTCGGGTAGGGTGAGGTGAGGTGAGGTGAGGTGAGGTGAGGTAAGGGGGCAGGGGGGGGGCTACAGATAGCCAGATGAGATCCGCCCCGCGGTCACATCTCCTCGCAGACCTGGGGACCTCATGGAACAGCTGTGGAGTTTCCAGGGATGACACTCACTGGGGAGCAACACAGATGGGGGGTGGGTGTGGTGGGGGGGTTGTTTGTGGGGTTGGGGAGGGGTGGGGGATGGGGGGTGGGGTGCTGGTGACGTGATTTGGAGAGCGCCCGAGGGCTACCCTGAAAAGCACACCATCAGTGTGCCGCCAAATCTGCTGGCATCCTCACGGACTAGGAACAGAGTAGAGTGGAAGGGGGTGGTTGGGCGGGGGGGGGGCAAGGGAGAGAGGGAGTCACATCCACTCTGAAGAGAAGGTTTTCCAATCACAGGAGCGGGTGGGGTTGGGGGGGTGGGGTGGTGGTGTATCCTCTTCTCGTCAAATCCTCCTCTTCCCGAGGGCTTGCGCTCGTGTCCCTGTCTGTTCCTCCTCACATCTGCAACACAGAGACAAAGGGTTTCGTGAGCACCACAACATGCTAGAAACAACAGAACACGTACTGCTACAGTCCTCATTAAGTCACTGCGATGGCTAAGTCTACAACAGCAATTCTACCATAAAAGTAATAATAATGTCGAAGTCTAAGTTTACAATAGCACACATACAAGTGTTCACGAGGATTGGAAAAAATAAATAAAAAATCAATATCTCCTAAAGGTCTGAGATGAGATATATTTAGGGTGGGGAAAGGGCATCTGCATATCAAAGCGGGCATGTTCGCCCCGTTCAGCCCTCGCTGAGGCGTAAACACAGGCACTTGCGCCGTGGTGATGGTGATTGTTTTCTTCCAACGAGCGGCGGAGGGAAGGATTGAGTCATCCAGGGGCTGCGGGAGATGCATGCTGGGAAGGGGCTGAACCTTTCGAGCGATAAACCACGGGATCAATGGCTGGCCCAGGCAAGGCCTCTGGCAAGGCAGAAAACCCACTGGCTGGCCGACTGTGTTTGAGCAGCGAGATGTCAAAAGTTCAGGAGCTGCTCCATGCACAGAGGGCAAGGACTAACAGCTACTATTGTTAATGTTATTAGCATCTGCATTTGCAATCCGTTGGCAAGATTTAAACATCTAATTTAGGATTCTACCAATGTCCACTACTACTATGACTTTACATTATCTACAAAATCAGGACCAGTGTTATCCTACAAAGACAGAGCTTAACCCTCTTCCTGGCTTACATGAAGCCTTTGATTGACCATTCTAAGAAATCGATCTTCTGACACGGCATCACACTAGCCGGCTGCTGTCAGTGTGCTAAAAAGAGCTCATCAAACACAGTCAGACCTTCCACCCGGTCAAATGTTTGAAGCAGTGCGCGCAGAGATAGCCATCACAATCCTGCTGACAAACGACAGCAGAGAAAGGGAAACAATCACAGTCCCCTTATCGTTTAACTTATGTCAGTGCTTTGATCTTTGACCCTAGCCTCTCTCTCTTTCTCGATAGTCTGTCATTTTATTCTCATTCTCATTCCGCTCTCTCGCTCATCCTCTGTCTCTCTCTCTCTTACCAGAGAGACCTTAAAAAAACAAGCCAAATATGGTTACTGATTGTTTTACTCTGATTTTGAGGCAGCAGCATTTGATGGCACATGTATAGATTCTGGTCAACACGTAACAATCAGCACAATATTGTAAATGCTGCCTCTTGTGTTGCTAGTCGAGAACACTTACGCCATTCTTTTCATGCCGTAACTCTGAAGGGAGGGGAGTAGGGCGCTAGTCTCTTTTTGTATTTGTTTGTAAGGCTTTGAACAATTTATAGAAAAACACATCTTCATCATCTCCCGGGGAGGCCAGGCAACAAGCGAAACCTGACGGAGTAAACAAACACCGCACCGCACGCGGTAAATACCTAGCCACACGCGCACTATTGTTTTTCCGACGTCCCCGAACGCTACCGCACGAGGCCTTCGCTCCGATGAATAATTCACGAGGGCTAATTTCCCCCCTTTTTTTAAAATCCCTTCCCCCTGAACCACACAAAAGCGATGTGCGCGGTGGAAAACTGAGTGGCACACTTTCCCATTCGCCGCG
>NC_045167.1:18281434-18296434 GCF_900700415.2 Clupea harengus | reverse complement strand
GAAAGAAATAAAGGGGCTGAGAGCAGTTGGACGAGGCGCGGCTACGGAACCCCTCGTCAGGCGTCTGAAGGCATGGCCGTTCCCAGCCCCCGCTGATTGGCTCATAAATCAAACTAAATCGCCGCCGCTTATTTACTATGTACATACATTAAGGCCAAAATCACTTCTTCTGGCATTTGCTCAAATAGATCCGCAAGCCATTTGTGTCGCGTCTGTGTCTGTGTCTGTGTGTGTGTGTGTGTGTGTGTGTGTGTGTGTGTGTGTGTGTGTGTGTGTGTGTGTGTGTGTGTGTGTTAACTTTCATCTCCACTTTCATTACATTTGGCAGGCAATGCAAAAAAAATTTGCAACAAGCACAAAATGAAGCCAGCGCTTTTTTCCCCCACGTCTGAAAATACAACAATAAAACCAGAGTTGTTTGATAGCCAACACACTGACTGGATTTTATGAGTTCATCGACTGGAGTATACGGGCTTATATTTTGCCATCTTCATTCATTAAGTCGTCCATTTTCCATTCCATTTTCATTTTTAAAACAAATATCAGTCTACATAGCCCTAACCGGGGTCGACTGCTGCAAAAACAACTGACAAGAATAAATAATGTATGTTGAGGAATAGAGACTGTGGAGCTGTCGTTCAGAAACCGCCCGCAGTGGACAACTTGCTATTTGAAATCTGAGCGAGATCCCTGATGGTCTGCCGCAATTTCAGCGGGTCAAGTCCATCTGAGAACGGGCTTTCGCTCAATTCGCCGGGAGGTTTGGCATTAGCAGAGCGCTGACGGTGGGTCTGAAAATCATATCTTCGAGAAGTTCTTTTCCACAGAAGAGGACTTTATTTCGGTTTTAAAAAATGCTCACGTCTCGCATATATTCCCACCACAGTGACGTAATCCAGAGTGGAGCTTCTGCCATAGACGGCAAACCCCTCAGACAGGAAAAATAAAGAATAAAAAATCAATTACCTACCACCCCGGTAAAAGTTCTTCCCTCTCCCTCCCTAAAGTATCAAGGAGAAGTAATCTTAATTTAAATCTTACAGTTTTTGGCAAGCATCTGCTTTCTGCCTTCCCCTTCCGGAAAAACATCTCAAGCGTCGTCTTCACCAGGTGCACCCCTGAAGAGCACAAGCTCAAACAAACTTAAGTGAGAAAGGGGCAAAGAGAGTGTCCGTCATCTCTGACAAATAGGCACCGCTTCGGGGCTACTCCCTGCAGCTTTCCGAGCAGAGGCGAGACAAACTGCCACAGCGTGTGTGTGAATGTGTCTGCGTGCTGTTAGGCGACGCAACTTGAGAAGTAGAGAGCCCTGCGAAACCATCTGCATCGCACCAGGGCCAGGGATGTGGTTTTGCCACTCCTTTGAGGCATCAAAAAAATGACACGCAGTGACAAAGAAGAAACAGTGGAAATAATAACACATTTGGGAATCATGATGCATTTGGGAAAGTGTGATGAATTTGGGAATGAGGATGCTTTAAGGAATGGCTGTTTTCATGACATAAATGTGGACGTGCAATCTCCCTCTGGGGACTCGCCGCCAACACAAAGACGGTGGAGCGCGTCTCTAACATGACGAGAGGAGATGACATGATTCAATTAGAAAGAGACACATGGAGCGATATTTACCTCTGCCACTCGCAAGGGAGTCTCCTCTCTCTCTCTCTCTCTCTCTCTCTCTCTCTCTGTCTCTGTCTCTGTCTCTCTGTCTCTCTCTCTCTCTCTCTCTGTATCTCTCTCTCTCTGTATCTCTGTGTCTCTCGGCAGTCGCCTCTCCACGGCTGTGGCATTCATTATTTTGCCAAATTGCACTTCGGCGCAGGGGAGGGAGGGGGCTCGTTGGGGACGGAAAATGCTAGCAGGCATTAAAAGATAAGACTTCAATAAGCCGGGGTCTAACGCCAGCAGACATCGGGCTGGGTTTTATTAATGACATTAGCAGCGAGCGGAGGGACTGCAGGTGCGCGGAGAAGGTTTATATAACCACATTTACTAGGCACACAGGGGTCCAGGTGTGGGGTGCGGGTGCAAGAAAATACACCACGGCCATGACACACACACACACACACACACACACACACACACACACACACACACACACGCACACACACACACAGACACACACACAATCCAGCAGACGTCCAGACTCCAGCTGGTTCTGTAGTGTAGTTCAGGCCCATACGTCGTAAGGTGGATTTCCAGTGGTGGTATAGGGGGATGGGGAGTGGGGGGTCTTGAGTGAAACCATGCGTCCCTCCCTCTCGCATGTGAATCGTATGAAGGGCAGCATCATAATTTCAGACAATTTACTGCAGCACTCCCTGAATAAACACAGCCCGGCTGCCATGAAAAGGGGACGTTCTTGGCTCGCTACCAGTCCCAAATTCATTTCGAGCCGATGGAAGGAGGGATCGATTTCACCTATTTCCCATCATCTGGTTAATATTCATATAGAGTTTCACACTAAAAATCTTGGGGCAATGGGAGGCTTTATATTTCTGTGTGGTGTGAATAAAAAGAAGAGAGAGAGAGAGTTGGAGAGAGAGAGAGAGAGAGGCTTTTCAATAATCAAGCAACTGTTAAAAGGGGACCTCGTATTGCATTGCATGGTCAATAATTTCGTCAACTCGCTTCGTATTCGCCACCAAACTCTATTCTCGAATATTTGACTGGCTACTCAAGAGGCCAAACCTGTCCACTGCAAAGCAAATAAGTACCATCGATTAACATTAGCATCTCATTTCAAATGAATGCAGCTAACCATTTAGTGGTACTTCTCCACAAACTGGACTGATGTGATTGGACAGACTACTAAAGCATTGCTGTTGGATCTGCCCACTGGAAAGAAATATATTCACTGAATATAATATCCTCTAAGGCCCAATGGACTGTGCAACTCTCCAAATTTATGGACCGCAAATCATCCAGTAATCTCCGGTGGTGTTAATTAGTCAGCAGTGGCAGCGAAGGCCAGCTCCCTGACTGGCTTTAATCACTATGACCTAGGTGCCCCTAGAGAAGGAGCAAATGACACAATCCAACAAGCACCCCCCCCCCAACCTCATAAACCAACAACCCCCCCCAACCCCCCTAAATCAATGCCGTCATGTTGGTTCAACCCTGGTATATTCTTCAGTTGGATGATTCTGAGCAGAAATGGCCATTGTGACATAGCAAACTACAGAGAGAGAGGGAGGACAAATCACACACAAAAATGAGGCCCTATTGGAGAGAAACTGGGAAGGTCATCATGTGGTCATTTTTGAGAATAGGAGGAGGAACGGGGGGGGGGGGTGAACAAGAAAGGAAGACGGAGAGGGAAATGAGCACAAAATGAAAATGGAACACGATCAAGTGGAACGGGGAGGAAAAAAGGATGAAGTGTTGAAATAAGCAAGAATGGGGACGAGGGAGTGGGCCAGCAACAGAGAGAGAGAGAATGGAAAGAAAACAAATAGAAAAACAGACCTCAGAAAAAAATCAGAAGGAATGGATAGTAGGGGTTGTTAGATAACTAGGGGCTGGTATTTGCAATTATTTTAGATCAGTCATCTGTATATTTTTATCTGCATTTCTGATAAAAAATTATAATAAATCAAAGCAATGCGTGTACTATCCCAACGCATCTCCTCTGTCAGAAAATGTGTTATTGGCTAACATGGCTAACCATCTTTTCACAAAATTCCCTCATTGGCCGACACAGACAACATTTCCTGACCTTGAAAATGAAATGTTGAAATGTTGAAAACCGAACGTCTCAGACCCGCTGCTGAAAACAAGGGTGGAAAGCAAGTATCCAGTAAAAGAATTGTTGTGTTAAAACCATGCCGTCAACCAAATTGCACTACAGGCTAATTGAATTTTCGAATCAGAATAATTAGTCTATGCTTAAACCAATAATCAAGCTTGGAATATAAAAGAAATTCTGACTTGTAGTAAGCATTAATGGGTGCACTTATACTAGAAGCTGCACAGTTTGACACTGCACATTTAATAAATAGTAATGTCTATTTATTTTTTCAAATGAAACATTCATAACAATTTACCCTCAAGCACAGCCCTTCAGAATTACAGTCGTCATTTAAGCAACCATTCACGAAATTAAACTTCAGCACGCTTGCAGTTGCATTTTATGTCAGAACCTCTCGGTAAAGCTGAAAATATCCATTTCTTCATTTGGCCTCATCTTCATTATGGAATTAAAATAAATAACTATGTAAAAATAAATACATATTTGCAGGACACAGTTTGCAATTCATAGTATTTTCACTAACTTTATCACAGTCCTTCCACATGGTACCCCACTTTTGTAAGAGCTGTGCATTTTTCACATAAATGATTTAAGAGCTAATGGACTCCTGGAATCTCAGCTTCTGAAAAAGTGTTGACACACAGGCTAGTTTTAAGGTTTGATATTTCATTATTTATGATGAAAATGCAGCCTAAAAAGTGTATCAATTTCTTACGCATTGATTGCCATCATTCATCTGATAACTGAATGCTTTTGAAATAGCAATAAGCATATGTTGCGTAGCCAAAGTAAGAGAGCCATAGAGAGATTTTGGCTACTCACAACATTAATACTAGCCCCCTTTTAGGCTCAGTCTCTCTCTTATATACCGTCTCATTCGCCAGAGAGCCATTCGCACACACACTGCAGCTCAAATGTGACCCTCACAGATAATCCGTAATGCCAAATGTGGTCAGTTTTGTAGCCTACATAGTAGGAAGAATAGTAGGCTTATCATTTGAAATGCAACTTGCCCATGCAAACACTCAAAATCATTTTCTTTTGCTTTTTTTCTCAAACTTGCTTTATATGGATTCACCGAAGAGATTAGCAAGTGCAGTATGGTACCACTTCACTAAACGATCACCAGACCAGATGATTTGTAGCGCATGCAAGGCTAGTCGGCGTAGGCTCAGGAGGGACAAAAAAACAAAAACACTCATCACCCAGATTTCCATAATGCAGCAAAAACAAACACAGTCAGCTACAACAACCTCACCCAGCTTATAATACAGCAACTATTTAAAATGTAAAAAGAGGCCAAATTCTGATGAAATCTAAACAATTGAACCGACTCATCACATGAATGATAATCACTGACAACCACCCATTTACAATGGTGTCTAATGCTGGCTTCAAGCGACTTCTCACAGTGGCTGAGCCAAAATACACCTTGAAAAATGAAAAGTTTTAGATTCACCACCAGGTGGTGGTTAAGATAAAGACCTGCATCCAAGCAGAGAATGCTGGTCTTGCCTTCACTGATGACTGCTGGTCTTGTACTACAGAGTCAATCATGGGTCTCACTTGCCATTTCATTGACAATACCTGGAAAACACAGCAGGTAGTTTTTGAGCTGTAGTCCTGAACACAAAAGCAATGCATGTTGCAATGCATGCATACTGACCAATACATTATGGAAACATTCCTGATGACTGGGGAATGGGTCAAAATCAAGGGATGCTTTTGTGGAATGAAGCTAGCTGATCTACCTGGCCTTAGTTGCAAATCACGTATACTAAAGCTTGTGCCAAATGATGGTTTGTTGAGCCAAAAGAGCTGTGATAGATATAACGGCAATGTTGAAGAAATGTGCAACTGTGACGGTCGTGGTGCGACCGCACAGGAACCACACACTCCTGTCCCATGTTTGCAACCACTAGCGCATCCAAACAGACATGGTTTTGCACACACACGCACACACAAACAAACACAAGACTGATTACATGAACTACAACAAAGTTCAAAACCATTTATTTAAATTGGTTATTATTTATTACATAGTTATTTCATTGTTTTAGCATACAGTTGAATACTATGTTTATATCTCAGGGTCTGTCTTGTCATTTGTGTATTGTTTAATTTTTGTGTCTACCCTTTTTTTAGAAATGATGCCACCTCCTATATATGTTCATTGTTCTGTCTAGGGGAAGTCTTGTCTTGTCAGGTATGTGCATTTATGTATGTTATCTGATTGTTGTCCTTTGTTTAATGAGAGGCTTAGCAGGTATTTTTATGAAGATTGTGGCTGCTGAATGTTGTCTTCTGCATATTCAGAGGCATAGCAGGTTATATATTCAGTGAGACAGCTGATTATGTCCTCTGCATATTGAGAGGCTAAGCAGGTCTCCTGGATGTTTGGAAGAGTTTATCAAACAATTTATCTTTGAACCCTCACTCTTTCTCTGAGCTTTTTGGCCAAACCCACATACTGACGACAACCCAAGGCTCGGTCCACCACAGCAACACATTTCCAACATTCTGTTTTTGCCAGGCAGCTTTTTGGGCAAATTCAGAATGACCTAGGTCTGCCTAAGCACAGTTTGATTCAGGCTGTCCCAATCAGATGGAGCTTAATGCTACACAAGCTATAGAGCTAAAGACTGCTGGAGGAAACGCGTGCTCTCAACATCTATGCAGGTGAGTACAGAGGGTACGCATGTTCAAATGCTGACTAGTGGGACACTAGCTAGGTTGAAACTCTACCGCCAATAGACAAGGTGACACTTGAAGTGGGTCAGAATACTTACTGGGGGGCACTGTGGCGCAAGCAGTAGCCCCGACCACATTTGGGCTTGGCGCCCATGGAGGACACGGGTTCGAATGTCGTTCGATGTCGTTTCTCCTGCACTCCTCACCTCTTATTTCCTGTTCCACCCTTCACTGAACTATCAATTAAAGGCATAAAAGCCTCCAAAATAAATCTTAAAAAAAGAAAAGAATACTTCATTACTGTATTGCATCGTTCCATGCCTGACTGTGCTTAAAATGCTGCTTAAAGATGAATAGGGACCTCCACAAGAGAAATGAGAACTTTTAAGCAGGTCCTGAGAGAAAATCTCAGCGAACGCTTTCCAAAACTTGAGGAAACAAAATGTGTGGTGCTTGCTTGTTTCTTGGATGCCCGCTATAAGCATTATTCACTGCTACAAGTTTTTTTCCTGTGCACAAACAGCGCTGAAAGCCAAAGAGTGGCTTTGTGAAGACATTGCAAAACAAGGGCAAATTGAGGAGAGCAGTCTTACAAACTGTGCTGCCACTGAAAACCACAAGCGTACAGCAGCCAGGACTGGAGGCATAAACGAAGCGAATTGAGAGAACAGCCTCTCATGGCCAGATTGATGAAATGCTCAATGACTTACTAGGACCCCATACAAGCAAGGCTGCACTCTACGCCACCACTGAGTATGAAGTAGACCTCTGCATTAAGGAAACATTGATCGACTGCCGAAATGGGGATCCACTAATTTGGTGGAGAGAAAACGAAGCATGCTTTCAGCTACTAGCTGCACAAGCAAGGACATATCGTTGTCCCCCACCCTCTCCATTACACAGGGAAAGAGTTGTCAGTGAATTGTCACTGACATTTGACAAAAACAGGAGCAGGCTGACAGGAGAAAAATCCTGGCTCTGCTTTCTTCACCACAACCTGGTGCTACTGGACTGGAAGTACCAGGGTGGTTGGACTGGATGTACCAGTAACATATTCAGAAAACCAAACCAAAAACCAAACCACTTATGGTCAGGAAACCAAGTTTAGTTATTGCCATTTTTAGTTTATTGTTACATTTAAGATCTTTTTGCTCTTTATTTAACCTCTGGTGGTGAAAAATAATTTTTTTTTTTTTTAAAGCGTTTAGATCGGCCTGAAATATCGATTACCGGTATTGTCCTATTTATGTCACAGATCATCGTTATCGTATCGGCCCTGAAAAAAAACCATATCGGTCGAACCCCTAATGGAAAGAGTTAGTTTACCGGTTCATAGCAGCACATCTAATTTCCCTGCTCATCATTCGCAGCTTGGTGACCCTCTCTTGACATCTCCATTCTGGAGCAAGAAGCGTAGGTGCTCCTGTTGCATTATCATCAGGTGTGAGACGCATCACACCACACACAACTGCTGCCTGAACAGCACTGAAGGGGGGGTCGTGTGCGGGTTAATTCATTCGCTTAACGGCGCGTTTACACCCTTGTGCCAGAGTGAATATTAAGCAGGAAGCCAAGGCGCGGATTTGCGATACGGGGAGGGCCTGGCACGGAGAGGACGAATGTGGTGGAGCGGGGGTGGAGGAGAATGGGCGTGTGGGAGTGATGGAGGTGTGCGTCAGGGGGATGGTAGGTGGGTCACTATGGGTCGCTCGACTGCTGTGCCAGTAATTAAAGGTGTAATGTTATACAGAATATCAAATATGCATGAGGGTGTCAGGGAGGACGGGATTTACACACAGCCCAGCTGAGCAGAGGAGATGAGAGGACAGGAGGGAGGAAGAGAAGAGAGGGGAAGGGAGGAGAAGTGAAAAGAAGAGAAGAGAAGAGAAGGAAGGGAAGGGAAGGGAAGGGAAAGGAAGAGAAGAGAAGAGAAGAGAAGAGCAGAGAAGAGGGGTTACACAGAAAGAGAAGTGGAGTGGAGAGTGAAGAGAAGAGGAGAGAAGAGAAAGAGCAGTGGAGTGGAGAGTGAAGAGAAGAGGAGAGACGGAGTGTCACCGAACAGAGTGACACGCAGATAAAAGGGGACAATGAAGGGGACAGCAGACGGAGAAAAACAAGAGGGATTGATAGACAGAATGAGTGAGAGAGAAAGAGAGAAAGAGAGACAGACAGAGAGCCTGCCACAGAGGGAGAGACAGTTGTAACACGGACGCTCTTATTCACTTTTAATATCATCATAATGTAGTCAGTGAATGTGGCAAAGCCTCTGATGAATATATGCATGGCCTGTCACTCACGATGGCTTCTCCCGCCACTGACGGTTTATGAGACAGGCACGGCACACAAGAGCACGGCACGCAAGAGCACAGCACGGCACGGGGGACTGGAGAGAACTGAGGCCTTCGGCGAGGCCCAGACTTACCGCGCTCGCTCGTCTTCTTCACCGCACAGGACATAAAAACCAACATGCAGAATTATGATCCAGATTATAGAGGGCCCTTTTAGTTAATGGAAGGGAAAATAGAAAAGTGCCCGGTGCAGTGGGGAGAAAAGTGCCTTCACGCTTTTTTGCTAATGAATGCGGCCAGGCAGGGACGCAGTCGAGCGGGTCCCCGCTGAAGGCATGACAGTGCTGGAAGAAGAAGACAGCCGATTTTCCTGAGAGCGCAAATTAAAAGAGATGTCTCCGGAATTGTGGAGAGAATTTTAACTGTGGGGGGAGAAAAAAAAACCCCAGAGAAACAAGGCTAATTAGCCAGGGGATGGCATACAGAGAAGAATTAGCAAAAACCACAACAGGCTGAGCTGTCAGCCCATTTGCGTTCGTTCAAAACAAAAGCGTGGTGGGCTGGCCAAACAACGCAATCCAGCTCTGTGCCATCTGCCTGCTCATCAGAAATGCACTAAATAACGCCAGATAGCATAAGCAAACAAGCAGGACATCAAAGGCAGTTTTGGCTGGTTATAAATGATTTAAAGACGCATACAAAAAAAAAAGTATCTTCAAGGAGGGGGGAAAGTGCTCCCCCGCCTATCTCTTTAAATGCCTTGAACTCGTTTCACTTTCCATCTTAACAAACAGTGCCATTAGATCTTTTATAGTGACTCGCTAATGCCAATTAACAGCAGGCGTAAAAACCTACCACGGCCTCTCTCCGACCTCACTCATCAGCCCTCGACTCTGAGGGAGATGCACGTGGCCTCGAATAATGGTCCTGGGAAAGCTAATAAAGTGGGAGATGGCAAGAAGTAACGGTGGGAAATAGAACCCAAGGGAATAAACTTAGCAAGGGGAAGAAGAAAAAAAAGGATAAACTAAATATATTCAAATGGGTATCTTTAACCTCAAGCACATTAGCCAGATATAGTCAACAAGGAAACCAGCAACAAATATGAGCTCAAAGCCAGCTGCTTTGGTAGACACAGATCCGCATGGCAGTGAACAAACACAGGCAAGTACAACATAGTCATATATGAGGCTAAACAACACAAATCCTCTTATCGCGGTCTGTGGTAGTTCCAGTTCTGAGCTTTGAGCTTTCGCTTTCATCATTCCGAGAGGTAGACGATCAATAAGGAATAACCTGTGCGAGGGTAGTGTTGCGCAACAGCTCCTCCAAAACCTACCCAGGGTGCAACTGGATGGAGGAGCTAGGGTGGGGCGGCCGAGAGCGTGTTCCCCTGGGCGAGCTTAGGCCGCGGAGAAACAGGGCTGAGCAAAATAATTACGCTTGCGAGGCGCCGGGGTTGGGTCGTTGGGCCTGTCAAGCGGGGAGATGGATTTTGACATTTTTCATACGGGGCGCTCCACTCCAGCCGAGCTCCAAGGGGGGTTGGGGGAGATGGAAGGATAGAGCCCAGCATGCAGAGATCAATACTGCTCTGCTGCGTCTCTCGCACACAAACACCTGCTCCCTATGGGATCACAGAGCCACCGAAAAAGAACTTTAGCCACAACCGTCACCGAGCATAGGAATTCCATTTTTAAATAGACTTTGCAGATTTTTTTGGCATATGAGTGAGGGCTGAGGGCTGAGGGCTGTGTTTTTTTTTACTTATTAAAAAAGTCGTCAAAATGAGCAGAAGCTTAATCAAAATCTGCAACGAGCTTTAAAGTCAGACTTATAAACGCACACAGGACCACACACACACAAACCCACCAAGAGTTTAAAAAGCAAGCAACACATCTCTGGCAGGCAACCATGTACTACCTCTCACCACGTAATATGTCTGCTAGAAATCCAAAATTGAACGGCCCTGGGCTGTATAATGCTAATTAAATTCCAACGAGGGGTGAATCCATTTTTAAAAAAGCAAGCTAATTAAATCGCTGTGCATGGTCACATATCATAAATTACACACCACAACCACGAAAAAATGGACAGGGATTAAAAAAAAAAAATCATCGAAACCAACATAAAATACAGATGTGTAATAGGCAGTGTGAAACCAGGAAAGGAAAACGATTAGAGGGACCCTGAATTTATATGCAGTAAATACAGGGGAAAAAACACTCACTATGGTGATTTCTTTTTCAGTCTATATTTTCTATTTACAGGCTTTGAGTGCTACAATTAAGGGGGCGGTTTACTGTACACCACCGCTGTTTTTGTTGGCCATTGATTCGCTGTTCAATCTAATTTCTTCAGCAGTTTCCACAACTGACTATTTGCTTTTCACTCAATACAAGCCCGTACGGTTCAAATTTGCTTTTAACCCTTTGAAGCTGCCTTGAAGGTTTGAACCAATGACATTGTAAGCCGTGTCGCAGGTCCGTCTGTGGCAGGCCATGGCGGAAATTGAATTATGGGAACAAGGCCATGCAAGTATGGAGTCTGTTTGAAGGAGGGGGGGATAAGCCATTATCCACAGGTTTGAAGGGGGCAGCTAAAGCGCATACATCAGAGAAGCCATTGACCCTTGGTAAATCTGCCTCACACGTGAGATGGATAGAGGCAGAAGCCTTCCAAAGAAGACAAGATGACGAGAGGGCGGAGGGAGAGAGAGAGAGAGAGGGAGAGAGAGAGAGAGTGAGAGAGAGAGAGGGAGAGAGAGAGAGAGAAAGAGATTGGCAGGATGGCAGGTACTCACATTAGCATGCAACATTCCCTTGTTCCTGCATGCAGTGTTGAAAATGGCAGGCACTACGGTAGCACTCAATCTATTTACTTAGTGCCTGAAGAGATTTAAAGGGCTATAATTTCATTTCATTGAATTAACTAAAGCTATCGTGTGGCACCGCATTGCACCGTCGCACCCATGCTTGCTCTAAGGATCTTGTTCACGGTGTTAATTTAGGACAATTATTTTGCCATAGAATTTCTCGTCCTGGTCAAAACATATAACGGTGCGCACAGCCCCGGCAGAAAACAAAGCATCAGTCCTTTACAGTGACTGCGCTCCAAAATCAACTCCAAAAACTCCAAATTACACGCAGGACCTGTCCATTCTGAGGGACCAAGTGCAGAAGATGACTTACTCCACCTCCTCGCACCTCCCCTGCTGCCTCTCAGGGTTTCTTTTCTTCTTCAGCGATTCAGTGCTAAATTATAAGGCTAAAAACAGCCTGGAGCCCAGAATCCCCTCTGTGGAGATGGTGAAAGGTAGGAAGGTGTGAGGAAGTGCTGGCTAAAGAGGAAGGAAGAGCCAGACCTGAGGTGTTGAATCCACACTATTAAATCTGCCTGCTGCTGGTGAGTTGGCCTCTCCTGTGCAGCGTGAGCTTTAATTACCTGCATGCTTGGAGGCTCATAACTAACGATAACATGGAGCAGAGACACAGAGGTGTAAGGAGGGGGGATGGGGGGGGGCCTTAGGGTGATCATTTGATATTTCTTTAAACCCGTCTCTGGACTACTCCGATTTGTTCAAGTGCAACTCTAAATCCAAAAACACACGTATTACAGAAACCACAAAGGGAAGCAACTGAGGCAACTGTCCATTGAGGACAGGAAACCTTTCCATAGGAGACATGTCCTCTACAGAGCACTCCTATGAGTTCCAAATATTTCAAGTAGGTTGTCATTGTCAAGTATTCATGTGGTATAACTTATTTTTACCAAAATGCCAGAGAAACATATTTCTTCATAGTTACATAGTAACTATGTCATAATGAATTGTACTGCTTGAGAGTACACCAAAGTAAACAAGCAAACAAAGCTAAACCAGTTGTCCAGTGTTGTTACTACTGTTGTAAGAGTTCCATCTTTTTTTCTATCAGACATAATTTGAAAGGAGGTACAATAAACCACCATTTGAATGTTGGGGAGGGATTATCAAATCTATGAAATCAGGCGGGCCGGTATAATAACTATCTTCATTAGCACTTAAGAAGTGCTATAGGGTGCTATAAGCAATAGGCAAGGGTTGTCTGCTGGTAGCAAAGAAGAAGAGCTTCACTACGATGCCATAGATAATGGATGGGGGCAATTGGAATCACTCATTATGTGACAACATTTGGGCAAGATAATTGCAGTCATGTCTTCAGATTCAATCGTCATTAATATGGATCACGGCATGACACACACACACACACACACACACACACACACACACTGCGCTGACTGTGACCATAAGTGTTCCATTCAGGAAAATTCAGCCTCCTTCTGCATCATTTAAGAAGATAACCAGGCGGGCGACTCTTAACTAAGGAGCCCGAGTAGAGAGGAGCCATTGTACTCTGAAATATCCTAAGGCGTGAAAGGAAGGAGAAATTCGCTCCCACTTTTAACAACTGTGGAGAGAGAAAAAATATCAGAGCTCGCCATCTTTCCGGTTGAAACGCGGTACGTGCCTCCCACACTCCCGCTCTCCCACTCTCCCGGCCCATGCTCCGCATCTTAAGCACTGGGCACCGGTAGCGTCGCGGCCAGAAGCCCTTTTCCTGGCAACAGATAAGAGGAACGCCGCCTATAAAACTTCCATGAATACCCATCTTGAGAGGAGGCCTCCTGTAATCAACATAAACTGTTAAAGGCTACGCTAAATGTGAACCTTTAAGCTTTTAAAAAACATGCAGATTACAAAGCGTGTACCAAAATGGAGTGGATGGAGGACAGACTAAGAGAGGCATTCCGGCTCTGGTTCTAAACACACACGACGCACCATGAATGCCACTCGATTCACTTAACATGGGAGGAAGGCATGTCTTTGAATCTTAACCCGCAGCAACGAAGCGCAGAATGAAGCATAAGTGGTGAAACCCTTTTATAAAGCGTTCGGAGGAAAAGAGACGCTAAACGAGGAAGAAAAGCCTTTAAACTCCTGCTGACAACATCCAAGGCGAGACACTCTCTCACACAGACATCCACGGGAGAGAGCAGTGTGATGCGCAAGTCATAGTCTAGACACGAGGCAAAAGAGAGAGGGAGAGAGAGAGCGATAGAGAGAGGGGGAGAGAGACAGGGAGAGAGAGGGAGAGAGACACAGAGAGAGAGACAGAGAGAGGGAGAGAGAGACAGAGGGAGAGAGGAATAAAGAAAGCAGGCTAGTGAGTGGTTAGTCGTTAAGGCACCTTGAGAGAGGGACACTCCACTTCCTGATTGCCGTGAATTCATGTGCATTAGGAGTACGTAAAAGGTACCTAGTCATCTCCACTCAGGAGTCACACACTTACTCTTTCATACATACACACACACACACACACACACACACACACACACACACACACACACACACACAGACAACACACACAAATACACACACTCTTCTACAGACTCGCTTCGCTCACTCAGACTACATTTTCAAGCCTCATCCTACGCAGGTGAGAAAGTCAAAACAACCCTCTTTAACTTTCCAGGCACAATTTCCACGCTTGAGCTGAATATTATCAGCAGTTTTGTATGGGCGATGTGTGCAAATGATTGAGTCTGCACATGTTAACACATGAGATCAGGAGCAGAACACCCAGTTGGCATTCAAATAAATTCCAGTCTCAAACCGAAACGGGTTCATGGTTAATGTATCGTAGCAGCTCGGAACACTACACCTTGTCCGAATACCAAAAGATCTGCTGTCTGGTTTAATAATGTCTATCCAGCTTTGATCTGCAACACAAGGGAGAAGAAAGCATTGGACAGTCAGAGGAATCTGTACCTATAGCCTAATACATATGTATGAATGCCTCCAAGGAGGGGGGCTTGTGCTCATTCAACCCATGCATATTCCAATCCCCCCACCCTCCCCCATCCACCCGCGAGTGTTGTAGACAAGTGAATTGTGCCGTGGGCAAAGTGCACGTGCTGGCACCAGCTATGAGATCATACCTAAGAATAGAGGAAGACTTCATGGCGTCATCCTCTCTAAGGGGCCACAGAATGCAACTGCATCTTCAATCCGTTCAGCGTTTCTGTGCAGGAGTCAGGAGGAACAGAGCCGCTCAGCTGAGAGCAACACAACCTAGGAACAACAAGCTGGGGCTGAGGAGCTACGTGCGGAGCATCTCATCAATTCCTGTTTCGTGACTCCTGCATTTCTGTTTTGTTCAAATGTTACATGAGGTATTCTTTTTTGTTGGTCTATTTTTTATTTATTTTTTTAAAGCTATGTGATACTTGCGT
>NC_045167.1:18273934-18278934 GCF_900700415.2 Clupea harengus | reverse complement strand
GAGTGATAAAACTGAATGAAAAGGTTATACCTACTCTCCGCACTGGAAGTGCACTGCAGTCCCCCTAAATCACTGCAGCGCTCAGCTTTCACTGGGCAAGTGAGCGTGCGTTACGCCGCCACGATACGCAGAGAGAGATGGTTTATTTCACGTGCCATTGGCCTCGCCATCCCTAATGAGAAACAACATTAACAGTTTTGCTGACATGACTTCTCTTCCTCCTCCTCCTCCTTGATCGCACTTGTTCGTTTTCTCGCTCTCTCGCTCCCTTCGCTCTTGCCCCGAGTTCAGGCTCTGAAAGTGTGTGTAGGATAAACAGCGGCGCAGGGCTGGCATAATTCACACATTACACTCACAATGTCTGCCGACAGCAAAATGGCTGAGGCCTTGCAGGGCCAGTAATGGCTTTCTATTGGCTCAGTACAATCCAAGGTGAGAGACCCTTTTTTTTAAATGGACCCCTAAGTACAAAAGAAGACAAAGAAAATGAAACATTTTAAAAGACATATCTCTGAAATCGGACCACAAAAGAAAGAAGAAGAGAACACAATACAAAAAGGAAAAAGAAATACATACAATCTATTCTGAACTCACCTCACATTAAAACACTATATGACAATGAACTGGGCATCTTGTGACTATTTTGGAGTTAGCCTAAGTGTTAGCCCTAGAGTAGTAGCCCGCCCCAAACTTCTGGGTGGCCCCCAAAAGCAATTCATGTGATGGGTTGTATCCAGCCAACGTTGGGTGCCGAAAAGTTAAGCTTATCTTTCTTAATAATTATTATTAACAATATTTAAAAAATATATATGTACTGTTCAATATGCACACTTTTTCAGAATGCTCCTCCCTCTATCACACCTTCTGAATAGACTTCATGCGCTTAAATGGTTGAATAAAATGATGACATTGGTTGGAATGTTTAACAATCAGTTAGATTTGTTTTTTTAATTCGACTAACCTCCCTATTATGTATTATGTACAACTCTGACAATGTGCCATAGCAATGTCAAATAAACCCAGCTAACAATGCTATATAAACACACTGAAGTATACCGTTAGATGTATTGTGTTAATATTCAACTAGGGTAGACCTGTTGTTGTACACAGTCGTATTTCCGGTTACAGACATAATCCGACCAGAGAGGCCCAAAGAGCCGAGCAGAAGGATCTGGCCCTCCTGAGTAAAAGTTTGGGGATCCCTGCCTTAGAGCCGCAGAGTTCATGCTCCAGCACTCTATCTCCAGTGCACGTCCTCCCAGTCAATAGGCTGCTAAACTGCTGATTGGATACATGATGGCTGTTTCTGAGACACAGTTAGCCACAGCCCCTAAAATTACATTACGGTGATTCTTGCAACAAAAAGTTAATCTTCATTACGTTAAAAAAAAAAGAAGCATCAGCTATTGCTCTATCTCTCCGTTTCTACTGCAGTACTTCCTCCCATTCACGTCATTATGGAGTCCATCTGTCTTCATCAGTCTCTACGATCCATCAGCTCAGGAGCCGCAGATGATGCAGGCGGACGCGGAATATGAATCGCGTGCCGACGTGTTCATGGGCTGACAACATCATTTATTGATGTCGATCCACATTTCGATTTCAATTGTTTTTTTTTTGTTTTTTTCCTTTTCCGACCACAAAGGATCTTAAAAAAAATCAATTACTCCTCCAGCGTCTGGCTGTGGTTTAATTACGCAGAGAGACAGCCTCGTATTTTGGCTCTCTGCACCGAGGGGTCAGTGCTTGCTCACCAACACACAGAATTGATGGTAATTGGCTTCAAATTAACTAATAAACTGATTCTGACATCAGAGAGAGATAAAAAAAAAAGCCATTCATCTTGGAGTCCTTGAAAGGGTACCCTCTATGGACAAAAATCTCAAGGCTCGCACAAGGTCTGTGCTGCAGGACTGACAGCATTATGCAGATTAATGATCAAATAACATGATCAAATAGCATTTTTTTCCAAATATACTAAAGCAATGTAGCCAGAAAATAAGAATATAAAAATGTAGTCTCCTACCAACGGTCATCGGAACAACCAAATGGAACTGCAAACACGAGCCAAAGTAATGTTTCAGTAGTGTTTGTGTATCATGTCAGTGCCTGTTTTTATTTGTTTGTTTATGTTTACGCTGAAAAAAACACACCTGTAGCGTTACACTAATCTTTCATTTGCCCAGTATATAGGCTACATCAGCACACATTATTCAGCCCTACATCAAGCATTGGTGACTGCGTTTAGCTACGCCTTAAGCTCAGTGCGGAGGGTCTACTCTACCCCCATAGTAGTGTTCTCCCAGGGGGACTGCTAGAGCTTCCAGCCAGAGAACAAAAGGCCTCCACGCACACTGTGTACATCCCAGCCTATTACTGCTGACACGGCAGGCATTATCCACGGGAATGATTGCCAGCTTGACAACAATTGATCTGATCACGGGGTGTGAGGCCAAAGGGGTGAGGGTGGGAGGGGTTGGGGTTGGGGTTGGGTTGAGTTTGGCGGAGCGAGGTGGAGGGGGGGGTGGGGGGTGTTACATTGCATCATCGAGGTGCCCTTCAGCAAAATGGGCATGAGCAGCGTGTTGCCACTGAAATCGCTGTGTAATGATCCTGTCCAATCCCATTTAGGCTGTGCTTGGCTGGGCAGTGGGGCTGGGGGGGGTTAATGCACCCACAGCTGCCTCTTCAAACCATTGGCCTTCTGAAGCACCCGGTCCAGTCCATCCACAGAAGACTCTCAGTGTTTGCAAACAGATGTGTTTGGCTGGAGAATGTTCACAAGTGTTCAAATGCCAAGGTCACAGGAAGTACTATTCCAGCCTTTCTGAGCAGTCTTAGTAGAATGGCTGTTAAAGCTTGAGTCTAGGGCTGATGTAATTACTATGTAATAACGCAATAACTAATCCCTAATTACTAGTCACAGTATCATTGATTTATGTCCAAGGGGATTAAAGACACAGTCCACTATTCTGGCAAAAGGTTGTTGCTATCAGCTCAACAGCCAATTAAATTACACTCCTCCCTACGGTGCTCCTGAAGCAATGTGTTGATTGGCTGGAATTGTATGTGGCTCAGTCAAAGTCACTATGTGCGCATAGGGGAGGCTTTTTTATTTTACACACTGAATGGAGAGCTAGAGGACCTTAAGGAGCAATTTGCTGAATTTGATAACACGTTTATTGGATTAGAATTGCGGACTGCACCTTTAAATGTGTATTGAAGTTACATATTAAAGTAAATTACTTCCTAAGATAGCTACACTTGAATATTTACCTACTTTGCTTTGAACATGTACATAAAGATAATGTAGACAAAGACTAAGACGGCATCAGCCTGTAGGTATTACCATATTAAAGGTCAAGCAGCAAATGAGGCCTATAGATAACATTCCACTTCCTCCCACGAACTGTCACCCCTCACTCCTCTCTCTCTCCATGTTATTGTGCTTGCATCTATATAATAAGCCTGAACCCCGACCCCAAATCTTTCAGCTACAGGAATAAGCTGCCGATACTCTGATGTTTTTTTATGCCCAGAGACCCCGCCTCTGACACACAGAAGCAAAAGACATTCCCCCCGTCCGCTTGACAAGGACCGGGCTGTATGTCATGTCTTCCAGCTGTGCAGGGCTGCTAGAGACAACCTACTATCACTCAACACACTCAAAATAGGGACTGGGTGGTGTGCAGGACCCTCACACACACACACACACACACACACACACACACACACACACACACACACACACACACACACACACACACACACACAAACACACCCTTTGACAGAGAGAGCTCTAGGTTCATCAAAGGAGAAATATCAAAACAGAGAGGAGGCAGAGCTGCAGAGGTCGCTGGGAAGAGACTGACTGGCTATGACACACAGGAGGAGCTTTAAGGGTAAACTATGTAGCTTCTGTTCTCAGAAGTACCAGTCCACAAGTACACAGTTATGTCATTTTAAAGTTAGGATTTAAAAAAAGGATTTGACAAAGCATTTTGAAGAGGATGTGTCTTTCTTACTACAACGCGCTTCATTTTAACCAAAGAAACACTCAAGGGAAAAATGCATTTTCTGTAAAAAAAAAAAACTACACTGTCCACCAAGGCGGCCTAGGAATGATGTAGTATGCGCTCCGGTAATGAAGCCGTGCTGTCTTTAAATGTCAATGTTGTCATTCTGCTGCCGACGCGCCACATCTAACACAGCGCACACTGCGAGACAAAGAACAGCCAAACTCAGCTTCACACCAACTGAAAAGAAAATCAATGGGAATTAGTTTCTGTCTGTTACTACCGAAAGTTCAGACAGAATATCGCTCTGTGTCTTATGATGAGCGTGGAAGATCCCGCTCTCAGTGAAATCATCTAGCATTAGGCAGAGGAGGAGTGAATGAGGCAGGTAAAATGAAGCTCAATGAATCAGAGATGTTAGCGCACGGGAGGTAGTGACAGCAGGAAATATCACATGGATAAAACAGGAGGGGAGAGAGAAAGAGAGAGTGAGAGAGAGAGAGAGAGAGAGAGAGAGAAAGAGAGAGAGAGATATAGAGAGATGTTTCAATGCTATATTTCCTCTAGCGCCATTGCGGCAGCTGCAATTTATAGGCGATTAACTGCGTTGTGCAATCATGAAAACCAAGGGTCTCGGCTGGCGTTGAGTGGTGATGGGAATTAGAATGGGAGGGATGGAGCGAGAAAGACAGAAAGGGAGGGAAGGAGAGAAGGAAGAAAGAAATGGGCAGAGGACAAAAACAAAGTACATTGCTTTTTCTTAGAACGTGTGTGCGTACATGTGTGCCTGTATGTGTGTGCGTGTGCGTACATGTGTGCATGTGTGCGTGTATGTGTGTGCGAGTGCGTACATGTGTGCGTGCATGTGTGCATGTATGTGTGTGCGTGTGTGTGTTTGTGTGTGTGTGTGTGGGAATTGTTAAACACAATAGAGCAAGAGAAAGAGAGGCCAAATGGGAGAAAAAAGAAAGAAAGAAAGAAAGA
>NC_045167.1:18256434-18268934 GCF_900700415.2 Clupea harengus | reverse complement strand
GATAACGTTTAACTGCCACAAGAGTTGTCCATCTTGTAAGTTTAACTGCCACAAGAGTTGTTCATCTTGTAATAAATATCTCAATGAGGAAACACGCTGTGTTTTTTCTATTTTCACTGCATTTTAATATAGCCTATAAATAGTGAATTTTAATATAAAAATATTAATGATTAATCGAAAATCGATCGTTAATTCTCCCGACGATCGATTAAGACAATTTAATCGAATGCCCATCCCTACTAAGAACATTTCGCCCTACCATTTTATGATTTACAAAATGGTGTGATTCCACATAGAATAGTATGCTATATTTCACAGCACAGACCTGCTGGTTAATGCCAAAACCCCACAGAGGCTTTCTATGAGGGCTCAAAGCCCCAGTCTATGTACACCTCCAATATTTCAAGGGGAATTCGAAAGGGTGAAAAGCAGATGAGTGTAGTCTTGCACATGGAAAGACACATGATCATGATAAAAGGTGCTGGAGTTTCTAATGGAGTTTCTAATGCTGATATTGAGGGACTGAGAATGAGCAAACAGACAAGTGTCTCAACGGTGATGAGAGACGTCGGCAGGGTATAAGCAGGGAACGCAAAGCTATGAACACATCAGTGGGGGTATACTGGCAAACAAACCCTTGGTCGATGCGAGAACATGAACCTGCATTTGAAGCTAAACACTGCCGTCTGGTTAAAGAGAAGAAACATTTTGATTTCAACGTTTAACCCGACCCCTGAACAGGTCAATTGCTTCCATCGCCACGCCACATGGGTCTCCCATTGTCCATTGTTCATTCGACTTCCATCCGGGATTGGCTGTAAATACTACACCACGTAGGCAGCCAAGGTGAAATCGAGCGAGAGCCACGAGTCTCATTTTTTTACCACTCACCACTGCTGTGGTGGCTCTGTGTCTGACCTCCAGACTGGAGAGGGCAGATGGACACACAAAACACCTCGGGGGGAGGACAAGCAAGACAGAGTGGGAGAAACAGAGAGACAGAGAGGGGGGGTAGGAGAGACTCCCGAGAGCTTGGGGGGGGGGAGGTCAGACAACACAGGCTCCCTGCAGAACAGCAGTAACCCAATCGTTGCATCCACAATGTGCTGGGGGTCAGGTCTCGCTGTCTGCTCAAAGCCTACGCTTGTCGGTTCGACCGCCGACCCTTGATTTCCAATTAAATCACCACTGCATTCAACTCCTGTCCCCCTGACCCCCTTTGCTCCTGCGCCTGCAGACACAAGCAGCTCACGCACTGTAAAAAAAGAAGACAGGAGGGATCTGCAGAAGATCATCACTGCCGACCCCTCTCGGATGGACTACAGCTTCAGACCATCAGCATTCACGACGCCGCTGAGCCGAATCTGGCCTGAAGATGTGAGGATCGTGTGGCCGATGTGGAGAGGAGGTTGGCTAGTTAGTATGGGGTGGATGAACAGTCTCCATCAGAGGCATCAGTGAGTTAGACACACTCCACTAGAACATGAGAGGAATTCCACACAGCCAATCACCACTGTGGAAATGTCTGTCCTCTAGGGCTGTGCCCAACCAAGAATTATATCTGCTGACTACAAGACCGGATTGCCAGAATACTGAGGGAACTAATCTACAGAGATATCTCATGGAGGTTTACAACATGAGCTGCATAATCAAACGCCTAAGTGTGAGAAACAAACAGCAACATGCAATTAAACGGCATCGACAGGCTTCGAGTCCAGCGAGAAGCTAGTAATACATTAGTAACTGACTACACAACACAGAGGACGGTCTTTCCTCAAGAACGCACATAGGTCTGTTGACAGGCTGCATGGGATGACACACACACAGTGTGGTGCGGCCTGAAGGCTAAATTCCAGAGACACAGAATCATGAGCCTGACAGGAGTGCTGTGGCCCTTGGTGGTCTAGGGGCCAAGGCCAGCATCCGACATCGAGCACAGCAGTCAACAATCAGTCAGTATCTGTATTCACAAGACCCTTCGTTCTGTTGTGTTTGCGTTGCCTCATATGTCAGACGGTCTCATGCATATTGCATGCGTTCACATCCCATGCAAGTAAAGCCAGAAATAAAAACATGCACATAACGCACAATAGACAATCCCCATGCTGTTCAGGGAAGGCCACACCAGTACATGACAAACCTCGATGAATAAATATTTGCTTCTTGTCCATCAACCGATCGTGGTTTCGCTGCGAACGCCGGTTCTGGCAGACAAGGGAGGAAAAGCATCTCTATCGCCACACTGTGCCATCAAAGACAACAAAAGACCGGAGTCTCTTTATTTAGTCAGCGGCGTGACGGAAAGAAACGGAAGCAAAGACGGTTTTATCGCTGCATATCTTTCCTGACAGAACGAATCATTGCATGATAAATGTCCCTTGATACGAAATGGTAATATGACAGCCGGGTAGACAAACTGCTTTTTATGTCAATACGGTGCTAGCGGGAGATAGAGCATTTACGAGGTGGATTTATGCTTATGTTAGCATTCATTGATAGTGCACAAAGATCTCCCTATTCTCCCTGTCTAATGTGAAAAACATGTTTTTGTTTGTTTTGTTTTTTTTCATCAGCATCTCATTTGAAAATAGTGCTGTCACTATAAAAGAAGGCTGTTATATGTGAAACTAGGGCAGTTAACTCAAATGCCTTGTGACTTAAGAGCACCCCCAGTGTTGCCAGCTTGGCACAAAGGTCCAGGGTTTTTGTTTCTGCCCAACACACTTGTGCGTCCTGTAAACAACAGGCTTAAATAGCAGGAACTATTAAAAAGTGGGTTTCCTACCGAGGGCTTTTGTTCTGTCTCAGGAACAGGGAACGACTCCCTTGAACGCTCTCACAAGAGCCGGCTTCAAAATAGGAAGGGCAAAAATCCGCTCCGGTGGCAACAAAGAGGGCTGGAGGCCTACACGCACACCAGATATGAGGCAAGAAGGTGAAAAGAAGGAGTGAGAGGGGAAGAAAGGCGAGGTGAGGGGAGGAGAGGAGAGGAGAGGAGAGGTGAAGAGAGGGGAGGCGAGGGGAGGGGAGGAGAGGTGAGGGGAGGCGGGGGTGGGGGTGGGGGTGGCGGACTGAGGGAGGAGAGGGGTTACCTCACTGAGGTCTGGATTTGGCCTGGAATAACAGACTGTGTGCAGCGCTTCAGGAGCCGCTGACAGATTCACTCGCCCGTCCTTCAAACACGTACTAATTTCGCTGAGGTCTTGAATCGCCTCCCACTTCGAGAGGTAAAAAAAAATTCAATAAAACAAAATAAAATAAAATAAAATAAAATAAAATAAAATAAAATAAAAAATAAAATAAAATAAAACAAAAGAAAATAAAAGAAAAGAACTACAGGTTTTTTTTTTTTTAAACACTGTGGAAAAAGTGTGCAGAAGAGCTAAATCCTGGGCTCGGTCTGGAGAAGCCACCGTTCAGACATCAGAGAGGACAGAGCCGGGGCCCTCGCCAACAGTGAGGTCAGAGATTCCACCGCGTTGGCGCTGGAAACGATCAATTAAAAGGCAAATCCCCTCGTCACATTTCTCCTCTTACCCGCAGCAGTCAAGAGAAATCAAACACTGGGTGCCGAGAGATCTCTCTATTTTGGCCCGTGCGACGCCTCATGTTGAAAACCGTGTGGAAAGTACAGGGGGACAGCATGCTGGTTTTGGGTGTGCCGGCTCGTTAAAAAAAACACTGTTTGCAGTGAAGTGAATCTCAGTCCCCCACAGATTAATTTGCTACATTACAACCTGCTGTCATTATTTTCATAAGTATATCAAACTCCTTTTGTATATATTTTCATTGTGACGAAAGGCGAACGTGCTTTCCTTTGAAGATGTTATCAGAGGAATTAAAGGAGGAACTTAGATTGAAAGAAATCATTAAGTGGAGAAACCATGTTACAGATAGAGCCAGCCACTATGTAGGGAATAATCATCAGCACTCGGCCCTCTGTGCAGTCACCTGCCTAAATTATCCCAACAACAAACATGACCCACATCCAACATGGAAAAAGGTAGAAAGAGAGAGAGATAGAGAGAGAGAGAGAGAGAGAGAGAGAGAGAGAGAGAGAAAGAGAAAGAGAGAGAGAGATGGAGCCCCTGAAACATGGCAGTGCATGATGAATTACTATGCTTCGAGGAGACTCGGCACAGCTCTGAAGCCATCCTCTACAGGAAACGTTTAAAAAGGCCACAAAAACAAACTCGTGACGACAGGCCAACAGATGTGATGAATGGATGGGTACTGGGCAGGAGCCAGTCGAGACGACACCGGGCACGGCAGGGCAGGGCAGGGCAGGGCAGGGCAGCGAACGGCGGATGCCTGTGTGCCACTAAAGCACACTTCCCTGGGATTCGCCCATCAGGATCAGGAGGAGGAGAAGGACTAACCGTTCTCAGCCCAGAAGGGAAAAATAGGCAAGTAAAAACAAGAGTGCTCTTCATCCCTCCGTCGATTCGTTGGCGTGTGTTTCTCTTCTCCTCGTCTTGCTTTTCTTTGAGCGTCGCCTCTAAGTCTTGTGAAACCAAAGAGCTTTCACGAGGCAGCAGCAACCAGTGAGAGTTCCTGTTGACTAATTAGGCCCAGGGCTACGACTCACAACTTGGCATTTCCATTGTCCAGTTGGATTAGACATAGTGGGCCGACAGTCCAGTGGGACAGCTTTGAATTTATTTCACTGGAGCCGCCACATAGTCCATGCCAAGATACAGTGGGCCAGTCAGTAATGGCACTCTGTCCAGTACGAGCGGGTGTGTAGGGGAGGGGGAGGACTTGCAATTAAGCAACAACAATTGAGCCTTTAATCACAAAGGCATCCACTGCCAGGCTGTTCAATACATCCCCTATATTTCATCAGCTGGAGTTTACAGCTGCGAAACTGGCACTGTCCTAGGAGGCCATGCTGCTGGACTTTTGCGATTTTTTTGCAATCAAAATGACAGATTATGTGGTAGTGATTGCCCCTGGATCCAGCTATGCCGTGAATGTCAAGCAAATGCCTACAACCAAGCTCACTTTACCGTGGTCGTCAATCCATCACTCACCTGACACCACACGAGTGGGACATTAAATATTGGCAGTGGTCAAAGCAGACACCTTATACCACCATCAGGAGGCCTATAGAGGCACAAATAAAGTTGAAATTTAAAGGTTTATTTTTTTGCAATTGTATGCTCAATTTATTCAATAAATATCTCTGATGGATGACCAACTGAAACTGATGTGTTTTTTTGGTCATGGTCCAGAATCAATCTGCCTGTATCACTATGCCAGGAGTGTTAGTGTACACAGAATCAGATCATCTTCCAGTTCACAGTGAAAATCTTCATAATTACCAACTGTCTGCTTCCTTTTGCTCAACAGTTCGCAGAAGACAATAAAATAATCATGAGTGGTTCAGGGAAATGAAGGTTGCCATGGAGATCCACCAACCTGGCTGGAGTGTGGAGCATGACAAAAACAATCAACGAGGACGCTGGAAAGACAAAGGGCACACACCCAAATAGGCCCACAAAAATGCACAAATCACCCCATCTGGCACAGTGATTGTGTACGTTTATAAACTTGCTGGTCTCTCTGCCTGTCTAGCATACAGTACACTAACTCTCTCTAAAACACACACACACACACACACACACATACACACACACTCACACACACATACACACACACACACACACACACACACACACACACACACACACACACACACACACAGAGACACACACAGAATATGCTGCAGCCAGTGCTCTTCCTTGAGGGCCCGTTCCTCATCATCTCCAGTTAACCCCCCTCTCCCAGTAAATGGCCCTGCAGCACTCAGGCCATTATCTCCAGTCCGCCACAGGGATAATATGCATTCTTTTCTTTCTTTCAGCTTTTTGTCTATGAAAGCACAAGCACATTCCACTTGCTGTTTATTCGTATGCTATTAATTGTTAAAAGAGCCTAAATGGTTATAGGATTTAATGGTGGTGACAGTGGTTAAAATGACCAATTCAGCCTTTCAAGTGATATGACAGTCTCACCCATTCCGAATTTAACCGTGATATGGGAGACAAAGCATTGAAGAGACACGCAAGCTGAAGGCTACATAGCAAGGTAGCCATTAACGTGTCAGAAACGCCGAGGGACACGTTACCGGGAAGAAAAACAACGACAAGCAAAAGAGTCCAACACATTTCCATCACAGTCTAAACACCTACACAAAACGCCATTAGGGTCACGATAGGCACACGCTGAAAAACATCAGAGCGGAGAATAACATTCATTTTCTGTGCACTCATGAGGATGATAACAAGTGAGAGAGAGAGAGAGAGGTTTGGGGATTTATCACAGATCGATGCGTGTAAGCCCCGTTACAAATAAGTTTGCGTCGCCCCCTCATGCAATATGGAGGGGGGGGGCAATCATCTCAGAGGCGCGACCCCGTCCCCTGCATTTCCCCCCTCCTCACCGTAAAGAAGGGAAAGACAAAAGAGAGTGAGGGTGTGAAAGAGAGGAAGAGAAAGAGAGAGAGAGAGAGAGAGAGAGGGCGAGAGAAGATTCTAGAAAGTGCTCTGGCCAGCAGGCGGAGGGCATGGAACAGATTAAATCTGCGAGCATGACAGAGTCGGACTTTATGAGGCGCTGGACTCTGACGGGAGAAGTTGTCTCCAGAGTGGAGCTCTCACTCCCCAAACCCAACCAATTTCATGGTTCGGGAATGGACCTTTAAGGACACCCATTCTGTGCCCCCTTAGAAAGAAAAACGACTCATAACGAAGTATCAGGAAAGAGAAAAAGAAGAAAAAAAAATACAACAAATCAGTATAATTTCAAACAAATTCGTGATTTTATCAATACGTTCATTCAATATGGTGACGCACATACAGAAATGTACATTAGTCCCTCAGCACAGTTCTGCTCCAGCACTGTAAAATACAGCCTTCTCATGAACATATAAAGACAGCATGTGAGGAAAGAAGTTCTCCCAGCTCCTCATGACTGGGGAAGTGGGCCATCCCATCCCATAGAGCACGGAGGCCACGGCCCACAGCAGATTACTCATTCTCCTCCACAGTGGAGTGTGCAGATCCCCATCAACACACCGCTACAGCCCTCCTACTCCCTGCGCTGTAATCCACCCCAACCAGCTCACTCCCACCAGTGGGCAGCCATGTTGCTTTAAGATAACTTCCCCTGCGATGCGATGTGTGTGTGTGTGTGTGTGTGTGTGTGGGTTGGGGGGGACGGGGTGGGGGGCGACTCCATGGCGAGGAGGCATCCTGTGCAGTTGTGAGTGTGGGGGTGTATGCGTGTGAGGGGGGTGAGGGGGGTGATTCCATTAGAGCTGCTGCTTCTTATCAGACCTTGACCGAGGGATGACGTCCCTTGCCACGACAGCCCATAATAACCCCCTCAGCGGGGACTGTCAGCGGTTTCCTTTGTGGCTCCCACTGCTGATGACAGACAAATTCCTCCCATCTCCTCTCCTCTCCGCCTTCCCTCCCTCCCACGTTCCTCTCCCGTCTCCCGCCACTATCTTCTCTGTGCACCCTTTGAAAGCCACGGTAAGAGGATGATTGAGCTCGAGGTGAGAGTTGAGATCTTAGGCCTGAAAGGTGCTGTGCTGGAGTGTGGAGATGAGCTTTGATTTTGTGTGTGTGGAGGGTGTGTGTGGCGGGTGTGTGTGTGTGTGCATGTAGTGAAACAGCTGGCTGGGCATACTTCAGCACGGAGTTCATCCGGACGTTGGCGAAAAAAACCCACCAAAGGACACCAACAACCTGAACCAGCCCTCAAGCCTACACTCTCAATAAATGAAAGCAGACACACTGAGTGAACCCGAGGCTTGTAGAAATGGTCTCCCTCCAGGTCATGTCACTCTGACCAGTGGTGGTCCTGACCTGCCTCACAGTTCAATTGGGATTTCAAACAGCCCCCCCTAAGCACCTGGGAAAAAATAGAGAAAGAACAAACGAAAGAAAGAGAAAAAAAAATCTATGACAACCAGGGCTGGGAGATGAGAGAGAGAGTCTCTCTTCCCCCCGGTGGGACTCCTATCAATCCAGGCAGGGAGCAGTGTGAGGCCACTGGCCTACCTTTTGTGTTCCAGGAGGAGATTAGGCTGCAGCTCTCACTAACCCAGTGGAAAACACAGGTGAGAAAAGGCAGCGAGAAGAGCAGCTGCTCAAAGGGCTGGAGGACGGGGACAGAAGCCCAGGGCAGGGATGCATGTGGCTTTAGTGTGACATGTGAAAGCTTTCACACTCACACTCACACATACATAGACACACACACACAAACACACACATATGTATCCCCAGATAGGAAGATGTGACAATGCAATTAGCGCACTGTTTTAGCTAGGCAGTAACACTCTGATACAACGACTCTCACCATTTTGAGGTGAGGTGGGGTGAGGTGGGGTGCGTACGAGGGGCTAAAAAAACTGGAGCATGGGGTCAGACGCTTTGCCCATGTTTATCACCTGTGGATATTAATACCATGTGGGCTGAGAAAGCGGCGGAGTAATACATCACTATTAGGTCGTAAACACAGCTGGTTGCCCATCTATCCCCACCCCTGGGTGAGACCCTGAAGGGGGTGAATATGTGTAGGGAGGCTGGGGAAGCGGTTTTAGGGGGGCAGTACGTCTAGCGAGGCTGGAGGGGAGGGGTGGGGGTCGGGGGGTGGGGGGGTAGGTTAGAAGGAGGAAGGCCGAGTTGATCAATGCCTTTCGGGGTCAGCCATTAGAGGAATACAATTCAGCCCAAAAGTCAATATTGCAGGGGCAAGTCGGAGGAAGAGGGTGTGAGGGTGGGAATCATTCAACAGATACCGTTGTGCCGCTAGTGTTGATGTGAAGGCGTGTTGATTCATGCAGGCTGGAGGGAACGAGGGGGAAAGGGTAGAAAAAAGAAAGTGCAATATGAATATCAGCGAAGGAATCTTTCCCCTGTAATTCAGAATGTGATAAATAATGCAGGAGCTACAAATGTAACAGGAGATGTGAAAAGCCTATATCGAATGCGCCTAATATAATATGCGACTAAAAGTGCCGAGAACAGTCATTTTGCGATGCAGCTTTTTACTGTGATCGGCTCTCAGCAGATGGCGCCTGGTAAAATTCGTTCCAGTTACGGGTTCATTGAGTAGTTTCTGCCACCACGAAACAGCCTTCATTACCTTTTTTTTGTGACACCCCAAACTGCTGGTGGTCTTAACTGATGACAGCATTAGCACCGGAAAGTGAGGCAGCTGCTGAGAGCTTCTGCCATCTTGAAGAGCCACAATCATCAACCCAGTTGAGACCTCGACTGTGAGGGAGGCTCTGAATCAGCTGGGCAGAACCAGAAGGGCACATGCAGATATCGACCCGCGCTGGCATCGTGCCAGCCTTGCTGCCATCACCCCGGAAGATGCTGGAACGCAAACCCATCCCGTTATGCTCAATTGGTCATTTAAATCCCCAGTGTTGCATCTCCGTGGCTTGTTGCACGCCTCAGTGTTCTGACTTCATTTACACGTTACACTGCAGTTTTGTAGCAATGGCTTACTCTTATATCTGGCTTTTGACTAGGACGCGAGCAGATCGCACAGGCACAATGCTACTTATCATTGAGTCCAAAACTAAACAGTGACAGAGATAGATCTCCTCAGTTAATAAGCATTTAAATCTGTCCGTTTCAAAAACGCGTCTTTGACGACATTTATTGGAACGTTTCACGTCTGCCTATCACCCTGTCACTTAATCTACAATCCAGTTGGACGTATCCTCAGCAAAACCCAACCCATCGACTTGTGTGTAATTGACCCATTTTGGGGCCTGCAGTCTTGTCAGGGTTATTTGTTTAGAGGAATCCAATCTCCATCTGTGTTTGCCAAGCACAGTCCTCCTGCCACCAGTCCCTTCTGGAGCAGAGGAGAGGCTGAGGCAGACATACAACACAAATCCCAGACAGCCCAGTCGATTCATGGAGCAGAAATTTTAAATAGCACACAGCCCACTTTTTCCCTCTCTCACTCAATCCCTTTTTCCCCCCGTCGCTATCTCTCTGTTTTGTGCCCAATCATGCCCATCTAGTTCTTTTAAAAATCACCTCGGGGCGTTTTCTCTTTTAAATCTACATGGGGGTCTATGTAATGCAATTTAAATGGTCCCAAGAATTTTGCTAACACACCAAGCTCTCGTCTAGATTTCATTCGTCTAATAGGAGTGCCAAAGGCCAGGTCTCGCGACGCCTTCCTCTTTCACATATATAATCAATCGCCTTTGCCAGACAAACGCTGACTTCAGAGAGCAATGAGCGTCCAGCGGAAAAGCTGGGGAAGGAGTGCCGAGGTCAGACTCGCTTGAAGCCCAGATCAGTCAGAGATGTCACTCCGGAAAAAGCAAAGCCGGGCTTGATTATCGTAAGGTTAAATGCACACGTTTTTTTTTTTTCTTCCCCTCTTTTCCTGAGGTGCCACTTCTGGAGTACTGACAGAAAGAGTGCCTGTCTGAGCATGTGTGTGGAAGATTCAAAGCTACAAGTAACTTGGGTTGAAATGGGTTGATGGCACTCACCGAAGGGACCTTATCTATGACATCTTCTAAATGACCACGTCTTGCCCCAAACACATGACATGTGTTCATTACATGAACATTAAAACACCATTAAGCCCAAAATAATCTGCCATGGACGTTCAGACACATAAATCTACTCTAGAGCCAAAGCCGCTGGGACATAAGGAACGGTGCGCATATGTAAGACCTTTAAAAGGGTTAAAGTTCACAATAAGTAGCCTTAACAGAGGCAGTTGTGTGGCGCATGAGTGTGGCAGGAGCACTAAATCAGGGGGGCTACATGCTCGTTAGCCCCCCGATGCATGGAGGATTGTGGGCAATCATCTCACTCATGTGCCCTTGGAGGGCTCCTGTACGTGACAAATTCAGCATGACAAGGAGAGGGCTACCACCAGTCGGGGGCTGGGTGGAGGGGGCAGGTGGGGTGAGGGGAAGTGTGTGTGTGGGGGGTGGCAAAAATGGCAGCAGAAATGTTCCAGAAAGCTAATCCTCCTCCACTCTTTTTTCTTTTTTTTGTGCTGGCCTGTGGACCACCACCCACTGTTTTTCTATCTAATCACCCACATGAAAGCCCCCCTGCTTTTACACGGGTGGGGATCAGAGAGGTTACTGTCACTGCGGGCGCCGTTTGCTTTCATACCCCTCCCTTTTTTTCCCCCTCCTCCTTCTTCCGACTCCCCCGATTCCTGCCTCCCTTCCTCCCATAAGTCACCTGGTATGACGAACCCGAACCGTAAATGTGTAAGAGAAGAGTCCCATTCCACGCCGCCCCCCTACACCACCCTCCCTCCCCTTCACCCCCATGGTCATTAGTTCTCAATGCTGCCTTTGGCAGTAATGCAGCTCTCCTTCAGCGCCGTGCTGTCACCACCTAAATCATGGGCGATGCCTGATGGGCCAGACATATCGCTTGTGTATGTGTGTGTGTGTGTGTGTGTGTGTGTGTGTGTGTGTGTGTGTGTGTGTGTGTGTAAGTGTGTGTGTGTGTATAAGTGTACGTGTCTGAGACAGAAAGCCCTCAGTAATCTTGGCAATTCTCCTTGCATCCCTCCCCTGCTAGTAAAACACACACACACACAGACAAGTACACAAACACACAGTCAGCTGCACCTGTCCTAGTAAGTTCCTAGGGGTGGGGGGGGGGGTGGCGATCACAGTGAAGATGCTCTAACCTCCCAAACATGGCGAGCGGCATGTCTTCACACCCCGGCACGCCATCTCAGAGTAATTAAGTGGCTCGGTTCTGGACTTGATTATGTGAGCTCTGTCCTTTTGGCCGTGACCTTTTTGTCAGGCTCTGTCAAGCAGCATCAGCTCCGAATCTGCCCCTGCACCCTGGCAAAGTAAAAAAAAAAGGTCTCACCAATTTCTACTTGACATTTATTTCTGCAAGGTGCGGTCTTTGTGATTGGCATCGCGGTGCCAGGCAATGAAAGGGCAAAAGCATATCAAAGCTGTTCGCTTTTTTTTCTCTCTTCCAAAACAGCGTATCAGTAAATCTACACGTGGACCAGGGGCTTGGCCTCACGCCGCTCTGCCGAACAAGGGATCAAGGGGAGGGATAACGTAGGTCGCGCACCCTGGTTATAACAAGCTCAACACCCCTCCTCCTCCCCCCCCCCCAAAAAACCCTCAGATGAGAAACAGCGCAAGACAGGCTGTTTTTTGCTGGGGGGAAATTGGGGGCTTTGAATGTGGCTCTGATGCTTTGCTGTATCCCAGCTTAGGTCCATTGCCTATGGTTGACTGGGTTGTTTTAATGACTGTGAGGATTTCTTTTCTTTTTTTTGTTGCAATGCGGAAAAGATATCCGAAGGGTAACCCAAATACAACCTACACAAAGTCTGTTTTTTTTGTTGCGGACAAAGTTGAGCAAAAAGTGAAAACACCGACAACAAATTGGGGTGAAAAAAAGACGTGCATCTCTGTAGCGGTCTCAAACAGCTGCCCTCGTTTCAAA
>NC_045167.1:18096434-18251434 GCF_900700415.2 Clupea harengus | reverse complement strand
AAACATCCTGTCACAGATGGGCCCGGGCCCCACTGCCAACAGCAACTGCGGCCGGCAAACATGGCCGCCAACCAGAGGTCAGGACAAATTGCTTGGCTGGCTCACGTCGCCAAATGAAAGTCGCGGCCTCCTCACACACAAACCCAGCCGAGGGAGAGGCAAGGAAACTGTGACAGGCTGGAGGACGAGACGGGACGGGACGGGGGGGGTGTGGGCGGAGGAATTGGTGTGGTGGGGTGGTTCTCTTTCTCGCCTTCATTTTTCTGTCTTCATCAATGGACGCATTGGTCACAGAAGCAGCCTCGGTTCGTTTCAACTCCCGGCTAATTAGCGAAGTGTCAGACGATCCCGCGACTTAGAAGTCCCGTCCTCGGGTTTGCTTGGCAGCGTTTGTGGGTTTCACCAAGATGACAGGCCCCAGTCCACACATAATAAACTCTCTCCACTGAAGGGAGGGGAAGAAAAAGAGGAGAGAGAGGCATTCCTGCCCAGACATGCCGAGGGGAGCTTCTCTTAGGCCTGCCTGTCTCCCTACCACTCACAACACGCCCCTGACAGCACATGTTGATAGACCTCCACTGCTAGGTCTTTATTCACCCGTGTCAAAATGCTCAGGTTCCACAAAGGGCCTGCCTGTCTCCGGTTCTGAATGTGGAGCGGTGGAGGGAGGAACAGATGTGGTGGGCTGCGGCCCGTACCTTAAGCGTCTCTTTCCTAACCTCCATCCCTCCCTGACTCTCTTCCTCTCTGCCATTCTCTCAGAAACCACTCCAGGAAAAAAACACACGCCTGACCCTGACAGATTGCAGCGCATTCCCCAGCCGACACAGGTCTGTGTGTGTGTGTGTGTGTGTGTGTGTGTGTGTGTGTGTGTGTGTGTGTGTGTGTGTGTTTGTTTGTTCCTGTGTGTCTGGGTGTGTGTCCATCTGGCATGCAGGGAACAGTGGAAAGTGAAACCTTTGGAATGGGTTACACACTAAAAGGACAAAAGTGGGATCTCCAAAAAACTAAAAAAGTTTGTTTGTTTTGCATAGTAGAAGGCCAGCAACCACACCGTAGTTTGTGGCGACGGATTTGAAGAACTCCGGATACTGCTTAACCTTAAAGCGCGAGTTCCGTGAGGACAGCACATCCCCTAGGAGACCGCCCCTGCACAGTTTCTCCCTGAGCCGCACGAAATTGGCCAATCAAAGAGGCTGGTGATCGGTCTGATTAGCTGAGGCACAGCGGGGGATGCTTCAGGTCTCAAACGTGCCTGAAGGCCCTGATTCTTAAAGACACTATGCTGAAGAGGCAAGACTCTATCCAGACGTTTTTTCCAGGGAGGGTAGAGTATCAGAGTGGGGCCCGAAGGGGTGGAGACGACGCATTCAGTTACAAACCACTGAGTCATGGGTGTGGGGGGGTCATACAGTCAGTGAACTGGGGGGAAAAGAAGGGAGAGAGAGAGAGAGAGAGAGAGAGAGAGAGATAGAGAAAGCGAAAGAGAGAGAGTGCATTCTTTGGCCTTCTCTGTGTGTAAGGTTTACTGTGATGCTACACTTCACCGCTACATTACTGTCTGATTAAAACGATGTCCACCCTTCGGAGCATGGTAGGGTGCTTGTTGTGGATTTAATTACGACCTAATCGAAATGTTATTGAAACACTGATGCGGTACCGTTGCGTGGTTCGAAGATTAATCAAGCGTCGTCCAAATTTCTCCTGGTTGGGTGGTGCATTACTGGCAGTGGCGGTTCTACACGGAATTACGCCCCGGGCGAGACCCACTCCGGGCGCCCCACCGCCCCCGCCGGAAAAAAAAAATCTTAATTATTTTTTTATTATTATTATTATAACAATAGTGAAAGACAAACTTACATTTCTCAATTGACCTATCGGTAAGTCCCGCCCACCTTAGTTACTGTTGCTAACTCGGACAAACTATAGGAGTAGACTAGTGTCAAAATGATATCCCAAGATGCTCTAGGCAACTTTTAGAGACAGAAGGACCTGATTTCGTCTAGAAGCCTTCAAAAGGGACTTCATTATGCAATGGAGGGATATGTACAAAATGTAAAACTAGATATGATGGATGACAAGCAAAAATTGGAGGCGAGAATTTACAGATCACAATGCAATCTCACGGTCATCACGATTGCAGATAACAACATCCCATACCAGCATTGTTCAATCACCGCAGGGAAAGAATACATTAATATACCTTCACTTAATTTAACTCATCTGGAAAGGCACTGAGATGTAGACCTATGTTTATTAGTTTGTTAACTAGCATTACCCTGTGCCTGACAGGACAGTGAACTAGCGTAGCTATGTCAGTTATCTGACAGTGTCAAACAACGGCCATTCTGTTAAACAATCAAAATGCTAAGTTTAATAAAGCATTAACAATCGATATGCTCACTTTAATAATGGATTAACATGACAACGTGAACGTTTGCCGATAACACACGCAGTCCGATAATTAACACCGTTATGATAACTGTCTAGCTAGCTAGCGAAGCTAGTGAATAGCTAACGTTAGCTAGTTTTAACCAGAGATAACTTGCCTAGCAGGTATAAAACCCACACTAGCATAACATCAGTGGTGAAAGTAAGCCGGTACTGTCAATGACAATAATGTGAATAATGAGTATGCCTATGATCATGTAGGCTTAGTTGATTACTTTAGCACAGGAAAATTCCAAACTAACAAGTTCCATTTGGGAGACCCAGAGGTGAACTGTCCCCTGCGCCCCCTCCCCTTCGCCCTTCTCACACAGGAGTTGTGCACCATAGACATATATAGTACTTATATGTCTATGCTGTGCACGGCACCTTCCTAGCGAGCAGCCGCAGGGGGCGCCATTTTGCCAATTCCCCACACAGTGATGTGATAGATAATAGAAAACCGCTTCGCGGCCCAGATGATTTTTTTTTTTTTTAAGTGCTGGTGCCGCCCCCCACGTGTCATGAAAAAGTGCCGCCCCGGTCGGCTGCCCGGTTCGCCCGTGCCCAAAACCGCCCCTGATTACTGGCTTCAAACTCGGAGGATTTAGCATCTGTTTGTTCCATCACAACCAGACACCCCTCAACCGAATAATCTGCCACCCCTCATGAATACTGTATTTCGGCTCGTGGGAGCGAATGCATCACTCTTAGCTGGAGAGTAATTTGCTGGAGAGTGTAGCAGGTGTGTGAGGGTGGTGTAAGCCGAGAGTGGTGTGTGTGTGTGTGGTGGGGAATGAGGTAACATTCATGTGAATTTCTGTTGAAGGCTGAAATATGCTTTCTAGTCGTGGACTGCTCGAGTATTTATTTGTTGACCTTCTTTTTTTTGGATTCTCGAAAAGGATAAACAAACTGTTCAGGAGAAGGAACACCACCCTCAAACCCAAACTTTGGCATGAAGAGGGCAACCATGAGACGCATTACGAGATAATCAAGTAAACACACAAATCACTGCACTTAAAAGTGCAGTTCTGCTCCCCTTTATGTTGTATCCTAGGCCACGTTCCTATGTCTTGGGAGTATTGTCTGTATATGTTTCGCAAAAGAGTGCAGTTCTGGAGAAAGATTTTTGACATTTGAAAGGTGTATTGATCAGTCAGACACTTTGTTTGTTTCCCATTTACAGAGCATGGACTGTGCACGAACACCAACGTTTTTTTTGAGCGTACACTCAGGACACAGAGCTACCGAAACTACGTGAAAAATGTCACTGAATTTGACCATAAGCATAATGGACAATAATGACGGACTAGACCTTGAACCAGAGACTTCTAATCACATGTTCGCATTCAGATCCACATCCACACCATCCCACTGCATTTAACAACAGGCAGCTCTCAGGCCACCTCACATTAGCCCAGTGTGTTCAGTTCTCACCACGGCTCTTGTGAGGGACAAAGAAGGGGGGAAAATATTGTCCCGAGCACCAATACCACTGCATGTAGTGGTGCGCAGCGTAATGGAAAGCATCACTTTCAACCACCCCACTTCAACATCAACTAAAAAACACACAGGCAAAGTATGCAATTTCCCCAACCACTGAAACGGCAACCACAGCTGGCTCCGTGGCCAAGAGGAGCAGAGGAGGCGAGCATGAATGTCGCGTGAGCACATTGCTGAGAGACAAAAAGACAGAGACGGAGGGAGAGAGAGGGGGGGGGGGAAAGGAGACAAGCTAGGAAAACTATCCCAGATGAAGGAGAAGAAGAAAGAAGAGATGGGATGGAGGAATGAGAAGTGTCCCACATAAAAAAAAGAAAAATGAAGCATGGGATTAAAGAAAAAGAGAGAGCGAAAGGGGCCCCCTTAGTATTAGTCTTGTAGACTTAACAGTTCTGTGGATGTCTCCATGTGTGGTTTATCTGAAGGTCATGCTGAATTGACATGCTCTGTGTGTGGGTGTGTGTGTGGGTGGGTATGTATGTGTGTGAGAGATATATATAGATATATTTGCATTGTGTGTGAGTCTTTTTCGGGGGGGGGGGAGAAAGAGCAAGGGTTTGTGTGCATCTCATCTGCATGGTGCCCACACTCATAACTTGATTACGCCTTGTGTGTGTGTGTGTGTGTGTGTGTGTGTGTGTGTGTGTGTGTGTGTGTGTGTGTGTGTGTGTGTGTGTGTGTGTGTGTGACTTGTTAGAGGCCATTTCTGAGAGAGGAGAAATCCCCTGCCTTAAAGAGGAGCATCTGTCTGCAAGTGAGGAAGACCTTCTTTGTGTGTAACATGAGGGAGCGGTTGAAGCTTTTGATAGCTTTTGATCAATGCATCAAAAGCCTGTACACACCACAGCAACGTTGAACATCAAGCTAGCAAGCAACTAGAGCAGCACCGAGTACTGGAGACTACCGGATTGTTCTGGAAACAAAGAGGTGACAGACGTGCAAATAACCCTAAGCACCGGGAGACGAGTGTGCTTGACTTCGATGACACTCACACACCTGTGTGTGTGTGTGTGTGTGTGTGAGTGTTTCTGTGCTTGTATGTGTGTGTGTGTGTGTGTGTTATGTTACTGTATTTTTGTCATGAGAGTGTATTATATTTACGTGTGCATCTCCATGTGTATGCTTAATGTGTCTCTGCGTGTTGTGTCTGTGCGCCTGTGTATGTGCATGTGCATTTACACACACACACACACACACACACACACACACACACACACACACACACAAACACACACAAACACACACTGTGAGTTCTTCTCTGCTACTACTGCCATGCCAACACAGCCTCTGTGTGTGAGTGCAGTGCCGGCTCCACTCTCCCACACAAGTGAGGTGCGATCACACAATTATCTTTAGCATCGCGGGAGAGCAGCTGGCCTCAGAGGTTTTGTAGTCGGGCTGAACTGAGAGGTTTGGGGGTGGAGGTACAAAAAGAAGAACAACACAAAATGATTCGGTGACGCAGACACAGCAGCCTCCGCAAACCTCCGCAACTTCCACACTTACAGTCTCCTCCACTAGTCTGTGTGGCTCTGCGCTCCCCCATTCAAACGCTCTTTTAACTAGAAGGGCACTCATAGAGCACAGACCACCAGCAACGCCAATATATATATATATATCACAATGTTGAAGAAAGTGGGAAATAAATCCGCTTTAAATTTAATGGGCTCCTCCTTGGCCCATGCTCCAACCGTCCGCAAAGTTTCAAGAAAATCCGCCTCGTAGTCTTTGTATAATCCTGCTGAGACACAAACAAACAAACGGTAATGAAAACATAGCCCCTTTTGGCGGAGGTAATTAAGTAACTAAGTTCTAACCGCAATTGAAATGCCTACTGATTAAGGCGCATTTTTTGGGCAAGTAATTAGCTTCACATCTGAGCAAAGCAGACTTCCAGAATCCCATTGTTGTGTGAATGATTTAGAGGCTGTAGCATTTAAGCCCCCGCCAGCACCACAAACACACCAACACCGAGACCAGAATAAATTCCGAACACAACCAAAGGCTAGCATCTGGACAAGGACAAGTGATATTGGAGAGTTAAAGCTGTGGGACTCTAGACGCACTCGGTGTTGCTAGCAGAAGTCTACATTTTAGCCACAAAAGCACTATGGAGCATTATAACCTATATGTGGACCCGCCTTACTATTCCAGTGCTCAAACTGCTTCAGTATTGAGCTTCAGCCACCGCCAGGGGACACTAAAAATAGGCCTACATTTCCCATCACCCACGCTCTCTTGGGCAACGTTCCATATCTCAGAGCAGCTCATCCTCCTCTTTTAAGAATAATCATCCAAAATCCTGTTATAGCTGTTGAATAAATGTATTACATAGCATGACTTCACTAACAGGCATAGAGCGGGCAATGCAAATCAATATGTTCGCATGGAAATATATCCACAAAACCCCTCAGGCTCAATGCATGCACCACATATTCATCATGACTACAGCTGACCTCTTTGAACCCACCCCTTTCTGTTTTCTGTGTGGCTAAGCTACTTGGCGCTACTCATGCTGTATGCTAATCTCGCTCTGAAACGCATCCTGGTGTTGTTGTCATGGCGGCATGCCTCCCAAGTTTACGCTGAACTCAGTGGCCCTTGTGTGAGCGCCGAAACATGCGGAGGAACCCATTCTGCTACAACCACGCTCCCCCAACACTCTTTGATGGTACGATTCATGCCATGCTGATTGTTGTAATAGGAGAAAAAGTGGTCGGCTTTGCATCATGTCAGCACATTCCCAAGGCCGGGTTGAAGCCAGTGCCCCATAGGCTCTCACACACACACACACACACACACACACACACACACACACACACACACACACCACATACACAAACACACACACACACACACACACCACATACACAAACACACACACACACGTTACCGCCATCACCACTACATACAACAGCAGGAATAAACACAATCATCCCCTTACAAAGCCACTCCTCAAGTGTACAGAAGAAAGCCCTCTGATTCTCTCTTAATGGCACACTGTAGCGCTACGGAAGGGAGAAGAAAACATCACAAGCGCAAACAAAAACACGCTCGCCTGCTCAAACGCAGGCCTGGAGTGGGGAGTTCTGAAAAGAAAAAGATTAGGGTCTGGCACTGAGTGAGAGAGGGAGGGAGGGAGGGAGAGAGAGAGAGAGAGAAAGAAAGAGAGAGAGAGAGAAAGGAAGAGACAGAGAGCACGAGGAGGGCAGCGTGCTAATGAAATGAGTTCAGGAGGCTTTTTAACTCCAGTGACCCCCAATGTTCGGCAACCAAACACACCCCAGCCCCCTAATTGAAATGAGACTAGCCGCCAAAGCTCTCCCACAGGGAGGAGATGGAGAGGACTGAGGCACAACCGAATAAGGGCTATGTGTGTGTGTGTGTGTGTGTGTGTGTGTGTGTGTGTGTGTGTGTGTGTGTGTGTGTGTGTGTGTGTGTGTGTGATTGTGTGTGAGTGTGTGTGAGTGTGTGTGTGTGTGTCGGGGTCTGAATCTCAACCTGATAGGGTTGTGGGTGTGAAAGCAGAGGTAGTGGTAGTGGCGGGTTGACAACTCACTTTCTCCATACAAACTTAATTTGCGCTCTGTGGTCTTAGGAAAAACTATCGGCACCCAAAAAACCCAGAGGTATGGCAAAGCCCGGCCAGCCTAGTCCAGCTCCAGAGAGCACTGCTATTTAAGAGGCAGACAAAACATACGATGAGGCAGGCAAAAGCCCTATGCTGAGAAATTCCACACGCGTCGAGAGGAAGCAACGAGTGATCAGATTCTGCCACTCCATGGAAAAATCCTGTGAATAAATACAGGAGTTTAGACACAGCTTCTGGCACACACACACATGGTGCTTCTGTGCCCTGGCGATCTTAAAGTGCCTGCTTCAGCAGTCGCTTACGGAGGTCGTTAAACCAGACAACAATTCATCACTCAAATCAGAAAACCTCCTTCACTTCACTTTAAAAAGAAGACAGAAAAGTAGATAGAGAGAGAGAGCGAGAGAAATAGAGAGAGAGAGAGAGAGAGAGAGAGAGAGAGAGAGAGAGGATGCACCAAGACACATCTGTGTCACTATCTTCCTCGTCCTCGGCTGGCAACCGGGGAAGAAACTAGGCAGCGAGTAAATAGGACTAAGGCCCATCGCCATGCCCCCCACATACTCTCTCTCTCTCCTCCACCCTGCCATACCCAGGCACCGTGGTTATCAATCTCTTCCTACCCCCTCCCCCCCTCCAACCACCACCACCTCATCTTCCTTTCCCAACTCTGCGCATTAAGGTGCAGATCCCTTCTCCTCACACGCAGCACGGCGCATGCAAAGCGATTTATGAGCTGCATGCAGCTGACTCTGAGCCAGAGACTGATGCATTAGCATGAGCCGCCGCATCTTCATTTTCCCTCCTCAAAAGATGCACACCGGAGCTCCAAGGACCTATCGCTCAGGGGACGGCATGGGAGAGACTCATTTCCACCCAAACCCTCAAAATGTCCTCGCTGTCCCAAGCGTACTCCCCCTGCATGCTGCTGGATGCGGATGTAGTATCTGGGCCAAAGGTGGTTCGGGGAGCTGCTAGAAAAACTCCCTAGTGGCTGTCTCAAAGGTTTGTGTTTATGCAATAAGTTCCTTGGTGATGTCCCTTCTCCAAACTCATTTATCAGCATTGAGTCTTTACTTTATCAGGCCGAGGAATCTTTTCATGAAAGACTATTTTTCTTCTAGTCCATCAGACTTGGCTCTTAACTGAGCTCCAGGATTAGTGAACATTACTACCCTCACCATGTGAGTTGAGACTTCAAAAGCAGATCCCTCCTTCATCCCATCCCATCCTATCCTGGGCCCTGTATGACCCAGCAGCCTAACAGTCACAATTAGCCTTGTTCTATTTGAAGCAGAGGACTCTGATGTCCATTAGTTTGATTCCCGTGTGCCGTCTTCTGTAAAAATGCTGGATAATGGACCATGATGTCCTCCCTTGGAAATTCCAACTGCATGCTTTTAAAGCTGTGATCGAGAAGAAAGCCTTCCACTGATATCATCGCATTTTTTTTTTTGCACCCCTTTCCCCCTGCTGCAGAGGCATTGGCCGCAGTCACAGCTATGCATGAGGCAGAGAGCGCTATTCGTCATGACAACCTAATTCACAGGCATCTGAGAGTAGCTTCACAAGCCATCAGTGTCAGAGTGCTCTCCCTTTAACGGCCGCAAGTGACAAATCAGCTCTCTCTCCCTCCCTCCCTCTCTCCCTCTCTCCCTCTCTACCTTCCTCACTCCCCCTGTTCTTGCTTGCCTAACCACTCCCTCCCTTCCTTCCTCCTCTCTCCCCCTAGCTCTTTCATTCTCGCTGTAAGAAAGCAGACAGTTCAAGGCTGTGATTCCTGGCCTTTCTTCTCACTTCAATAAAAACAGTTTTGGTTTATTCAACATTAAGTAGACCTTCAAATTTAAAGTGTTGCAATTATCTAAGCTAAAATCTAATATCTATGTTGATCTTGGAGTCACCCACAATCTGCTTTACATTTTTTGTGTGTTTTTGTGTGTTTTTGGGTTCCCCCAGTGAGACTGGGACTGTTTTCCAAGTACCTCTCCTTTCAAATGCCACAATGGGTTATGTAGTCGTGTCGAGACATTTAACTGAAAAACAAATGCTCAAAGCAAAGGCACTGTCTGATCAATGTCCAAGCCTTCACTGGCCTCAAAGACTAGCGTTCAGTCCAGCCATTCACTTTTTTGCACTAGGGGTGGTCTTGACCATTCACACTCGTCTTGACCATACACACTCATCTTGACCATACATACACACAGCCCCGTCCCTCTAGAGCACACCCAGGTAGCAACAGACTTCAGATCTGTGCCAGATTTGTGCTGGATTCATGCTAGAGCCACTGCTATCCAGGACTTGGTGCCACCCAATTAGCAACGGAGGCAGAGACAAGCTTGTTATTATGTACAACAGACTAATTAAATCATGCCGGCAAGTCCACACTAATGCATATATATGAGAGACGAGTGGCTTCTTTCCAGGTGCTAGTCAAGGCATGATTAATCAAATCAGTCTTGCGTAGGTGACGGGGGACGTAATTGAAATTGAAAAGTATGTCCATCTCTGCGTCCTCCTATGAGCGAGACACACGACAAGATGGGACGAGAAGACTTGCCAGCCTCGTCAACCAACACATCACACCTATCCCTGATCTGTGTTAAAAATGAGCAGCCCCTGAACACAGAAAAACAGTGGGAGATTCATGGTTGGGAGGGTGTAAGAATGATGAGTCGTAGAGAGAGAATCTGAGAAGAGACGGGAGAAAAAAGGGGCTCAATCTTTCAGCCATGACAGCAGAGGACTGACAGGAAGAGAGAGAGATCTGGGCGGGAGGGAGAGAGAGAGAAAAGAGAAGAGAGTGAAGAGAAGAATGAACTACAAACAAGGCGGGTGTCTGCCTGTGTGTGTGTGTGTGTGTGTGTGTGTGTGTGTGTGTGTGTGTGTGTGTGTGTGTGTGTGTGTGTGTGTGTGTGTGTGTGTGTGTGTCTGTGTGTCTGTGTGTCTGTGTGTGTGAGAGAGAGAGAGAGTGAGAGAGAAAAAGAGACAGAGAAAGAAAGAGAGAGACACGCCTTACAGCAAGTCCTTCAGGGTCCAGTGCCCCTCTGGTTTGATTAGCTCACCAATCCAAATCAGTCACGACGACCAGTGTGAACAAATCTAATTAGGCTCTTGTCCTGCCCGCAGCGTGGACACAGATGTTCCCTCCACTGCCTGGCCTCTGAGCTGTAAAGCAGGGAGAGAGGAGGAGAGCTCTCTAAGAGCACAGACTGACTTCTGGCTGCCAGGAAGCCCGTCTGATAATAGACGGAGAGCAGGTGCTAATATCTGACCTGCAACACCCGATGGTGCCAGTCGCTGGCTTGTCGTAATTTAATTAGGGAATGAAAAGAGCAAGTCACGTCTCTCACAAAACAACATCCAGGGCACCGACGTTGTGAAGAACATCATGAGTGAAAAAAAGAACATCATTAATGCGCCTATCTTTGAAGACCGTGAAATCAAGAAATTATTAAGAAATGCGCAAAGGCAATTAGGGGGAGCGTGTAATCCGCCTGCTCTGTGTGCGTGGCTGTTATTGTGTGCATGGATGTTATCTATCTAAACTAAACCCTATTACTCATAGCTAAGCCAGACCCCCACGGAGAATGATTCACTTCAAATACAGCACAGCGAGTGACATAGGCTCATCCATTATTTAATCCATCATTATTCCAAGGCATTACAGCAACTATTCAGCCAAAACATCACGGAGCATACTGCGTTTGGACCAAGGTGCGTGCGTGGAATATAGTAATGTATGCACTTCGTTTGACAAGCCCTACAAATGTTAAGTGCACAGGAGTTCACTCACGAATCACGACGATGCCCCATGCACCTGTTTTCCTTAGAGGTTTGCAGGTTTTGCTCTCAGAGAGCAGATGCTGCATGCTCTTCCCGCAGACTTCTTTCCCTGTCGAATCTCACATCAATGCATTTTTCCCCCTGCTAGGCTATGTGGTGCGAGTAGTTTATCAACCCCGAGGCTGCAATTTCGAAAACAAAATTAGAAAACATCAATCAATAGGCCACCAGTACTCCAGGACGGCTAAGCGAGACGATGGGGGAAAATGATAAATTGGTCCAACTCCTATCGGTTTTCACCTGGCGTGTCACTCATAACATGCATTTAAGTGCACTTTTCACCTCTACACATATATATAAAAATTAAAGAAATGAGAGGTTTCCATGTAACATTTCAAACTGGGCTATACATTTGAAGTCCGAAGACATCAACAGGGTAAAAAGACGCCAAAGCCCCAAAAACCTTACGACACGAGGTGACAGTCCTCAACAATGACGTTTTCAAACAAGTCCCCAAGATTAATACTTTCCCTCACGCAGGTATTTACATGTCTTAAAACACCTTTAACCGACTTCGTTGAGAGACACACGTCTACTCACAGATACTTCTCAGCTCTCAATTTCATCAAGCAACGTGTCAGGTTGAGGGAGATAAGACAAAAAAACATCGTAGCCTTACCTGCAAACGGCTCGGAGACAGCAACGTTCTCTTTTCTCTCCTGGATGTCCCCGATGTAGCCAACAGCCTAGCAGGAGATGGAGTGCGGAAAAAGCTCTATTCCCTCGTAAATGTCACAGTAGCCGGGGCGGCTGCTGTCATTCCTGGATGCTGGTGGAAAGCGCTGCCTCCTCTCCAGAACAGACTGGAGCCACGCAAGCCAGAGTGCCAAACCCTAGATAGGCTGAACTGCCTGCCTCGACCGACTGCAGTCGGCTTCCTGTACACCGCGTGGCGCTATTAAGTCCTAATAACGATAGACGTTTGTGACAGCCAACATGAGACTAAAAGATGACATTTTTTTTTACTTCAGACCACGCAAAAACTTTTTGGGGTAGAAATTAGCTAAATTTAAATGTAGCCCTTTCTTTTAATGCAGTGCCTTATAGCTTACTATTTGACGGATGAAATGCCCTGCCATGAGCTTTATCTCAATTCTGTGTTTATTCTGGATATTACATCGATAACATAATAGCATAATGTAATACTGAATTAATGTATCGACTTGTTCTTTCAACAAACATTAATCCTACAGATTTTCTGTAGTCTACACATTTTATGATACCTTTTTAATGTTTTGAACCTCCTTCTGTCAGCTGTTTGTCAAAAGTATATAAAGTTGTAAATATTGAAATGCAATCACACATTTACAATTTACAATTTATATATTAACCCTGGTGTGCCATGTCATCTCAAAGATTTCACCTCCCACAATGTTTTACCATCATGCTTTTGAAGACAGCTATGCCTGTTTTGGATCAACTCCACCTGAGTCTGTCAATCACGTCTCGTCATTTGTTGATGACGCTCCATGCTGAGAACACAGGAAGTGTGCTAGACTACAGGAGCCGCCAGGTTCACCTTGTAACCAAGAGGAGCCTCTGCATAATCTAATGAAATTGGATTAAACTAGTGGGGTAAATGGAGTAAAACATCAAGGATGTCCAGGAGAAATATGTCTTAGCTTTTGACTCATGTTATCTGCCAAGCCTACAGGCACTGCTTCATGAAATAGCAACTTTTTTCCAACTTTTTGAACAGTATAATTTAACACTATTAGTGTTATCTGCAAGTCAGCTTGGTTACACTGCAGTCTGCCTTAGACAAATATCTTGCATTGGTTATCTCTTCCATTAAAAAATGGTCAGAAATTGAAGCAGTTTATACATGGATGAAAGTCATGTGGTCTGTGTTATTCCCTCAGGTTATCTGTCAGATGTTGGTATGAACAGTGAGATTACCACATATGCCCAAACAAAACATTACACCCTAAATCATATTACAATGTGAGAATGTACAGTGCATTTTAAAAGGTTTTCACATTTTGTTATGTTTCAGACTCACCTTAAAATGGATTCAATTCATATTTCTCATCAATCTTCACACAATACTGTATTTTGTTAATTTATTAAAAATAAATAACCTCACATGATAGGTTATCTGAACTAGGCTATATTAAATAATTTTTGTCAACAATATTCATCTTTTGCAGCTAATGTGTCAGTAAGGTAATCTGTCAGTGTTTGGTGAAAACAGTACAATAGTAACCGAACGTTAACACAACTAAATAGCAGTGCAGACAAGTATTAGCAAATTCCTAGCAAGACAAGTTGTACAACACTAATAAGAAACAAAAAAAATATGCAAACATAATGATATGATAAAAGATTACCATCCCATTTCAATCCAAGATTTACACAGTCAGTGCGCCACTCATGATGCATGTTTGGTCTGGGCAGTGGTGAACTGTGTTTTTGGTCCAACCTTGACGATGGGTTTTGAAATTTTAGAAGAAAATGCTTTTCAAGGTGCACTTTTAAGCCTTTGTGTTCCCAGCTATAAAAGCTGATCTTGCCCCGGAGTCTCAGACCTTCATGAGCCTCAGAGGGGGCGTGGGCCTGAGTCTTTCCGAGGTCCCTGTCAGTCTGAAGTCCTGTTGGCCGGGTCCTTAATTCAGCCTTAATCCTACAAGCTTGGCACACCTGTCCTTTGGAAGTGTTTGCCCTTCTTCTTGGCAGAACCGTTTAAGCCAAGCTCAACCAAGTTCGGTACACAGCCATTTTCAGGTCTCTCCAGAGGTGCTGTATTGGGTTCAGGGCCAGAATCTGACTGGGCCAATCCACGACTTTCACAGAGTTTTCCAAAAGCCACTCCTGTGTTTTCTTGGCGGTAGGCTTCGGGTGGTTGTCTCGTTGAAATGTAAATCTTCACCCCAGCCTGAGATCCTAAACACTCTGGAAAAGGTTTTCACTCAGTATTGCTCTATATTTTTCGGCATTCATCTTTCCCTCTATCCTGACTAGTCTCCCAGTCCCTGTTTCAGAAAAAACATTCCACAACATGATGCTTGCCACCACCATGTTTGACTGTAGGGACTGTATTAATGAGGTGATACTCAGTGTCTGATTTCCTCCACACATGCCATTGGGAATTGTGGCCAAATAGTACATTTTTTGGAATAGTTGTAAATGGTATTGTTGTTAATAAATGAACAAAACACTCCAAAAATCTGTTTTTGCTTTGAGATTGTAAAGTATTATGAATTGAATCCATTGTAAGATGAAGTGGACAACTTTAAATGGTCTGAGAAGTTTTCCAAATGCACCGATGATGCACGAAAGAAAGTGTTTAATGGTTGATGTTCAGTGCTACTTTCTCTACATGCTGTTATTTGTACCCCTTTAAGAAACACTGTTGCTGTTTGGGAATTGAAGTTAGCCTACTGTATGTGGCACAATCCCCAATTCTCAGCACTCCGTATTAATGTATAGCTTGGTAAAGTTTGCTAGTGATGAACAGCTTATCTACAATAACTCCATAAGACACCTCAGGATACCACTGCGAGACTGAGTATAGGACCTATATAGCTACAGAAACTCACCCTGTGACCACTATGATGAGAGTACTATAAAATATGTATATAGACACAAACTATATTGTGATTTTGTGTGATTAATTTATGTTATCAGTGTGATACGATGGTAGGTTTCAAATAAAGTAATTTTGTCATTGCATTCAATCTGGACCGCACCATGCAAGGTCATATCCCTCACATGGTATTCATTTGAATCAGTGTTTTCCGAAACTGTGTTAGGCGTATCTGTGATTCAGTTACACATCTCACACTGGTATGTAAGTTTCGCATTTTAGGTCATACCACAGACTGGGTCTCTCTTATGGCTTTTGATTTGCCCTGTGTGGTGATTTCAGCTTCCTGCAGTTGCCATGATTGGCTTCTCCAGCTATGGAGGTGTGGGCTCCATCCAGCAGCACAGCAGATGAGTTTTCCCCCCCATCTCCCCTCTCTGATCCCTGCTGAAGGAAACGCAGCAGGCAGTGCAATCTGTTTCCACGGCAGAGGCGCTAATTAAAATTGATCCTCATAAACACGCATGTCAACACTTCCCCCAAACACACACATATGCACACACATACCATTTACACGCCACACCCACACAGACACACACACACACACACACACACACACACACATGCAGAAACTCTCACACACACTCCCATTTACATACTCATGACACAAACTACCTCAGGCTCTCCAAACAACCAGTCCCTTGGCCCTCTCAACCACAATGAGTGCTGGAGAGAATAGGAGGCTTCTAATTACCCCTCTTTTGCAAACAGTAATGATGAGGACCAAATCAGCAGTGCTGTTTGATAATAGGTGTGTGATGCAGACGGACTTCGATAATTAGCAGATTCCCACTTAGCTGCAAGTGTGATTTTAGCAGCCTCTACACACAGAATAGAAGCACCATTGATTGCCTGGCAACTGCCAGGTATCCAATCACCTCCAGCCAGAGTTGCACAGGAGCCAATAAGGGAGGTGAACATGGAACGCCAGAATATTTGAAAGCATGCAGGTTCTTTTGTCAGACAAGTGAGGTGAGTGTTATTTTGCATTCAAGTCACAAAGGGCAAACATTGGTCCTATCGGGAAACTGTGTAATGAATGAAATGAATAATTCTTGATATCCTCTCGTTATTAAATATTTTTCTAGCATGGCTATCTTTCTAGATTAAATTACACTCCACAGCGTTTAGACGGGTCGTCAACCAGATAAAAGAATATACCGTGTCCTCTCTCTTTAAAGAAGCATTATAAAGAGTTTTTGCATAAAGCCAGCGAGCTAACTAGCTAACAGCCAACCAACATTCCCCATACCTGCAACAGCACATCTGACAGTAACTGGGAATGACAGGTGCTTTTGGCTCTCCTTCATATGACCAAATAGAATCAAAATAAACATTTGCTGTAGAAACTAGCAACATACCTAAAAAGGGTAGAAAGCAGCAAAATGACACCATAATCTGAGAATAACCTTTTCAAAAATATGTTTGAATTTACATGAACATATATTTAGTAAGTTTATTTTGGACATTTCAAGCTTTATTTGGAGTAAATAAAGAAGAACAGACAGGAAATGAGTGGGGAGAGATGGGGAGTAGGACTGAGAAAAACCACAGGCCGGATTCAAATCCCGTTGTGGGACGCTGTCACTGATGGACCCCAAAGGTGTCTCATATTTTCAACATTTCTTCTTCCAGTCTGTTCAAAAAAGCTCTGCAAAACTTACAAATGGTGCTCAACTGTGGTGTGACACAGAGGGCTCTGCTGGCTCTTTGGTGAGGTAGAACATCGGCTCTCTGATCAACACGCCAACCTGGGAGAATCGTTCCCAAATTCCAGCTGTGTCCAGCCGGCCAATCTGTAATTGACCTGAAATAAAACAATAACATCAAGACGTGCCTTATCAGCGTTCCACTACACTTCAGTCTACCTGCTAACTGGAAAAGTCCTTCCTCAAGGTTATCACACCAGCCCACCCCCACCCCCAATCCCAGCCCCCCCCCCCCCCCCCCCCCCACTGACAGCAAGGAGAGGTTACCACATAATGAAAGCTCAAGTCTCCAGCAGAGTTGCTGCGGATGTGGATCACGTTTCAATATGTCTGCATTACCAATCAGTCCATTGACTTCAATTACACCAGCATGGCACTAATTGTCAAGCTCATTATGTCCGGTCCGTAGCGAGAATTACCGTCACCATGACATTCAGTCAAGGTAACACAGACAGCGGGGTGTCTGTCTGTCCCTATGCATGGCATAGGCATGTGAATGTGTGCCTTACTGTGTACGTGTGTGTGTGTGTGTGTGAGTGTGTGTATTACTTGTGTTCCGGGCAGATGCCTGTATAAGTGTGCCTGTGGGTGTGCATGTGAGAGAGAGAGAGAGAGAGAGAGAGAGCGAGAAAGGAAGATGAGGGGGAGAGAGGGAGGATATATGTCTGTGTGTGTGTCACTATAGGCCTGTCTGTGTGCATGTTTTAATGTCAGTGTGTCACATGTCTAAGAGATGACAACCATTTTCTGGGAAGAGTCTTTGTAATGGCAGACTACTGGAGTAGAACCATTGGATGATCTCATCCAGAGTGAGCAACACTGGGGTCACTCATAGTGGATACTCTGCTGCCATTTTAAAGTCCTTCTCCACAGACGTGTGTATATGGGTGTATTTTCTCTTTTGTTATTTAACTACAAATGTTTGTGCTGTTAAGCTTTATATCACAATCACACTTTGGATACCGCTGTGATGAGTAAGAAAAAAAAAACATTTTGGAAGTTGACTGCCGTAGTTTTTACCTCAATAGCATGTGAAACATCAATCAGGGCTAGATCTAGCTGTTTTGACAGGGTTGACAATCCATTTTTATGTCTACTTTCCAGTTCTGTCTGAGGTATTGCAGTTCTTGTGTCCAAATGGCAGCAGCCCGGAATAAATTAGATATGACATACAACCACAAAATTTGTGGCATTACTTTCAGCTTTTGAGTGGTGTGACATTAAGATCGTAGCCACCGTCAGGACATTGCAGAGAAGGTCAGAGCTTTGTGCACATTATTTGACATCATTCTTGCACATTTTTTAAACATTTAATACACCTTTAATACACTTCCATCCACTTCTGTTTGATGATCCAGTTTCAATGGTCTGAAACAGGGGACTGGGTAATGCCACACTGATCCTACTCACTTGATAAGTTAATTGTTTCTGCCAATAAATAGTGGCATGATATGTTCATATAAGACACAAACATGGGTCCAGTTCCATTTTGTTTGTCCAAATGGAAACACACACACACACACACACACACACACACACACACACACACACACACACACACACACACACACACCACACACACACAGAAAAATCATTTCCTGGTGGTGCATAATCACATGGACGGACCATGTGAACTTAAAGGGCTGACAAGTCAGTTTTTTTACAGCTCATTTTTGAAAAACATGTTTCTCTCTCATGTGGCCTTCTTGGTTCTGACGTTTTCTTCACAGAAGAAAGTGCAGTAAATCCTCTTTATGATCAATATTGCCGCCTCATAAATGGGATCCTAAGATGAATGGGAGGGGTTGGACACTAAAATGTCACGAGGCATTGAAAACAGATTTACTCACAGAAATGCACAGGTAAGAATTACAGTATCATTCAGAGGATTTTAGGATCCATTTCCAGGCATTTACCATATTTCTCTTCAGTTGAACAGCACCTATGTGTCAAGGTATCAAATGTTTTTGAAATGGGGAAATTTACTGATGTCTGAAGTACACTGCGTAACCCCACACAGTGAATTTAATGGTACCCTTACTTATCTAAAGCACTTTCATGTATGTATGCGTTTCAGGAATTTCTCCTCGAATCTTCTGAACGTCTGACAGATCTGTGTTACATTATATGTGAGTACTTGGTCCCTAAGGAAATCAGTCTGGATGGCATAATTCATATAGAAGATGGTATAGATCTTGATGGCATGGTTTAATATATTGGCATCCTTGTAATATGAATTGATTTCCTTAAACTCGATAACCGCTGAAATGGATGACCGTAAAAACCAGAGCCAGAGAAATGTGTGATCAAGCAACGTGACTTGTTTTTAACCTTTGTGCTTCCTTGCCAATTGATGTCCCACGTGTAATTGTTTTCTTTTTGTTATCTATGGCTCCGTATAGTATTTTTGTTTTATGAACCAATACAAAGAATATGTTTCATGTTTTTACGGCCCACATGCCTTGCCTTGATAAAGGTATCTAATTCCAGAGGATCAGATTCATTAATCATAATGCTTCTCTTCACGGCTTGTGATCATAAATGCATTACATTACAATGCAGCTAAACATATCAATGTAATCTTAATGAAAATATAACATCGTTGATGTAGTTGCAATGTCAGATTCTACATTAAACTGTGCTGTTTGCATCAATAGCTTTAGTACTTTTCCATGTCCATATAATAAAAAAGTAATTCATTGATATACTAATTTAGATTGGAGTAAACAAAGCAGTGATGGATAATCTTTAGGTTAATTTGTTACTTATTAGTATTTTGGCAGTGCAACTCACGTGCAGTAAACAAACATCGGATAATACTACTACACAACAATTGCCGTAATTAAGCATTCAAGGACATAATCATATCAGGCTTATATCAGGCTCTCTGTTAATCAATTACAGGGACTAACTTCTTATCAATGAGGAAATATAAGCTACCAGAGAGTGTGTGGGTGAAGTTGCCCTCCAAGGGATATATATATAAGAGCCATCACCACATCGTCAGTGACAGTGTCTGAACATCACAAGCTATAATTGCAGCCATGAGAACCAGCATAGCATTCTTTCTCCTCTGCAGCTACCAGATCTCCAGCTCGGGTAGGTTCCTTGACACACCCAACAGGTTGATGATTTTTACTCGAGTCATTATGACATTGCAGATAGGTAAATAGGTTTTTGTATGTTGCTAAAAATGGTCCTGATGTTGAGGGAATTTGTGACTCTTAAGTTCTTACTGTATGTTGAGTCTTGGAAGAAACCGGAGGTCACAAGCAATTTCAAGGCCATGTGCTCCATATTCAAGCAGAAAGCAGAAATGCTGCAAATAAAATAGCAGAGTCAGCTGCACTGGCCATGTCTTGGAAAACAAACGACTAAGTGCAAAAGCTTTTGTTCCTGCACAGCAATGGTGTGTCGAGTGGTTCCGGGTCGGCTGAGACAGATTGATGCCGGGGCGGGCCAAGTGGTCGGGGTGTCCGACAACAATCAGGTCTACAGTCTGCAACAGGATGCATGGAACAGGCTGCCCGGTGCCCTCATACACGTCAGCGTGGGACCGGCAGGGCTCTGGGGAACCAGCCGAAGCAATGAAATCTTCAAGCTTGTGTCTGGAAATTGGACCAAGGTTCCAGGTACAGTCATGCCATTACTGTTGTTTGACCTAACCGTACTATATGAGGGGAGGGGTGATTATATTCTCTAATGAGATGTTCATATTTTAAACATGAGTTACCATGTATTGGTACCATGTCATTCACAGTCATACATACACAGACCAACACAGGTCTGTGTATGTATGACTGTGAATGAATTCATGTCAGTATATTTGAGTAATTCCTGTGTGTGTTTACGTGCGTGTGTGCGTGCGTGTGTGTGTGTGTTTTCTGAATAGGGCACCTTAAACAGCTAGATGCTGGAGGAGACCAGATCATTGCAGGTGTCAATGGGGCAGACAACATTTACTGCCTTGGGAGGGACTCAACCGTTGGATTCAAAGGAGCAGGCAGCTCCGTATCGTGGCAGAACCTTCCTGGATCGCTGAAATACTACAGCTGTGGCCCCATTGGCTGCTGGGGTGTCAATGCGAACAACAATGTCTATATGATGAAGGTGATTTCATAATATCACATGAAGGAATTGGAGGGAAGCTTTTAATCATTTTGGTATGGTTGTGTACTTGGTTGAATACTTTGATAGTCAATCCATGCGATGATGGTGCAAGTGTCTGTTCTGTCAGGCTTTACGTAACTCACAAGTTGAATGCTTGAAACAAAAGAAGCTTTATTGTAAAAACAATTCATGTGTATAATCATGGACTAATACCATGCTCCTGGTGCTCTAGGGGGTAAACCCTGTCGGGTGTGGGGGCACCATGAGTTGGACGCATGTGTCCGGCTCCTTGTCCATGATAGAGGTGGGATCGGATGGAAGCATCTATGGAGTTAGCCCAGGAGGCTACATCTACCGCAGGTATGCGACTCTCTTTGTTATATCATGGAATATTTATACAGCACCTTTCAAGCGTTGGCACAAGGTGCTTTCCAAGATATGTATAAAGAATAGTACTATTATATTATATTGTATTGTATTGTATTGTATTGTATTATAGTATTATCTATAAGGTTGCTCATAAAGAGTTGTACTGTTAATTGAGAAACCATAAAGAGTTGTACTGTTAATTGAGAAACCATTAAAACATTCTCCATCCATCTCTTGTTTGCAGGGAGGGTGTGACGGAATGTAACCCCACAGGGACCCTGTGGACTCCAGTAGGGGGCGGTAGCAGGTACAGACATGTGTCATACGACTTGGGGCATCTATGGGCTATTCGTCAGGATGGGACCATTTTGGATTGTGTTTAATAACTATTAACTATGAACTATTTGCAAGTTCATTATTTTGTAACATTGCATTGTTCTTCAAATTCTGAAAGACACTGAATATGCCTCATTATTGAATTTATGGTTGATTTAAAAAGATGTCTTTGAAAATGTATAGGTGTTACAGAAAATGTTACAAATGATTCCCATAAAATGTTTTGCTCGGGAACAAATGAAAATATTTCTGTTTGTAACACCTTCCACAGTGTTGTAATACAAATATGTGTAATGCAGATATATACATCTGCTTTTTATGGTAAGAATGCAGATATATACAGATATAAACATGTGTTTTTAATGGTTTGAATGAATTTAGTTGTTTTTTTTTGTCTTGGTCAAATGCTGAAATTCTGGAATGTCTCATGATGTTTGATGACTTCCAATAAACACATGTCAAATGTGGCATTTGGCACATTTTCAGATAATGTCTTAATTTGTAATATCTACATGTAAGTATATGTCATAACGCTCTCAAATGTCATAATAAAGTTAAATTCAATGTACTTAACCTTCAGTGTCGCAAATGTTTTAATATTTGTTTATCCCACACTCTGTACATTTTTAAGACAAATTATTTTAGGTAAGTGTGCCAGAATTGAAAAAAGAGCAACCCCTCCTGAAAAACATAAACAATATGTACTCCCAGTACTTCCTATTTGTCATCATTTAGACCACATTCCAAAGTTTCCTGATTGGATCAAGAAATCAGCTTAATTCAATGTCACATCAGGGCTGTGTTCAACCCAAACAAATACAGCAACACGTTTATGTTATGTTACGCAAGCACAGCTGAGAGGGTCATTCTTTCTTTTATTTTCAAAGAATTTTTAGAACCTGATGAAATCGGTACAAATACTTAAAAAAAGTTGTAGTCTTATCTTGCATTTACAATCCATTGTGTCCATTGCCTTTTTTAATATGGTGGGGTTTATATTCACGTCGCTGCTGATTGGGTAACACCTCTGATACACCAACCAATGACAGAATACGTACCTCAAAGGCTATTGCACACCGTTTCACACTGTTTTGCAGAAACATGTCGTTCAACCTGGAAACTGTAGCAAAGCGGTGCACACCGTTTTCAGATTGAATGTGCTCCAGTTCTCAATATTGGGTTTCCAGGCAACAATTCTCAGCAAACACTTAGCTCACAAGATATTAGCAGGTAATGCAAGCAAGCTGTATGTAATGACCAGCTATGTTTAAAACCATTTAAAACAAAGAGTACCATCCATATAAACTAATTTACTCTGAATTTGATAATATAACACAGTTTTGCTGACTTTGCTGAATTTTGTCATTTGAATCTCTCAAATGAATGTAACCCATACTGTTCCCACAAACAGTGAGTGTGGAAACATAGGGTACTGAAGGCAGGGCTAACCTTACTCTGCCACCTCTCTCTCCACAATTTTCAGTAGAGGGATCAGGCTTCGTCTCTCTCAAGAGAGCCTGGCTGTCAAACCTCACCTGAATATGCCAAGGTCACCCCTAATGTCTCAAAATGCCATCTTAAAGGACTCCCCCTGAACAACCTTGAGAATAATGCCATTATATAAACCGCACTTGCCTCATTCTTGCCTTTTCCACATCGCTCCCTGCTTAAATAACAGCTCCAGCTGAGTGAAAGACCTTTTTTCACATATCAAAATACCCTTTCATGTGAAAGTAAATGCAGACCTTGTCTGTAAAACCTCTCCAAATCCCATTGAACACATCTAGCACATTGTGCGCTGACAGACTTGCCAAGAATACATTCCTTGAGGAGAAAATCCTGCGTGTGATCAGTGAGGTGTTCAAAAAGTCATGTTTGGGTGAGCACTTGTAAAATGCATCACAAACCACAATGTTTCACAGGGTTCACAGAGGAGACGTTTCCCAGCGTTCATGAAGTGGATATCTCCACTACAGAGCCACGGCCAGCAGGACTTCCGAACAGGAGTTACTCCACCCATCTGAAGATGTTACCACTGATGGCAATCAGTCAGCTAGGAACTCAAATAATATGGGTCTCCTCCTCCTCCACAAAAAGAAAGAAAAACAGTCATGAAAACCAGATGGTTGAACAACGTCAGTGGCCACTCACATCTTGTGTGTTGTAAACTTGAGTCCGCCTGCATCGGCAAAGCTGAGAATAGCAAACAGTGGGTGAGCTGAGAAAGGAAGAGAAACTGAGGTCCATCTTTTTTCTGCCTATTCATCACCCAGCAGCTCTATCTTCCCACTAATCTGCTCCTCGCCCAGGGTATGAAAGTGCTGTTTATCCCCTTAGCTCCCGCTATGATTGATCACAGGCTGCCTGGGCGTGCTGGGCAGAGCAGGAGGTGGGGAGCAGAGGAGGAGGTGAGGAGCAGAGCGGGAGGTGGAGAGCAGAGCAGGAGGTGGGGAGCAGAGCGGGAGGTGAGGAGAAGAGGAGGAGGTGGGTAGCAGAGCAGGAGGTGAGGAGCAGAGGAGGAGGTGAGGAGCAGAGCAGGAGGTGGGGAGCAGAGGAGGAGGTGAGGAGCAGAGCAGGAGGTGGGGAGCAGAGGAGGAGGTGGGGAGCAGAGCAGGAGTTGAGGCCGAGTGGAACCACCTCACCCGCCCAGCCGCCACTGAACCTCCAGGAGCTTAGTCACTGAAAGTTTTCAGAGAGCATGCAAGACTATTTCCGTTATTTATTGGATGATTGCAGTTCTGGTTAATGTTGTTTTAAGGTTATGGGGTTCAGATCAATTGTTTTTCGACTGAAGAAGAGCATTCTTTGTCAGTCACACCACTGTTGTTTATCGACAAGGTAAAGACCATTTTGAATACACAGTAACAAATGTTTTTGTAAGTGATGGATTGATTGATCAATTATGTGTTATTAATGTAGTGTGTGTATGTATGTATGTATTACGGTTGCAAAATGAAAGGAATTTTCTTCTTCGAGAGTTAACAGATTATTCATTAATCCACCACACACACACACATTTATGATATTGATCATGATATTGACATTGAATATGCAAGTAATGCATTCTTCAATAAAGGACTTTATTGAATCAAATACCTTTCACATGCCAGTCCTCCTAGATGTAGTGGCACTTAACAGTAATGTAACTCTCTGTAGTCAACTGTCGATCGACCATAGACAGCTTTAATTTTTTATCCTTTAGAACCTCGGTTCCCAAACTGGGGTACGCGTACCCCCAGGGGTACGCAAAGAGGTTCAGGGGGTACGCGGGGAGAAAATGTCCGCGATAACGGAAAACGGACGGAATTCGCGGATGAAACAGAATTGCAATTTTCAGACGGAAACATCATTTTGTGCATCAAAATCGCCCAAATTCCCCTGTATTTTGCCCTGCAAGACTGTATTTCTTTCTAATAAACACAACAACGATCTCAACGATGAACAAGCATTAATTAAAAAACAAAACCACTGAGAAAATGTCACGTCTGTGCTGAACTCCGCTCCGGCCACGCCCCCCTGTTCAACGGTTCACACACACACCTCCGCTACAGCCTGTAAAATGAATTCGCTCATCTTCCCAATCGCCTGCAAATAATGTTTTTTAAGTCTTCTGTTCTGTTGATGGCTGGCAAACAACAACCTTAGAAGGTTTGGGTCACTTGTGGCACATATTATTCACTCATTTTAAGCCATCAATCTACCTCAGGGTGAACAAAATGAAAAGGAAAACTTCTTTTTTTAACCGGGGGGGGGGGGTACGTAGCTGGAGATAGAGGAACCACTGCTTTAGAAGTATAGTTCTAAAGGATTTGTCAGTGTGTCTCTGATTGGGATGCAATATCCTGGCTCGACAAAGTTCATTAGACCACGGAGGCCTTCACCGTAGGCTGTATTTGGTGGCACCATGTCTTTAACAATCATATCACATATTAGTTATGTGATTTTAGAAGCTTGCCCGTCATCGCAATTCGTTTTAGCCAGTGCTTGAATGGTTTATGGTTGGTTGAAATCTTCTGGAACATTCGCCCGTCAGTAAGGTTGAATGCTGGCTTTTTAAATGGTACATCAGCGGACATGTTGCTGCATGAAACCTAAGCACATTTAAATTTTTTCTTAGTGAAATGGTCCCACACCACACTCCTCTTTGCCTGCTCAATCATCGTGCTTTCAGAAACCACGGGAGGTTTGAGTACTATCATAGTAGAACAGTGAAAAGAGTAGGCCCACTCACTGTTATGAAAATGTGCAAGACTTGTGATTAATTGATCTATTATGGAACTCTTAATCGACTAAATTCTGTATGTATGTATGTATGTTTGTATGTACAGTATGCATGAATGAATGTATGTATGTATGTATGTATGTATGTATGTATGTATGTACTGTATGTATGTATGTATGTATGTATGTACAGTATGCATGTGTATAATGTGTATGTATGTATATATCTATGTACATATCTATGTATAAATGTATACATTTCTTTACAACAATGTGTATTGTGACCGTCCAGTCTCATTTGAATGCTTGTGGATGGCGTTGTTAGCAGCTACACACGGTGGATGGCGTTGTTAGCAGCTACACAAGGTGCTCCGCTAACAGAGATGGATGAGGAGCGCTGAGTCGTCAGCTTGGGGATTCACTTCCTGTCTGGGGGAAATGATGACGAGGCAGCAGCATCAGCTCCACCGCCGTGGGCCGCAGGGGACCATGACAGAGAAGTCCGTTTTCACTCTGGGGAGTCAGTGACCTTTCCGGAGGCTTCCCTACAAGCCAATGGACTCTTTGGGAGTCCACCGAGGTCTAGTTTTGTGTCCTTGCTTGGCAACACATTCAGGGAAAATGTAAGGGGTTGTCCTTCACTGTCTCCTCTTGTGTGTTTTTAAATCCAATACTGTTTGAAAGGATCAGTACTGTTTGCATGTGTGTGTGTTAATGTGTGTGTGTGTACACTACTGTTAAGATGCTTGGGGTCACTTAGAAATGTCTCTGCTTTGAATAGGAATGAATAGGAAAGAAAGTCATTGGCAAGGTTTGAAATAATGACTTTCATTCAAAATAATAATTGTGTCCATCAAACTTTGCTTTGTCAAAGAGTCCTTCATTTGCAGCGAGTACAGGAAAAAAGGAAATTTCGAAGTGACCCCAAACTTTTGAACAGTGTGTGTGTATGTGTGTGTGTGTGTGTGTGTGTGTGTGTGTGTCTGTGTTTGTGTTTGTGTTTGTGTGTTTGTATGTATCTGTGTGTGCGCACAAGCATGCCTGTGTGGCTCTGTGTATTTGTTTAGTAATGTCTACACAACAACAGATCAACAGTTTTCCCCCACATTTCTGTGGACAAACAGACCTCTGAAATGTAATAGAATAGGGTATGTACAAAAAGGATTGTACACTCTCCCAGAATGTTGACACTGCAATTATTAGATGTGGTCCATTGGTTAAGCAATGGGATGACGCTGCTCGTTCCCACATCTAAAACCAAGTCACAAAAAAGCTGGCATAAGGTGTAAGAGTGCCCCCTAGTGACAGAGAAATGCATTACATCCCAGTAACACCAGAGTCGGTGCTGAGTCCAGAAACATTATAACAGGGAGGACACAAATGGAATCTGCGATTCTGGCGAAAGCTGTTGATATTTTGAATTTAACAGCCAATCAAATTACACCCCTATCTTCCATGCTCGTGAAGCAACATGTTGATTGGCTGGAACTGTTTATGGATCTGTTCAAGCAGAGCCAGGACTTTTTGTGTGTGCTTTTTGGAGCACACACACAGAACGGACAGCTAGAGGACCACAACGAGTAATTTGAATATGACAAGAAGTGTATTGGATTAGAATCGCCACTGACCTTTAAGGAATCCTGAATAGAAAAGGTGTCCCCTTGATCGACTTGTAGTGATGTGAGTCTGATGAGAGATTTTTTTACTGAGAGAAGTATTTACTGCTCCACAGGGTGGACACGCACATAAGAGTCAGGGCGTATGTTAAAATCACCTTGTTCCATTTACCTTCTGAGGTTGACTAAATAAAGGCAAGAGCATGAAATTTGAGCAATAGCCATGAGCTAAAACTTGTAAAATACTTGTAGAAATTGTATCCGTCCAGCAAACCTAAAGACTTGACAATAATATATTATTGTCTGAATTAATTTCGTTTCTTTATGTGATGTGCCTTCAGATTGTAAAATAGAATGAATTCAGTAAGACACACTTCAATAGTGGAGCTAGCAATCAGACACAAAACAGGTCTTGACAAGTGTCTATGTGGGTCTTTAGTTTAACAGGTCATTCAGTTTAACTAAAGTTTCTTCCTCCTCTTCTTTGTTCTGGAAATATTTGACCCTCAATACTTGGGCGACTTAATACACACAAGATATTCTAGACTTTAGACTTTAAAGCAGAGTTGCTGTTGACATAAGGCTGTCATCAGGAACCACAGCCACAGAGTGATGCAACAGTAATGACATATAATGAACCCTGCACAAAAGAGAAAATCTCAGCTGTATATTTTTATAGAAGAAATGGCAATAATAGTTACGGAGAGAAGAGAGGGGCCTTTTATCTGAGCTAATGCACTTCACTCACAGGAAATAGTTGGATGCAAAAGAGGTCCTTCAGAAATAATGTCATCACAGCCTTGTTTGGAGAATGATCTATTCAAATACACAAATACCCAAAAAGCAAGACTTTAAAGCAGTATTCTATGTTCAGACTTTTAAGCAGACTTGTTTTAATTCAGCAATTCAGTGGAATACGACATATTTTACAGGTAAGCTAATTTTCATCCAAACATTTGACATCAGAACTTTTTCATTCCGAGGAGTCTGTGTGTGTATTTGTGGAGTCGGTTGAGGAACATCAAACTGACAGTAGTGCTCTTTTAATTAACCTCCATGTCCCACTGTGCATCTAAGTCAAGGTGTGAGCCAATACCAATAGCCAAATGGTTCACACACACACACACACACACACACACACACATACACACACAAACGCACACACACACACACACACACATTAATGGAGGACCTACCATTTCTCTTCCTCCTCCAGGCTATAAGGCTGCTCCATTTAGCCCTGCTTTAACTTGGAAGTAGGGCTTTACATTTCAATATAAACTGAAACCTGATACATGGCTTGAGTTCAATTTATAACAGAATGTACTAACTCAGTGCCATTTCATGAAGAGTTTACAAGTAGTATTGGATCCAAAATGTATTGAATGGAGACATACCATGCTATTTCAGTACACCGCTGCTTATTTAACAAAATGTACTCTGGATGAAACGTATTGAATGCATTACTACTTGCATGTGCTAGTCAGTAGTACACCAAAATAACACCACACATCTATGTAAGAGCTGTTGACTGACAGACTCTTTAAGTCTAGTAAGGCTGTAGTCAATGATGGCTTATCAGAACACAGTGGTGGTTTGTGGGAGTACTAGCACTACTGTTGATATAAGGCTATCATCGGGAACCACAGCCACAGAGTGATGCAACAGTAATGACATATAATGAACCCTGCACAAAAGAGAAAATCCTAGCTGTATATTTTGTATAGATGAAATGGCAATAATAGATACGGAGAGGAGAGAGGGGCCTTTTATCTGAGCTAATGCACTTCACTCACAGGAAATAGTTGGATGCAACAGAGGTCCTTCAGAAATAACGTCATCACAGCCTTCGTTTGGAGAATGATCTATTCAAATACTCAAACATACGATGTAGCATGTATGTACATCTACAAGAGGTACAGTGCATTATCAGCACAAGAGCATTCATGATTTCATCATTTCAGATGAACACAACTGTCATTCCCATTCCTTGCCAGGCTATGCACTATGTAGTTATATGGTCTAATATAAGAAAAGCTTTTACAGCTGGATGGCAACTGTTTTGCCAAAATACCAGTCAGCATGCTAGCAAGCTTTTATCAGTGCCAAGCTTTTCTCTAGTGTTTACAGGATTTATGCATGCCTTTTGGGAAGTTAGCTAGCTAGTTTTCTTCTTTTTTTTTTTAATTTATATTTTATTAGTGTTCAGAATCTCACATACACATATTTCAATTTTTCAGATTCTATGTATAAAGAGAAGTAAAAGAAAAACAAACAAACACATATGCAAATAAAGAAACAAAAACAATACCATAAAAACATACAAAACTAAAAATAAAGCAGGGAGAAATCATTTTCCATAGAGTAAAGAAATACAGTCAGGCCATTTATCTGTGACATAGTTGCACCACTTTTGCCAGTGCTTAAGAAATGTTTCCATTCTTTGGTTAACATGAGCTGTAATCTGCTCCATTCTGTAGATTTCTGTTACAATGTCTCTCCATGATGTAATTGTAGGACACTCTGGTAATAACCATTTTCTGGTAATAGTCTTTTTACTGGCCACCAGCATTGCATTTATCAAGTGTCTGTCCCCTTTCAGCCAACTTTGAGGTATATTTCCAAGGTACAGAATCTTAAAGTCCAAAGGAATGTCCTCACGAAAGATGTCCTGTAAAGCATTGTGTACCGCCTTCCAAAAGTTTTTAATAATGGGACAGTCCCAGAAGATGTGGTAATGGTTTGCACTTTGGTGTCCACACTTTCTCCAGCAAACCGGAATGTTATCGCTATAATGAGATGTCTGAGATGGTGTAATGAAATATCTTATACAATTTTTCCAGTTAAACTCTCGCCAGCTCATTGAACTAGTGCATTTCCATTGATACCCCCATATTAATGTCCATTCTTCCTCAGAAATATCTATCCCAGATTCCTTTTCCCATTTTGCTTTAATGTATGCTGTTGAATGAGTTTTAAGATCTAGAAAGCGTTTATATATGGCTGATATCACCCCTTTACTGCAATTTGACTTATATGCTCTTTTAAACAGTTCTATGAGACTGGAGTTTGCCTCTGTTACCTTTTTAATAGAGATGCTCCGATCTGATCGGCGCCGATCCATATCGGCCGATATTGCCATTATCGGTTTTGATCGGCGTTCTCAAAACGGCCGATCAAATTTGGCCGATCAGATGACATAAAATCTGCGAGAACTACTATCAGAGACGTTTCAATAAAACGTTAGAGATAGGCATTTCAGGCCGCCAATGGTAAGAAATTATTATTATTATTATTTTTTTTTGAAAAGCTTGTGATTGGCTGTCTCTCCATGTTATTAAATTTCATTGGCCCCCGTCTTCGGTGGCGGGTGGGTGAAACCACTGAGACAAAATGGCTTCGACGGTCTGGCAATTTTACAAGGTGTCGGAAAAAGATAATAAATTTGCAGTTTGCAACGTCTGCTCAAAAGTAGTTCCCCGTGGAGGAACGCGTCAAAGGGGTTTCAACACCACGAACCTCATACGGCATTTGAAAGCTTGTCACATCAAGGAATTTGAGGAGTTTTCGAAGTTGGCGAGCGTTAAGGCAGATAAAGACAAAGAGCGTGCAACCTCTTCCCAAACGCCACTCACTCAGCTGACCGTAACAGAGACATTGAAACGACAGCAACCATACAGCAATGACAACAAGAGACGAAAGGAATTAAATGCAAAGGTAATGGAATTCATATGTCTTGATCAGCAGCCGCTGTCTGTTGTGGAAGACGCCGGGTTCAAACGCCTTGTATCCTGCTTGGATCCACGCTATACGCTGCCGGGCCGAAAATACCTAACTGATGTTTGTCTGCCGGAATTATACCGAAATGTCTACACGCACATCGAGAGCCTTATGAAGGACAACATCAGGGCAGTTAGCTTCACGAGTGACATTTGGAGTTCGAGTGTCTGTCCTGTGTCTATGCTGAGCCTAACTGCGCAGTTTATTAATGAACACTTCGAGCTGACCAAAGTGGTGCTTCACTCACAAGAGTTTCCCGGATCGCACACCGCGGAGGCACTTGCTGCAGCTTTCACAGACATGTTCCAAGCATGGGGAATCCCACAAGAAAAGGTGCACGTTATTCTGCGGGATAACGCCAGGAACATGGAGAAGGCCATGAGGGACGCGCGTTTACCTAGCCTACCGTGCATGGCGCACACCCTCCAGCTCGCTGTGCATGAGGGAGTTTTGGCACAGCGAGCCATCATTGATGTCATCGGAAGTGGAAGACGCATCGTCGGTCATTTTAAGCATTCACAGCTTGCTTACTCCCGACTGTTCAGTATTCAGAAACAAATGAATCCGAACCAGCCTCCAAAGAGGCTACAACAGGACATACCCACCCGGTGGAATAGCACTGTTGCCATGCTAAAAAGTTTACTGGAACAGAAACGTGCCCTATGTGCTTATGCAGCTGACTTTGAATTGCCTTCCACGTTGACCGTCCATGAGTGGAAATTGGTGGAGAATATGATTTCAGTGCTTGACCGTTTTGACGAGCTTACAAAAACGATAAGTTCATCAACTGCAGCAGCTGCAGATGTCATACCATCCGTCAGAGCTTTAACTCGTCTTCTTGAGAAAACAACAGAGACTGACCACGGTGTGAAGACAGCGAAAGCCACGCTCCTGGAAGCTGTCAAGAGGAGATTCAGCGACATTGAATCTGAGCGCCTGTACACTATCGCTACACTCCTTGATCCACGGTGAGAACTCCACATTTCTGTGTGTGTGTGTGGTATATATGTGTGTGTGCGCGGTGTGTGTGTGTGAGAGAGAGAGAAAGACATGATTTAATATGGTTATTTAGCTATGGCCTAAACATGATAGATAAAAGGGGCTATGCTGAAGTTAAAGGTAAAATATAATACTGTTGTGTTATTCTGTACTGTAGGATGGTTTGCATTGCCTCCAAACTCACCTGAATTTGATTTTAAAAGCAGTTCATCTCAACTATAAAGAATGGAAATTGGGGCTATGCTATGGGGCCAAGCCCATGCCTAATTTATTCAAGAGTTAAGCATGATGACCTACAACATGTATTAAATACATTAATTAATTAATGTTGCCTTTTGTTTCTCTCATAAAAAAAGATATAAGGACCGATATTTCCCCGTCGGACTCAAGCCACAGGTGCGCAGGCTGCTTTCTGATGTCCTGGCTGCTGCAGCGGAGCAAGAGGAGGAGAATGCGGTAGTGAGTGAGCCCCCACAGAAGGTACCACGAGCTGGCTCCTTGCATGCTATGCATGCTGAACTGTTGGCTGAAGATGAGCAACATGAGGGCGGCGGTGGTAACATCAGCTCAGCAGCATCACAGATCAATCTCTACCTATCAGAGCCAGTTATCCCAAACAGTCACGGACAGCCACTTGCTTTTTGGAAGGCCAATAAAGACCGCTTTCCTGCTCTCGCACAAGCAGCACGAGTCTTCCTCTCCGCACCTTGTACAAGTGTAGATAGCGAGCGACTTTTCAGCACAGCAGGACATATTTTAGATGAGAAGAGGAACAGGTTGACTCCTAAAAATGCTGAGATGCTTATATTTATCAAGGCAAATCTGCCAGTGATGCTGCTTAATCAGAAGTAAGGTTTGAATACTCTAGTATGCCCCCTCTCCGAGTGAGTTGAGTGAGTGAGACACTATACAGATAGATATACATGTTTTGTTTAATTGCTGACTTCCTGTGCACCTTTAATCTTTATTCTGTCTGTTATCTCCTCCTATAAGCTCCAAGTTCTATTGAGAGCCTCTAGAGAGTGGAATGTTGCACATGTTATTCTATTGTTGTGTTTTTCATTTAAAGATTTATATTTTTATTATTGTTTTAATATTTATTATTATTTACACATTTTATAGTAAGCGAGAGCTTTTCTACATTGGAATGTTGCATGTTCCCTGCAATAAAACGGATGGTTGTCAATTCATGATACTCTCTCGTCTCGTAATTTAAATACTTAAAATACAAAACCAATGTTGTTAAGAATAATTCATTTCATAAATAATGCTACACAATAAATAGAATGCTTAAATCGACACCGTGATCGGTGATCGGTATTATCGGATCGGCAGATACTGATTTCAGTGATCGGTGATCGGTGATCGGCACCAAAAAACCTGATCGGAGCATCTCTACTTTTTAACATTTTCGTTGACAAAATGCCGCAACTGTAAGTATCTAAAGAAGTCCTGTTTCTCTAACAGATACTTTTCTTGAATAATTTCAAAACTAAACAATATGTTTCCATTCATAATATTGCATGAAGCTGTTATTCCATTATCTCTCCATTTTTTGAATCTGGTGTCCATTTTTTTGGTGTGAAGTCTGAGTCATATCCACACCATTTAAGGGACAGTAGATCTCCTTCTAGTTTATATTCTCTAATGATATTTTTCCACACCTTAAGGGTCAATTTGACCCATGGATTATCAGAACTGTTTATGTAGTGTTGCAGTTTAGAGTCAGCTATGATTGCTTGTATTGGAATGGGAAATATTTTTTCTTCAATGTCTTTCCACTGTGCATTATATGAAGGATTGCACCAGCATATTATAGCTCTTGTCTGGGCGGCATAGTAGTATTCCTTGAGGGATGGCAGACCCCATCCTCCCTTCTCCTTTACTAACTGCAGTGTTTTGAGACGAACCCTTGGTCTCTTGCCTTGCCACAAGTATCTAGACAACATTTTGTCCCATTCATTAAGCTGGCCCTGAGTAACTTCTATTGGTAGGGTTTGAAATAGATATAACAATCTGGGTAATATGTTCATTTTAATAGATTGTATTCTTGAGCTGAAACTAAAGAAAGGTACGAGGTTCCATCTTGTGATATCTTCTTTGATTTTTTTGTGTATAGGTGAGTAGTTATATTCTGATAGTTTTGACAGATCTTTTGGAATAGTTATGCCTAGGTACTTAAATGATTTTGCTTGCCATGACCATGGGTATTTGCTCTCCATTTCTGATGTTGGATTATAGTTATACGCTAGCACTTGGGTTTTACCCACATTAACCTTATATCCTGATAATTGCCCATATTTCTCAAGTGCCAGCATCAGCTGGGGCAAAGAGTGTGTTGGCTGGCTAAGATAAACTAGTACATCATCTGCGTAGCATGCTAGCTTATGCTCTCTTTCCGCAAGTTGAATGCCTCTTATTTCTCTGTTTTGTCTTATATATTGGGCTAGTGGTTCAAGGAAAAGTGCAAATAATATTGGTGACCATGCACAGCCCTGTCTTGTACCTCTTTCCAGGGTAAACCTATTTGATAAATAACCATTGACCTTGACCCTTGCCGTAGGGTTATTGTATAATGATTGTATGGTTTTAATAATCCTGGCATGGAAACCAAATCTATGAAGAGTTCTGTAAAGAAAATCCCAATTGACGGAATCAAAAGCCTTCTCAGCATCTATACTAATTACTATTGCTTCCATTTTGTTCTTTGCTATATGATTCATAATATGTAACGTCCTTCGTATATTGTCTTGTGTTTGACGTTGGTGTATGAAACCTGTCTGATCGTTGTGGATCAATTTAGTCATAAACTTTTCAAGTCTTCTGGCCATAATAGAAGTGAACATCTTATAATCTATATTTAAAACAGATATTGGTCTGTATGACGCACACTCCGTCTTATCCTTGCCTTCCTTTGGAATGGCAGAGATAATGGCCTCCTTCCAACTAGGAGGTGTTTGTGCCTTTTCCAGGACCCAGTTTAGTGTAGGAAGTATGATAGGAATCAAGTCATTTTTAAACTCCTTGTACCACTCAGCTGTATAACCATCGGAACCTGGAGCCGTACCTGCTTTAAGTCTGCTAATTGCCGCTTGCAGTTCATTTTCTGTTATCACAGCGATTAGCTCTTGGTTTTGCTCTTCATTAAGAGTGGGTAATTTCAGAGTGTTCAAGAAAGTATCAATCTGGGCTATGCCTCCTCCTGGGACTCTTGTATACAATGTTTTGTAAAATGCCTCAAATGCTCCATGAATCTCACTTAGTTTGTTTTTGATCTCCTTTGTTCTAGGGTGTCGTATTTTATGAACTGTATTTTCAGCTAGTTTTTTCTTCAGTTTCCATGCCAGTATTTTCAATGATTTTGGGCCACTTTCATAATGTCTCTGTTTCAGATACATGAGGTTTCTTTTAATGTCTTGTGTGGTTAAACTTCTAATTTCATTTCTGATTTTCTCAATTTCCTGAAATGTATTTCCATCTGAACTGGTCTTATGTTTTGATTCTAAATTCTTCAATTTTTGTTGTAGCTCCTCTAGAGCCTTTTTTCTTTGTCTTTTCTTATGTGAGGCTATTGCTATAATTTTTCCTCTTAAAACAGCTTTCATAGTATCCCACAGTATAAGAGGTGAGACCTCATCATTATCATTAAATTCTAGGAAGACACTCATTTCTTTTCTAATATCTTGTTTGAAACAAGGATCATTGAGTAGGCCAGAGTTTAGTTTCCATAAAGTATTTCGGGGTGGTAGGCAGAGGTTAAATTGGGCCGGAGCGCTCCGGAGCTCAGCTCCGCCTCCTCAGGTCCACAACAAACCCCGCCGGAGCTCAGCTCCGTCTCCCTCAGTGTAAAATAATCATATACTACTTTTAATATTTTTTCATCTCCTGACAAAATGCATTGCAATATGAGACTATATAACTCACAAGACTACGCAAAGACACCAACAACCTTAAGTTAGCCTATGTGAACTTAAATATTTTGTGTAATTCAGAGCTGAAACCACAACATACATGTCCTTATATCATATTATCCTAGTATTTTAGTTAAACTGGTTTTTTCACAAATATATTTTTAAGTAAGTATTGGAAAACTAATAGTTGAGTTTGATTATTTCAGTTAGGCCTATATTGCAAAGATCATAGAAATGTAGGTAACACTTAAGACCCCTTTGTCAGTCAATGAACTATGAAATAGGCTAACTAATTGTGTAACTTAATTGGAGAATGTAAACAGAGGCAACCTTTTAATTTTTTTCAAAATTGGGATTATTGGCCTGATGATATGAGATCCCCATCAACATGTAAACTGGATAATTTGATGATGCTATGCTGTCTTCAGAGTGTCAAGAGATCAGGTAGGCTACAAGATTTGACATTTGCTAGCGGCTAGCTAGCCAGTGGTTTGTATGGTCGCTTTTTAGTGCGGGCGTCATTGGCCATCATAGACGTTTGTTGTGCCCTTGTCCACCTATGGATATTAGCCCCTTGATGCGAGTTCAACTGCACTTTGTCGCAAAGTTGTGCCATGTTTTTTCTTTGGGTTAGGATAGCTTGGCTAGTTGGCTATTAGGTTCTGTTCTGAGTGAAGGCTAAACTGCTTGGCTGCGTCCTTTAAGTTAGGTTAGATAATTTGTTGTTTCAGGCTGAAATGTCAGTCTGAATACCAAAAACAGGTCATAGAACACTTACCTTCTTCACACATTCTAGCGGTGGCGCTTTGATGGATAGCTTATTAACAACAACAATGATCCTTTAGAAAACCGTCTTAACAATCACCAAAGATTGTAGGTGTCGATTTTTTACGTTCACTGACGTGCATTTCACGAGAGAATCAGTAGAATGCCTTTCATAATTCCATGTAGTATCATTGATTGGCTACAGTGCAAAGTAATTTAAAAAAACTGTAATAGATTCCAATGATCCTGAATAAAGTGATGATATACTGTATGAATACCAATGTCCGTTTTAATGATAGCTGCACTAATGTACTCATGAACATACATTTTATATTCTTCATGCAGCTTTGTTATGTGCTAATAATAAATACGTTTTTTAATGTTGTTTGATGATATTAAAAAGATAATTAATTGATTTTTAGCCTGTTTGTTTGAAAAACTATTCAACCCCTACACATTAGAAGTGGAAAAAGAGCCCCTTTAGTGTAATAATGCATTAATTCATACTTTATGTGAGAGCGAAAAGATGCTTTTGAAAGATGACCATTGACCGCACACAAGGGCTCCCCCTCCTCACAAAAGCCAATTTAACCACTGGTGGTAGGTCAAGGTCAACAGTTAGATAAATAGGTGCATGGTCACTCAAATCAATCGTCCCAATATCACATGTATGTATTTTATCTCTATCCCTCCCAAATGTTATAAAATAATCTATTCTTGTGTAAATGGAATGAGGAGCGGAGTAGTGGGTGTAATCTCTTCTTTGTGGGAATAGTTCTCTCCATATATCAATAAGTCCCACATCCTTGAAAAGTGTGTTGACTTTTCTATATAGAGATTTAGTTTCATATGTTTTCCCACTTGAAGAATCAAGTTGTGGTTGTAGATGGATATTAAGATCCCCCCCACATATTAGTAGGCCTTCTGTTTTTGTTATTATGATATCAATTATCTTTTGAAAAAATCCCATATCACTTCCCGGAGGTGCATAGATATTGAGTAAGGTTATTATATTTCCATCTATATTTCCCTTAACTAAAACATACCTACCCTCCTTATCTTTGATTTCAGATATTTTTTCAAAATTGACCTGTTTAGAAATAAGAATGGCTACGCCTCTCCTATGTCCTAGCTTATATGATGAGAAAAATAAGTTAGTAAAGCCCATTCTCTTCAGTTTTTCGTGCTCCTTATCATTTAAGTGGGTTTCTTGTAAATATACCACATGTGCCCTCTCTTTCTTCATTTTAGTTAGAATTTTAGAGCGTTTGATTGGATTTAACAGCCCGTTAACATTGTAAGAAATTATTTTAACCTTGTCACTAGCCATAGATTAAGTCTATGCATCTTTATGCTTAAACACCTTTCAAATGATTTACTCCCTAAAAACAACAACAATCAAGAACATTTTCACACAATAAAACAAAAAACACAATAACATAGATTCCAAGGCTGAGGTCCTGAAATGACCCTTAACTAAGCTAGAAGGAACGTCTAGCTTGGGAGGAAAGCCTCTCCTTTTCATAGGTTGAGGGCCTCCGCTGAAATTTCCCAAAAGGGAGAAAAAAAATCTTTGTCCATCAGTGCAAAGGCTAACTTAAGGTCTGATCCCTCCATTATACTTTATATTTTTACATTTGTCAGGGAAGGGAATATACTTGCGTTTAGATAGTGAATTTTTTTTTTTTTTTGAATTGGTACAGTTACCACCGTTTCACAACATCTTCCGTCCATTCACGGGTCCTCCGGCTCTCGTTATGTGTCCACCCGTCGTCCTCGGGCTTCCACTCTCTCCCATGCAGTGCGAGACAGCTGCGCGGCTAAATCCTCCTTCGGTTCAGCCCTGAACACGTTGATGGGAAGTCCTCTGCTCTTCATATCTGTCGTCGCTTCCTCTGCTGATTGGTAGAGCTGTGTCCCTTTCTGGTAGTGCACTCGCAGTTTGGCTGGGAATGGAGTCTGGAAGCGAATACCGTTGTGTTTCAAAACTCGTTTTGCCTCGGAGTATTCCTTGCGCTTCTGTAGAACTGCTGGGGGATAATCCTGGTCAAAAAATATCTGCCTCTTATTGTTCATAAGCACTTTTTTCTTCCCCCATGCTTTCCGTAGGATTTCTTCTTTAGTCTTGTATCTCAGGAATCGAATCACTATTGACCGTGGCTTGTCTTCCCCAGTAGGTTTAGGAACAAGTGCCCTGTGTGCTCTCTCGATATCAATTGCCGTTGCTTCGGGTATTTCCAGTTTATCACGCAGGAGCTTTTCCACAAACTCCACCATTGATGTCCCCTCTGCGTCTTCTGGTACATTGAACATTCTGATATTTTCCGTCTGGATCTACCTTCTAGGTCTAGCAGTTTATTCTCGAGCTGGGTCACTTCTTTTATCAGTTTTGTTACAACTTGTTCCATATTTTGGGTGCGGTCTTCTACATCACCAACGCGATTCTCCACTTCCTCAACTTTTTGGTCCACTTTAGTGAGTTCAGATTTGATGTCGCTCATTTGTTTATTCATATCTTGACGAAAATCCCGAATCTCCTCTAATACTTTAGCCAGGCTAGCTGCTGTGCCTTGATTTGAGCTAGCATCTCCATGAGGTGAGCTAGAATTTACTCGGCCAACTAACTCGGTTTGCTGTTCAGTACCTTTTTTTTCCTGTTGTTTCCCTTGTTCTTGATTTCGGCCCCGACATTTTGACCGTGTATAAGTAGAAAATAATATTATTTGAGTATTTTTGGGGCGAAATATATTGATTTTTGGAGGAGCTGTGTTCTTAAGCAGCCATTCGCTGTGCTGACGTCACCGGAACCCCAGCTAGCTAGTTTTCAACTAAAATTCCTTACTGCTGTTTTAAATCATACAAAATGGTTAAATTATGGTCATAGTTCATTCTGAAAAACGTAAGCCTGAGAGATGCAACATCCTCAGCAATCAGAGAGAGTAATTGCACTGATGTTTACTGACAGACAGATCCACCATTACATACAACGAGGTGGAGGAAGTCAACAGCTCTCTTTGTTCACCTGCATGTAACGTGTCCTGCTTCAGCAAACACACTAGAGAGCTGTGTTGACATGCAAGCAACTGCTGTCTACCGACATGGGTCACCACATGTTCAAATACACCTGCTGTTGTTTCACAACAAACATCTAGGGGAACACTTCCTGTGTCTTTCTCCTGTCCAGGATTGCGATCTGACAAGTAAACAGCAACATATTAGATTTAATATAAGATAGGATTGCGCAATATCCAACGGCTACATTTCAGGACTTAACCAACAGTACCCACAGTTACTGTATATGGATTAAAAAGCCACATCCATGGGTTGCACAATAGCACAATAAGTGATTTAAGAAGGTGATTTTAATCTAGATAATAAAACACACTTCACCCTGATTAGGTAGAGCAAGAGCACTTTCTGGAGTCTCATTTCAATGAGGTAGCACTCCTGCAACACAAAGAAACACGGAATCCCTACAATCCCTACAATTTGTCTTAATTACCCCTGAAACCACACACCCCTTATTTTGGCATTAGACTCCTTTTTCCCCCCCATTATATTTAGGTATGTTATACTTTTTAAATTATAATTGACTGGTGGTTAAATCATAATTTATAGGAGAGCGAAGCAGGGTGTATTCAAAAACAATGACTGGTCCAATCAAGGCAGTCTTACTGCCATTGACAACTTTTACTTTTACTCAGTACTGAAACGAGCAATGATTGATTCGAGGAGAAGATTTGATGAAGTGAGCAACTGAAACACAGGTTGTTATTCACTGTGAGCTACACACTCTAGAGTCACACTACTGTCACACCATCATCAAAAAAAGTTGTGATTAGAAGCAGAATTAAATATGAAACTCTAGGTTGTGAACATTACCAGTGCTGGTGTTATTTAGGATTTGTATTCGTTTATATTTCTAACAACAAGAAAAACAGGAAAAACAGCTTGGCTCCATGGGCAAGTCTGAACTTGCCAAGAGACATGTGTGTGTGGGGGGGGGGGGGGGGGGTTCCCTCCATTCATCAATAAGGACAATAGACCTGCCGCCAAAACATCAGGTGTTCGAGGGCTACCCCCACTGACCACTACGGCTTCCCCACACAAGTCCCTCGCCTTTCACAGATGGCCAGTACAAACCTCCTCATTAAGTCCACCTCGCGCTTTAAACAATGCCTTATTTCACTCTCAGCATATTTATATTAAACAATTCAGTGTTAAGTTAAATCTATCCATTAACAACTTCTGTGGACATGAACTAAATATTAAGACAAAGGGTTAGAAATAAATTAAAACAAAACAAAACAAAATAAAATGAAATAAAACTTTGTATGGCCCTCTCACAGCACTTTGGGCCCTTGAGTACATGTGTCACTCTTGAGTATTTCTGCTGGAACCTTCTGTTGCCCTGGGATGAAGCTGAGGCTTACTGCTGGGCCAACTACTCAGAATGGAACCCCCTCCACCCAGCTGCAGGCAATGCCATCCTCAGACGCTGGATTGGGTTTCAGCATGTAAAAAAGAAATGGCTGTGGGGTTTGCAAAACACAAAAAGAGCCTAGGATTACAACAGTGTAATAGTGTTATATTATAATTAAAAGGCAACGTTTTCAGTGTTCCTGTGCAGATCTCTTGTTTTGTTTTATTTTTCAGGTATTGAGATCTGGTATGGCCGTATGTCTATCCTCTATGTATGTCCCCATGGGTTCTCTGATTTGTTCAGCGATTTTATGTTGCTTTTGTGACTCTGCATACTGTCACGTGTCTCTGTTGTATCTCAGTCAGATCTTGTCCTGGAAGAGTGTATAGTTCGGTCCGAGCCACTTTGTTTGTTTCCCATTTACAGAGCCAGTAAACGAACATTTTCATCTCCTTGTTGTGCGATTTACTTCTTTTCCTCCCAAATCTTTCAATGATTCATATATTCTGTTTAGGCTTTTTAGCCCTATTGTTTTGGCTTATTTGTTAAAGTTCCTCAGTGTCTTTCATTGTTGCGTGTGGTCACATTTCCCTCTTGAAGTGCCTTTTCCCAGACTGCACCTCAGAAAACCAATTACTATTATCCTGTTACTGTAACTATTATCCTTACTGATCACACACAATAAGAACATGTGCTTGTCGAGTTATATATATATATATATATATATATATACATATGTACTATATACAGTTTTATATACTGTACATGCACAGAATATTAGATGCAGTTATTAGCGGAGGGTGATTATACTGATTATACTGTTGCACTGTTGATCTTGAAAAATAGGATGCAAAATACTCAGGATGCAAATCAGACGCACAAATCTATGCTGTCATTGTGAAGCCTAGAATGTATATACAAAGCACTGGACAGTAGTAGCCTGTTTGCGCAGGCTGATATTTGCAGGTATTTGACTGCAGTGTCATTATATCAGACTATCACTATATCAATCTTCCGCTGACCTGGGATGAAGCCAAAGCTTACTGCCGGTCCGGCTACTCAGACTTGGCTTCTGTGCACAGTGATGAAGAACAATGTGACTGTATTTCATTCTGGTTCTTATCTGTCTGACAATAAACAGCTTTATCCTATAGTGTTCCATACAAATATTGTTGACAATTAAATCAAATCATGAAACATACTTGGCATGTAATAAATCATGTAGAAATATGCTTTGTTTTAATCCTGTGAAATCTGGTGACCTTTGAACATGTCTGTCAGAACTTTGTCATCACAAATAAACAGAAGTGACCGAGCTTTATTTTCACAAACCTTTGTTCAGAGTTTTTCACAGAATTGTGAAATGTTTGTGTTCACCAAACCAACACACCCACACATTCATTCAAAACACCAAAACAGCCCGCTATGAAAAATCCGCCCCATTTAATTAGAAAAAGGTCACAGGCTAGCATGTTCATTCTACAAGGAATGGAAAATACTTCTTATGGTTTCTGGAAGAAAGATGTGCAAATGGTGTTATCTACTAAAGGTTTCACAATAACACACAACATTATTTGATTTGCAGAGAAGGGCATTTTGCATCCTCTCTATCAACATAGCCTTTAGTTTACTTAGCAGTGTCTGCCGCATTTGACTTCAAGCCATGATGCTTAAAGAATGACAGATAATGAATACTAGCTTTTGTGAATCAGCTTACCTCTCAGTTTCTCCTCTTACAGGATCTCAATATTATTTATGATTTTACTGATCTAGCTATGCTGGAATAAAGGCTTTTTAACTTTACTATATTTCCTTCAATGTGCTCTGATTGATGATTTTTGAGTGCCTTGAAAACCCTGTGGACTTGGCCCAGACACAGAATTAGCTCACTTTTTAAATCTGTGTAATATCATTATGCAACTGGATGTTCAAATCTCCAGAAACAAAGGCAGCCCATGTTCCTGCAAACGTGGTGGACACTCCTTCACGTTGGTGACCCCTTCCAAATGAATGGAGTTTGTGCCCTGAAATATTTCAAGTGGGGATGGATGGTAGTTGCAGTAAGCCATGACTCAAATCTGAGTTGGTTGCCACTAGTCTGGTCCTTTATGGCTAACGTCCACATCTTATGGCAGCCATTACTATTGATAGCTCTGTATGGTCAGGTAATCAATGGTCCTTGTTGCTAAAAAATGTAGAGAGAAGACTTGGACACTGCGCAATACCACGGCATAAAGCCACTAGACAAGAAGACTTTAGAGGCTGATACGACATGAGTAATGGTGTATATGTCCTCCTTCATGTTTCCTGGTTGGGAATGTTGTGCATAGTAAAATGTGTGATATTCTGAATAGAGTGGGGAGAATGGACATGTGCTCCAGACACACCTAGTGGCCTTTGGACATCATGGACGTTCATATGAGCCCATGCATGTCTTGTATTCAAAACAAGTGGATGCCAGTAATGTTGCAAGAATGCAAAACAACCACGCAAATCTTTTCCACCCACCCATCCCCGATCACATAAATGAAATGACAGGCCACTGACATTCCACTTCAGCCAGAAGACCTACTGTATGTGATGTTCATGCTTTTGTTATGAACATCAGATTTCAGTCCGAAACAAGTGAGCAGACAGCTGATATACTTTTTCCTTTTGGATACCAGAAATGGGACTCTTTGGCCTAATTCTTCTGACAGGTACAGTTTCGCCTCACTGACGCTACTCCAGAATTGCACCATGCATCACTGTGATAACAAACTCTTTAAAAAATAAATGTGCTTTGGTGGAATCATACTTTCTAGGGGGGAAAGGGATGTCATTTGGAAGTAATCTGCAAATACCTGAATCACACCAATACCGATTTTTTAATCAATACCAAATATCTTATTAATATTCATTAGAAACTGCTAAAGTTCTCAAACATTCTTCACAGGTTTCTGGGCTCTTGACTGCAGTGTCATTCATGAGTATCACTTTGTCAATCTTCTGCTGACCTGGGATGAAGCCAAAGCTTACTGCCGGTCCAGCTACTCAGACTTGGCTTCTGTGCACAGTGATGAAGAACAGAAACTCCTATACCAAGTTGCAGGAACCCCCATTAGCAAAGGGTGGATTGGGCTGCACCATACTAGAAATAATTGGTCCTGGACCTTGGAAGACAACCATCTTTACAGCTATGAAGATGGCACATTTGAGAAATGGGTAGATCCACCTCCGGGTACCTACAAGCAGTGTGGTTCATTTATAATTGACCAGTGGTCACAAATGAATTGCAGTGAGGCATTGAACTTTGTTTGTCAAAATGCTGGTGAGTTCACAGATGACTAATATGGTTAAGAAATGTTGATTCAAACTACGAACAGTGTAGATTTTATAGAATTCACATTGTAGAAATGCCCTTGCTCTTATTTGTGTATTAGTTAATGCCCCAAAATTATGTTGATGACTATTCTTGGCCAACACTTCACCAACCTAACAGAATCTCTATTACCAGCGCATTCAAATCCCATTCTCTTTTGTCAGACTTCAAATACTTCCTAATTGAGAGGATGATGGATTGGAACAAAGCCCTGGAATACTGCAGAATAAACTACACGGACCTGGCAAATATCAGGAGCGAAACAGACAAGAGTGACTTGGCTAATCTGGTTGATGGCCAAAGAGTGTGGATTGGACTTCACAACAGATGGCGGTGGTCAGATGTAAGTATATTCACCTTACACACTGATGCACTCCCAGGGATCATCAGTATGAGAGATCAGTTTAAATGCGTATTTCTGAATGTTTCACAGAGTCTCGTGTTTAACAACTGCAGTCTTCAACAACCTTTTTATTGTCACAAAGGTGAGTTGACTACTATACGTTACAGCCCTTTTATTCCAGCAATGAAAATCTTTTAAATATTTCATGTGTACATGTCATGTCTTCTCTCACAGTTTTGAAGCAAACAAGGAGACTGATGGTGAAGATCAGGATCGGGATGAGTAGTCCTTACGGCTTGGAGGACAGCACTAATCTTCATCAGGTCATCCTCAAGCAGGTTGGCATAGAATAGGTGCTTCAACATTAAATCATGGTTGGTTTAAGACATACTGTCTTCTGATTGGTGTGTTTTTGTCAGATACACCAAGAGCTCTCCAAACAGGCCCCTCAGCAGAATTTCACCCTGATGTGGAAGAAGGAGCTAACAGAAGAGTGAGGAGAAGGCAGGGAGACAGATTTAATCACGACACAATCCCAGCATGGATGCGTTGCCCAGTAACCATTGTTCATCATTAGCATTGACAACTTCTTGAACACCGCACTCTTCCTACGAGAACTTATTTTTTTGTGGGCGTAGACTGGATAGCTAATAAAAGCTAGAGGTTTGGAGTGCAGACTTCTTTTCAATACCATTAGCCATGTGTTATTTTATATAACTTGCCAAGCCAATCTGCCTACTGCATCATAGGTAGTCTATTTCGTTGTTCAGAACTCGAGCAAAATTTCCATCTGATTTTAATAAGAGTTGTGTGTCTCTTGGGACTGTAAGTTTGTTATTAGTAGTGTTTGTATAATGTTCTCTTCCTTTGACCATTTATAGGGCTTATGGAATGTGACTGTACTTCATTCTGGTTCTTATCTTGTCTGAGAATTAACAGCTTTATCCTATAGTGTTCCATACAAATATGTATGACAATTAAATAAAATCATAAAACATACTTGGCATGTAATAAATCATGTAGAAATATGCTTTGTTTTAATCCTGTGAAATCTGGTGACCTTTGAACATGTCTGTCAGAGCTTTGTCATTATCACAAATAAACAGAAGTGACCAAGCTTTATTTTCACAAACCTTTGTTCAGAGTTTTTCACAGAATTGTGAAATGTTTGTGTTCACCAAACCAACACACCAACACATTCATTCAAAACACCAAAACAGCCCGCTATAAAAAATCTGCCCCATTTAATCAGGAAAAGGTCACAGGCTAGCATGTACATTCTACAAGGAATGGAGAATACTTCTTATGGTTTCTGGCAAGTTCAGACAAATACAGTATGCCTGTACACACAATACCTTCAACAATATACAACAATATTTCTAAGTTGCGTATATACTGGTTTTGGTCACAGAACAAATCTCGACAATTCTCTTTTAGATTTACTGTAGATGGTGTATGTGCAAAAGATGTGCAAATGGTGTCATTTACACTAAAGGTTTCACAATAACACACAAAATGATTTGATTTGCAGAGAAGGGCATTTTGCATCCTCTCTATCAACATAGCCTTTAGTTTACTTAGCAGTGTCTGCCGCATTTGACTTCAAGCCATGATGCTTAAAGAATGACAGATAATGAATACTAGGTTTTGTGAATCAGCTAACCTCTGTTTCTCCTCTTACAGGATCCCAATATTATTTGTGATTTTACTGATCTAGCTATGCTAGAATAAAGGCTTTTTAACTTTACTATATTTCCTTCGATGTCCTCTGATTGATGGTTTTTGAGTGCCTTGAAAAGCCTGTGGACTTGGCCCAGACACACAATTAGCTCGCTTTTTAAATCTGTGTAATATCATTATGCAACTGGATGTTCAAATCTCCAGTAACAAAGGCAGCCCATGTTCCTGCAAACGTGGTGGACACTCCTTCACGTTGGTGACTCCTTCCAAATGAATGGAGTTTGTGCCCTGAAATATTTCAAGTGGGGATGGATGGTAGTTGCAGTAAGCCATGACTCAAATCTGAGTTGGTTGCCACTAGTCTGGTCCTTTATGGCTAACGTCCACATCCAATGGCAGCCATTACTATAGATAGCTCTGTATGGTCAAGTGATCAATGGTCCTTGTTGCTCAAAAATGTAGAGAGAAGACTTGGACACAGCGCAATACCACGGCGTAAAGCCACTACACAAGAAGACTTTAGAGGCTGATACGACATGAGTAATGGTGTATATGTCCTCCTTCATGTTTCCTGGTTGGGAATGTTGTGCATAGTAAAATGTGTTATATTCTGAATAGAGTGGGGAGAATGGACATGTGCTCCAGACACACCTAGTGGCCTTTGGACATCATGGACGGTCATAAGAGGCCAGCCATGTCTTGTATTCAAAACAAGTGGATGTCAGTGATGTTGCAAGAATGCAAAACAACCACACAAATCTTTTCCAACCACCCATCCCCGATCACATAAATGAAGTGACAGGCCACTGATATTCCACTTCAGCTAGAAGACCTATGTGATGTTCTTGCTTGTGAACGTCCGATTTCAGTCTGAAACAAGTGAGCAGACAGCTGATATACTTTTTCCTTTTGGATACGAGAAATGGGACTCTTTGGCCTAATTCTTCTGACAGGTACAGTTTCGCCTCACTGACGCTATTCCAGAATTGCACCATGCATCACTGTGGGATCAAACTCTTTAAAAAATAAATGTGCTTTGGTGGAATCATACTTTCTGTGGGGGCAAGGGATGTCATTTGGAAGTAATCTGCAAATACCTGAATCACACCAATACCGATTTTTTAATCAATACCAAATATCTTATTAATATTTATTAGAAACTGCACGTTCCCTAACATTTTTCACAGGTTTCTGTGCACTTGACTGCAGTGTCATTCGTGAGTATCACTATGTCAATCTTCCGCTGACCTGGGATGAAGCCAAAGCTTACTGCCGGTCTAGCTACTCAGACTTGGCTTCTCTGCACAGTGATGAAGAACAGAAACTCCTCCACCAAGTTGCAGGAACCCCAATTAGCAAAGGCTGGATTGGGCTGCATCATACTAACTATAATTGGTCCTGGACCTTGGAAGACAACCATCTTTACAGCTATGAAGATGGCACATTTGAGAAATGGGCAGATCCACCTCCGGGTGTCGGTAAACAGTGTGTTTCATTTCAAAGTGGTCAGTGGTCACATACACATTGCAGTGAGGCATTGCACTTTGTTTGTCAAAATGCTGGTGAGTTCACAGATGACTGATATGGTAAAGACATGTTGATTCAAACTATGAACAGAGTAGATTTGACCTAATTTACAGTGTAGAATTTATAGAATTCACAGTGTAGAATTTACAGTGTAGAATTCACAGTGTAGAATTTACAGTGTAGAATTTACAGAATTCACAGTGTATATTTAAATGTCCTTGCTCTAATTTGTGTATAAGTTAATGCGCAACAATTATGTTGATGACTATTCTTGGCCAACACTTTAACAACCTAACAGAATCTCTGATACCAGCGCATTCAAATGCCATTCCCTTTTGTCAGACTTCAAATACTTCCTAATTGAGAGGATGATGGATTGGAACAAAGCCCTGGAATACTGCAGAATAAACTACACGGACCTGGCAAATATCAGGAGCGAAACAGACAAGAGTGACTTGGCATATCTGGTTGATGGCCAAAGAGTGTGGATTGGACTTCACAACAGATGGCGGTGGTCAGATGGAAGTATATTCACCTTACACACTGATGCACTCCCAGGGATCATCAGTATGAGAGATCAGTTTAAATGCGTATTTCTGAATGTTTCACAGAGTCTCGTGTTTAACAACTGCAGTCTTCAACAACCTTTTTATTGTCACAAAGGTGAGTTGACTACTATACATTACGACATATTAGCCCTTTTATTTCAGCAATGAAAATCTTTTAAAAATATTTCATGTGTACATGTCATGTCTTCTCTCACAGTTTTGAAGCAAACAAGTAGATTGAGCGTGAAGATCAGGATTAGGATGAGTAGTCCGTCCGGCTTGGAGGACAGCACTAATCTTCATCAGGTCATCCTCAAGCAGGTTGGCATAGAATAGGTGCCTAAACATTAAATGATGGTTGGTTTAAGATATATACTGTCTTCTGATGGCTGTGTTTTTGTCAGATACACCGAGAGCTCACCAAACAGGCTGCTCAGCAGAATTTCAACCTGATGTGGAAGAAGGAACTAACAGAAGAGTGAGGAGAAGGCAGGGAGACAGATTTAACCACGACACAATCCCAGCATGGATGCGTTGCCTAGTAACCATTAGTCATCATTAGAATTGACAACTTCTTTAACACCGCACTCTTCCTACGAGAACTTATTTTTTTGTGGGCGTAGACTGGATAGCTAATAAAAGGTAGAGGTTTGGAGTGCAGACTTCTTTTCAATACCATTAGCCATGTCTTATTTCATAAAACTTGCCAAGCCAATCAGCCTACTGCATCATAGGTAGTCTATTTCGTTGTTCAGAACTTGAGCAAAATTTGCATCTGATTTGAATAAGACTTGTGTGTCTCTTGGGACTGTAAGTTTGTTATTAGTAGTGTTTGTATAATGTTCTCTTCCTTTGACCATTTATAGGGCTTATGGAATGTGACTGTACTTGATTTTGGTTCTTATCTTGTCTGAGAATTAACAGCTTTATATATATTATACAGCTTTATATATATTTTTGACAATTAAATCAAATCATAAAACCTACTTGGCATGTAATAAATCATGTAGAAATATGCTTTGTTTTAATCCTGTGAAATCTGGTGACCTTTGAACATGTCTGTCAGAACTTTGTCATCATCACAAATATACAGAAGTGACCAAGCTTTGTTTGCACAAACCTTTGTTCTGAGTTTTTCACAGAATTGTGAAATGTTTGTGTTCACCAAACCAACACACCAACACATTCATTCAAAGCACCAAAACATCCCTCTATGAAAAATCTGCCCTATTTAATTATGAAAAGGTCACAGGCTAGCATGTACATTCTACAAGGAATGGAGAATACTTCTTATGGTTTCTGGCAAGTTCAGACAAATACAGTATGCCTGTACACACAATACCTTCAACAATATACAACAACATTTCTAAGTTGCGTATACTGGTTTTGGTCACAGAACAAATCTCGACAATTCTCTTTTAGATTTACTGTAGATGGTGTATGTGCAAAAGATGTGCAAATGGTGTCATTTACACTAAAGGTTTCACAATAACACACAAAATGATTTGATTTGCAGAGAAGGGCATTTTGCATCCTCTCTATCAACATAGCCTTTTGTTTACTTAGCAGTGTCTGCCGCATTTGACTTCAAGCCATGATGCTTAAAGAATGACAGATAATGAATACTAGCTTTTGTGAATCAGCTAACCTCTGTTTCTCCTCTTACAGGATATCAATATTATTTGTGATTTTACTGATCTAGCTATGCTAGAATAAAGGCTTTTTAACTTTACTATCCTCCGATGTTCTCTGATTGATGGTTTTTGAGTGCCTTGAAAACCCTGTGGACTTGGCCCAGACACAGAATTAGCTCACTTTTTAAATCTGTGTAATATCATTATGCAACTGGATGTTCAAATCTCCAGTAACAAAGGCAGCCCATGTTACTGCAAACGTGGTGGACACTCCTTCACGTTGGTGACCCCTTCCAAATGAATGGAGTTTGTGCCCTGAAATATTTCAAGTGGGGATGGATGGTAGTTGCAGTAAGCCATGACTCAAATCTGAGTTGGTTGCCACTAGTCTGGTCCTTCATGGCTCACTTCCACGTCTTATGGCAGCCATTACTGTAGATAACTCTGTATGGTCAAGTGATCAATGGTCCTTGTTGCTCAAAAATGTAGAGAGAAGACTTGGACAGCGCAATACCACGGCGTAAAGCCACTAGACAAGAAGACTTTAGAGGCTGATACGACATGAGTAATGGTGTATATGTCCTCCTTCATGTTTCCTGGTTGGGAATGTTGTGCATAGTAAAATGTGTGATATTCTGAATAGAGTGGGGAGAAAGGACATGTGATCCAGACCCACCTAGTGGCCTTTGGACATCATGGACGTTCATATGAGCCCATGCATGTCTTGTATTCAAAACAAGTGGATGTCAGTGATGTTAAAAGAATGCAAAACAACCACACAAATCTTTTCCACCCACCCATCCCCGATCACATAAATGAAATGAAAGGGTACTGATATTTCACTTCAGCCAGAAGACCTACATGTATGTGATGTTCTTGCTTGTGAACGTCAGAATTCAGTCTGAAACAAGTGAGCAGACAGCTGATATACTTTTTCCTTTTGGATACCAGAAATGGGACTCTTTGGCCTAATTCTTCTGACAGGTACAGTTTCGCCTCACTGACGCTACTCCAGAATTGCACCATGCATCACTGTGAGAACAAACTCTTAAAAAAATAAATGTGCTTTGGTGGAATCATACTTTCTGTGGGGGAAAGGGATGTCATTTGGAAGAAATCTGCAAAAACCTGAATCACTTGACTGCAGTGTCATTCGTGAGTATCACTATGTCAATCTTCCGCTGACCTGGGATAGAGCCAAAGCCTACTGCCGGTCCAGCTACTCAGACTTGGCTTCTGTGCACAGTGATGAAGAACAGAAACTCCTATACCAAGTTGCAGGAACCCCCATTAGCAAAGGGTGGATTGGGCTGCACCATACTAGAAATAATTGGTCCTGGACCTTGGAAGACAACCATCTTTACAGCTATGAAGATGGCACATTTGAGAAATGGGTAGATCCACCTCCGGGTACCTACAAGCAGTGTGGTTCATTTATAATTGACCAGTGGTCACAAATGAATTGCAGTGAGGCATTGAACTTTGTTTGTCAAAATACTGGTGAGTTCACAGATGACTAATATGGTTAAGAAATGTTGATTCAAACTACGAACAGTGTAGATTTTATAGAATTCACAGTGTAGAAATGCCCTTGCTCTTATTTGTGTATTAGTTAATGCCCCAAAATTAAGTTGATGACTATTCTTGGCCAACACTTCACCAACCTAACAGAATCTCTATTACCAGCGCATTCAAATCCCATTCTCTTTTGTCAGACTTCAAATACTTCCTAATTGAGAGGATGATGGATTGGAACAAAGCCCTGGAATACTGCAAAATAAACTACACGGACCTGGCAAATATCAGGAGCGAAACAGACAAGAGTGACTTGGCATATCTGGTTGACGGCCAAAGAGTGTGGATTGGACTTCACAACAGATGGCGGTGGTCAGATGGAAGTATATTCACCTTACACACTGATGCACTCCCAGGGATCATCAGTATGAGAGATCAGTTTAAATGCGTATTTCTGAATGTTTCACAGAGTCTCGTGTTTAACAACTGCAGTCTTCAACAACCTTTTTATTGTCACAAAGGTGAGTTGACTACTATACATTACGACATATTAGCCCTTTTATTTCAGCAATGAAAATCTTTTAAATATTTCATGTGTACATGTCATGTCTTCTCTCACAGTTTTGAAGCAAACAAGGAGACTGATGGTGAAGATCAGGATCGGGATGAGTAGTCCTTACGGCTTGGAGGACAGCACTAATCTTCATCAGGTCATCCTCAAGCAGGTTGGCATAGAATAGGTGCTTCAACATTAAATCATGGTTGAATTCTGTCTTCTGATTGGTGTGTTTTTGTCAGATACACCAAGAGCTCTCCAAACAGGCTCCTCAGCAGAATTTCACCCTGATGTGGAAGAAGGAACTAACAGAAGAGTGAGGAGAAGGCAGGGAGACAGATTTAACCACAACACAACCCCAGCATGGATGCGTTGCCTAGTAACCATTGTTCATCATTAGAATTGACAACTTCTTGAACACCGCACTCTTCCTACGAGAACTTATTTTTTTGTGGGCGTAGACTGGATAGCTAATAAAAGGTAGAGGTTTGGAGTGCAGACTTCTTTTCAATATCATTAGCCATGTGTTATTTAACTTGCCAAGCCAATCTGCCTACTGCATCATAGGTAGTCTATTTCGTTGTTCAGAACTTGAGCAAAATTTGCATCTGATTTGAATAAGACTTGTGTGTCTCTTGGGACTGTAAGTTTGTTATTAGTAGTGTTTGTATAATGTTCTCTTCCTTTGACCATTTATAGTGCTTATGGAATGTGACTGTACTTCATTTTGGTTCTTATCTTGTCTGAGAATTAACAGCTTTATATATATTATACAGCTTTATATATATTTTTGACAATTAAATCAAATCATAAAACCTACTTGGCATGTAATAAATCATGTAGAAATATGCTTTGTTTTAATCCTGTGAAATCTGGTGACCTTTGAACATGTCTGTCAGAACTTTGTCATCATCACAAATAAACAGAATTGACCAAGCTTTGTTTGCAGAAAACCTTTGTTCTGAGTTTTTCACAGAATTGTGAAATGTTTGCGTTCACCAAACCAACACAACAACACATTCATTCAAAGCACCAAAACATCCCTCTATGAAAAATCTGCCCCATTTAATTAGGAAAAGGTCACAGGCTAGCATGTACAATTTACAAGGAATGGGGAATACTTCTTATGGTTTCTGGCAAGTTCAGCCAGATACAGTATGCCTGTACACACAATACCTTCAACAATATACAACAATATTTCTAGGTTGCGTATATACTGGTTTTGGTCACAGAACAAATCTCAACAATTCTCTTTTAGATTTACTGTAGATTGTGTATGTGCAAAAGATGTGCAAATGGTGTCATCTACACTAAAGGTTTTACAATAACACACACAATGATTTGATTTGCAGAAAAGGGCATTTTGCATCCTCTCTATCAACATAGCCTTTAGTTTACTTAGCAGTGTCTGCCGCATTTGACTTCAAGCCATGATGCTTAAAGAATGACAGATAATGAATACTAGGTTTTGTGAATCAGCTAACCTCTGTTTCTCCTCTTATCAATATTATTTGTGATTTTACTGATCTAGCTATGCTAGAATAAAGGCTTTTTAACTTTACTATCCTCCGATGTTCTCTGATTGATGGTTTTTGAGTGCCTTGAAAACCCTGTGGACTTGGCCCAGACACAGAATTAGCTCACTTTTTAAATCTGTGTAATATCATTATGCAACTGGATGTTCAAATCTCCAGTAACAAAGGCAGCTGTCATGGTAAAAAGTGACCGGGTGCCAAAAAGAGCCCGGGTGATGTAATATTGGCTTTCAAACGACTCTTGAGTGACAGTTGCTATACCAACGTTAGCATTACGTCACCCGGGCTCTTTTTGGAAGTCAGACTACCTCAATAACGCGATTTACCCCAGAGCATCTTGCATTATACTTCGCTACCTGAGACCAGCTTGCCTGTATTTTACCTATGTAGCGTTAGACATTTCTGCAGCAGTCTATCGTTATAACAGTCACCAATGTGGTTAGCTAGTACCTACTAGTAGTTAGCATTCACGGGAGAAAAGAGTACAGACTACCATCTTCTCTTTGGTCTGGGAACTCACAACTGACCGTTTATTCAGCGCATGCTCACAATAGCATTTCAGTGCACGCAGGCACACATGTTCTAATGTGACGTCATTTGCATAGGCTATTTAACATGGCTTTGCTATATTATTAAATATGCTCAACACTCCCACTCAAAGACATGTGTATAGCTTTCTATAGTGGTAAATAGAAACCAAAAATACATAACTCCAAAATAAAACATTTGGCATACTGGCAGTGTTCTAAACTTCAAAACATTTACATCTGTCAGTTCACATTACTCTCCAAACAAATATCCCTTGAAACTCTCAAACTTAGCCTTTGTCACTGGCTTGGTAAGTACATCAGCTACCATGTCTGCAGTAGGACAGTATTCTATAGATATTTTACCTTCTGCGTGTGCAGACCGTACAAAGTGATACTTTATATTGATGTGTTTGCTTCTCTGTCTGCATACTGGGTTCTTAGATAAAGCTATCGCCCCCTGGTTGTCCTCATATATCTTGACTGGTATATGCGGGTTACTACTATCAATCCCTTTAAGTAGTTGTACAAGGTACATACTCTCTTGAGTAGTGGCTGCTTGTGCCATATACTCAGCTTCGCAGGTGGATAATGCCACCGTTGGCTGTTTCCTACTCTTCCACGATATAACTGGACCATTCTCAGTTAAGCTGAAACAGTATCCACTTGTGCTCCTCCTATCATCCTTATCAGCTGCCCAATCAGCATCACTATATCCCTCTAGCTGTAGTAGGCTTTCCTCACATTTCTGGTAGTGTAGTTCTTGATCCATAGTACCCTTTAAGTACCTCAGTATGTGTTTTGCTGTAGCCCAATGCTGTTGCTTTGGTTCTGCTAGGTATTGAGATAGTTTACTAACAACCCAGCTCAGGTCAGGTCTGGTACATGTCATAATGTATATCAAGCTACCTACTATCTCTCTATATAGGCCCCGTCACACCATGACGTTCTGGTCAACGTTCTCTGAACTTTCTAATCGTTCAATTTCGAGCGTTCTAGGGCGATGTGGACACATCTGGCGTGTGACTTAACGAAAGAATAGCGTAGGACTGACGCATGACTACTAGCGTGGGACTCACGCATGAGGAGCGTGTAACAGCGACACTGGTGCGCGACAAACGTGTGCTGACGTGTCTGCTACTAGCGCTGCTGCAGGTAAGAAGATGCCTCTTTCACTAGCAATGTCTTCGGACGAAGATTTACTGTTATTATTACTGTGATTTACGAAATAACGGGCGTTATTCCTGGGGTTTTATGTTTTATGTTATTAAAATAAATGATTTAAATTTGACACTGAATTTGTGTTTCTCAATGTTTATTATTAGAAAACATCAACACATCCACACACATTGTCCATGTCACAAGAGTCTTCGTATCATATCCATCTGCCATGGAACAGCACCAGCTATAACAGTGCTCAGCTATGTTCAAGTTCAGTACATCTACTTCATGCTGGGCTCAAGCAAGCATATATACCCTCCACTCCGCTTTTCGCTAGATTATGCAATGACCTTGCATGACATGATAGCATTGCATATGTCGATGTATAGTGCACAGAATAACGTTTGCAATGATGTAAGTTGCGTTTGTTGATCACGTATGGTTAATAACTAGGGATGCACCGATACCAGTATCGGTATCGGTGCCGATACTTCGTTAAAATACTCGTACTCGTATTCGTTTTTGAATTGCCGATACCAAGCACCGATACCACTCATCAGTATTTCACTGCATCAAACTGGCCGGGCTATGCTGGCACAAATGTGATTTATTGTCCTACCTGTCCTACCACTCTCTGCCAGACTAGTAAGTAGCTTATTTGCCGTCTTGTGTTGCATTTGCTTGATGTTTGACTGTGTTAGGAAAGTTTGTCATAGTGTCAAAGTATTTCAGTATAGAGGTTTCGCTAAATTTAGCTGCTAGCATCTCGTTAGCGATTAGCAATTCCGATGTGCTGCCTTAACGGCGATTTGGGCTCATTTTAAGATAAATGACGACGACAGGAGTAAGGCACAGTGTAAGATCTGCACTGCTACGGTGTCGAGGGGCGGAAAGGAAAGTTCTTTGTTTAACACAAGCAATTTGATTAAACATCTGAAGACGCACCATAGTACTAAGTACACAGAGTTCACTGATGCTAGTGGCACAAGACCGAAGCAACCAATCTTAACTGACGTCTTGCAAAAGAAAAAAACGCGCACGCACACAGAGAGAGAGAGAGAGAGGTAGAGAGAAAGACTGTGCCACATAGGTCAAGTGATTGTTTGTGTACTTGAGCAGGAGATTCTTCTGATCATTTTGTAACTGAAATGTGCTCTTGTGCTAATCCAGTAATAGTTCTGTTCACTTTTTGTTAAGCAGACTGTGTTGTTAACTATGCAGCCAATTGAATTGCCTTTATCTGGTTATATTTGCATTTTGTCTAATGTGATGATATTGTCTGTTTGAAGGCTTTTTTTGTGTGTTAAAACCAGAAAGCTCTGTTTATTTTTGGCTTGGGATAGCCTTCTGTTAATTTTGTACTATAGGCTTGACATAATATGCAGAGGATAAAATAAAATCTGCCTCCAAATTAATTGCACTTTCATGGAGACCAAATCTAAGAAGTATCGGTATCGGTACTCGGTATCGGCAAGTACACAAATAAAAATACTCGTACTCGTATCGGTTTGTAAAAAAGTGGTATCGGTGCATCCCTATTAATAACATATTAATTGTAGAAGGGACATGATAAAATCAAGATCTTCCCTTGGTGAAAAAACTTTCGCCGATATCTTCCTACGAGAGATGGGTTAGGTGCTCAAATTTCCCTGGATCAAAGAGGATGTTAGTAGGCATGTCCAAACTAAAATTCACGTCTCAGGATTTTTTTGCTGCGCACATAAGTTATTTCGGGTGCATCAACCGTACTCAGTCTACCCTACCAACGACTGACTACCATAGCCAAACGCGTGCAAAGTTAATAAAACGTTCCACGAAAGTTCTCCAGCGTTTAAATTAAACGTTGAAGAACGCTGATCTCCATGAGAACTTTTGTGCATGTTCAAAACTTTTTTTTTGGACCAGCGTTCTCCTCCGATCACCGACGATTACCGACGATTACAGCGTTCACCAGCTTTCACACAAAGCTCTTCTGGCGCAATACCAGCGACCATGGATGATTACCAATGTTTCCTCTAACATCATAGAACGTTGACCAGAACGTCATGGTGTGACGGGGCCTTATCCTGTTGAATCAATAACTTCACCCTCACTGTCGAAGTTTAACTTTTGCTCACATGGGGTGGATCTCGGTTTGCATTCAGACATTCCAAATTTCGCTAATATCTTCTCTACGTGTCTCTTTTGAGTCATTTTGATCTCTCCCTCACTCTGTCTGAAATCGATACCCAGGAAGTGTTTAAGTGGACCCATATCTTTCATCTTAAACCTTCTCTTCAGCATTTCTTTTACATCACTGAGTAAGGTGTTGTTACTCGCTGCTATGATTAAGTCATCTACCCATACTAACAGAATCACTTTCTCCTTCTCAAATTTTCTGCTGTAGACACAATGATCAGCATCATTTTGCACAAAACCATTCTCTGTAAGGTGATCATGCAGTAACATGTTCCAGTTACGCCCGGACTGTTTTAAACCATACAATGACTTGTTGAGTTTACACACTAAGTGTTCCCCTGTTTTTGACTTGATCTCAAAACCTTCCGGTTGCTCCATATATACCTCACAGTCTATTGGAGCATGGAGGTAAGCAGTCTTCACATCCATTTGGTGTAGGGTAAGATCCTCCTGTACAGCCACCTGCATTAATGCTCGTACAGAGGTCATGTTGGCTGTCGGTGAAAAGGTCTCTTTATAATCAATCCCTTCCACTTGACTATGCCCCTTTGCGACATATCTGGCTTTACAAGTCTCAGCTCCATCTGGGCTCTCTTTCACTGCATATACCCAGCGACCTCCCACTGCTTGTTTGCCTCTTGGCAGTGGGGTCAGAGTGAAAGTCTCATTCTCTGTCAAATAATTCATCTCCTCTTTCATCGCGTCAGCCCACATTTTTGACTTCTTAGAGTCCATTGCCTCTTTCAGTGTTTTAGGTACATCATAAGCTACTCTGTAGAAATAATCTACATTTTCACTTTCGTCATTACACTCAGCTTTACACTGGTACTCTTTTAAGTATTCTGGAGCCTTTCTCTGTCTCGTAGGGTATCTCTTTTCTCCCTCTTCTCTCTGAGTACTATCTGTCTGGCTCGGACCTGCCTCAGCAGTCTCCTCAACATTTGACTCTTTACTCTCCTTAGGCTGTCCCTGATTGACTCTCTTCGGTGGTGTATCTTCATAACTCTCAATGTCTTCCCCCATGTCACAATCTGTCTGAGTCTGGCTATCTGCGCTACCTTTGGTGATGAATTTCACCAGCCTATGTTTTAGGACTTTTCCTGTCTCAGGATAATACACGTTATATGCTGGACTATATTTGTCATAGCCTACAAGGATCCCCTTTTTGCATCTAGAATCCAGCTTTTTCTTATCCTGCTGATATACGTAGCATTCAGAGCCAAATATATTCATGTTAGATAGGTTAGGTGTTTTTCCTGTGAAAACACGGTAAGGTGTCTGCTCTAGCCGCTTACTGTAGCACCTGTTGCGGATTTGAGCTGCTGTCTGTACAGCATATGTCCATAATTGCTTTGGGAGGTTACTCTCCAATAGCATGCATCGAGACATCTCAAATAAGGTTCTCCAACCTCTTTCGGCAGTTCCATTCTGATGAGGTGAGTAGGGTGCACTCTTCTCATGCCTTATCCCGTTACTCCTAAGTAAAGACTGGAACTCCTGCCCGGTAAACTCTGTGCCGTTATCAGACCTTATGCACTTTATCTTTCCATATGGAGCTACATCTGCTATGAATTTTTCTGTAGCCTTTGTCGTGTCACTCTTTGCTTTAATAAAGTATGGAAAAATCATCCCACTGTAATCATCAGTAAATGCTATTGCATATCTGTATCCATCTTTATCTGCTGGTTCTATAGGACCGCATAGGTCTGTGTGAACTAGCTCTAATACAGTTGTAGCTTTAGCATCTGCCTGTCTGTTTCTGCTTTGTGTAAATTTGCCCTGTGTGCATATTTCACAGTTTTGGTTGGACTTGTCATGTTTCCCTTTTATAGACATCCCTTCAACCACCTTTTCTAATTTTGCAACATCCTCAAAATTGCAATGACCAAGTATCCTATGCCATGTTTGAATGTCATGACAACCATACACTTCATCAACATTTTCATCCTCTACAGTGCTAAGGTAATACAGCCTACCATACACGTCCATTTTGAACTTGGTACCGTCCTTGTGGACCAGCCAGTCATTACCGTCCTTGAAGCGGACCTCAGCTCCGTTGGCTGTCGCTGCTTTGACTGAAAAGATGTTTTGTGGAAACGATGGGATGTAGAGTGCTTGCTTGAGCCTCGTTTTCACCTGTCGTCCCTCGCTGTCCAGCAAGTAGACTTCGGCGTCTCCCCTCATCTTCGCCATCCCGCTCACCTTCTATCCGTCGGCACGCTCGATCATGTGGTCCTCGGGTCTGAAGCTCTTGTCAACTGTTTTGAACTTTGTGGCGTCGTTGATCATGTGTGTTGTGGCGCCGCAGTCGACCATAAGACCCTTCTTGTTTCCTCTTTGTGTAGGACAGTCACTCATCCTGAAACAGAAAGATGTAGGCTCTGCCTCTGTCTCTCCATCAGCTTTCTTCATATGGTCACGGCCTTGTCCTCGGCTGTGTCCCCTTCCTCGCTGTGGTGTGTCCCATTTTCGTTCCTCTCTTCTCACCTGGTATCCTCCAGGACATGCCCTGGCCATGTGTCCCTTTTTACCGCACGTGTAACACTCGACATCAGCCAGGTCCATTTTCTTTCCTCTTCCTCATGACCTCGTTGCCCCGCTAGTCTTCATCACGTTGTCTTCTTCAACATTCACGTCACTCTTCCCATATTTTTCAGTACTCTCGTAACTTCGCAGTTTTGTTTTAAACTCGCCAAACGTTACAGTGTCACTTGTCTGAGTGATGTACACGACGAATGGCTTGTATGAATCAGGTAGCCCTTTTACTACCATAGCCATCTGAAGCCCATCACTAATATGCTCGTCTGCTCTTCTCAATGACGTGAATATAGTCTCTGCTCGGATAATATAGTCAGTGACTGTTTCATTGCTAGCCTTATGGAGCGAGGAAAGTTCACAATACAAACTCACAACGCGGGGCTTGTCCTTTCATAGCGCTCGCGAAGAATATTCAGTGCTTTTCTTCCATCACGTTTCGCGTCCCTCATTACCAATGACAAACTCTTGTTATCTAGACATTGCACTAGTTCTGCATATGCCTCACCGTTCTTTTCCTCATCTTCCGCGAGAGCTTCTTCGTCATCCTCATCTATCTCCGGGTCTTTCAAGATAACTTCTCTGAGGCGACGTAACTCCATGTGCGCGAGGAACCTCGTTTCCCAGAGCTCGTAACTTTTCTCTTCACCGTCGAATAAAAGTCTGAACCACCTTTGGCCTGAATGACTGGGCCCATAACCTGTAGCGTTAGACATTTCTGTAGCAGTCTATCGTTATAACAGTCACCAATGTGGTTAGCTAGTACCTACTAGTAGTTAGCATTCACGGGAGAAAAGAGTACAGACTACCATCTTCTCTTTGGTCTGGGAACTCACAACTGACCGTTTATTCAGCGCATGCTCACAATAGCATTTCAGTGCACGCAGGCACACATGTTCTAATGTGACGTCATTTGCATAGGCTATTTAACATGGCTTTGCTATATTATTAAATATGCTCAACAACCTGCAATAAACCATGTGCTTGATGTTTGACTTTGTTAGGAAAGTTGTTGACTCACAAGTTTGTTATAGTGTCAAAGTAAGTAAATTTCAACCGGTTAAATCGCCGCTAGCATATCGTTAGCGATTAGCAATTCCTCCGTTAGCTGGGGCACATTATTTTGCTTAGTGTATAGCTAGCAAGCTAGTATGAACTCTCCCAAGTTTTTCTAAATAGGCCTATATCAACAAATAATGGTAGATCTTAAATTATTTAAGATGTTAGCAAATGAACTGGCTGGCTTGCTAAAAAGGTAGATGAACAAGCACTGTATATTATTTAAGATGTTAGCAAATGAACTGGCTGGCTTGCTAAAAAGGTAGATGAACAAGCACCGTATGTAGGAAAACTGTATGATCAGGGAAAGTGTATTAAAACCGGATGTCGTCACTTTAAGCCGGTCTCTGGTTGGATAAAGCTTTTCAGCAGAAATGGACAAGGACCTTTGATTTATTCTGTAGGAACCAAGCCGATGCCTGACTTTTAATATTGTGTGACGTTGTTGAAGTTCAAGTTGAACATTAATAGCGATTGAATTACCCTTGTGTCGTGTAATCGCTAGCGGTAAATAAACGTTAATAACTTGAATGACTGATTAAGGATATATGTTACACATCACAAACACATGTAATCGATGGGTTTTGGGGGAAATGAGGTAATTGGTTAGCTTAAATTGCAGTATCTTAGGCGAGCTAATTGACCTGGCTAGCTATAGCGGAATTAACAGTGCTAGCTTTGTGTTTGGTCATATAGCGTCGTAAAAGTTCGGTTAACAAGTCACTTGTGTGTTTAGTTGTATGACTTCGTAAAAGTTCGGTTAACAAGTCAATTGAGCATTAAGCCACCTGACTATAATGGGTCTATTCATATCAGCATGCTAACGTTAGACTTATTAGCAGCGAGGCTAGCTAGCTACTATGTGTTCCAATGGATTGTTGGTCTAAGCGTTAGCTTCAGTTAAGACCTACGTGTACCACATGAACAACTAAACGAGTCGATGTAGACATATAAAAAGTTGTGTAGATAGCTTTATTCACATAAGCCGTATAACTTCACAAAAATAATAATAATTTAAAGAAAATCGATCGTTTGCATGCCAGGCGATCAACACAACTTCTCAACTAAAAAGTAAAGGTCCTTGTCCATTTCTGCTGAAAAGCTTTATCCAACCAGAGACCGGCTTAAAGTGACGACATCCGGTTTTAATACACTTTCCCTGATCATACAGTTTTCCTACCGACACCGTATAGTATTTAGGATGTTAGCAAATTAACTTGCTGGCTTGCTTAAAAGGTAGATGAACAAGCACCATATATTATTTAAGATGTTATTAAATTAACTGGCTAGCTTGCTTAAAAGGTATATGAACAAGCACCGTACCGTATATTATTTAAGATGTGAGCAAATTAACTGGCTGGCCTGCTAAAAAGGTAGATGAACAAGCACCGTATATTATTTAAGATGTTAGCAAATGAACTGGCTGGCTTGCTAAAACGGTAGATAAACAAGCACCGTATATCAGTATATTTTCTCCTTTTTATAAAAACGAATTTCTACTCTAAACAATTTCAATTGAAATGCAAGTGATGATGTAAACAGCTAAAATGGAACACTTTATTTACCGGGTAAAAATGTGTTTAGCCACAATATATAGCGATTCAAAAAGTAGTATTGACTGCAAATGTTGATGTACAGGATACCGGCAGGTGTAGCTAAAACGGAATGCTTAATAGTTTTAGGCACAATATTAAGTGACTAACAAGTAGCTGATGGCTTTCAAACGACTCTTGAGACTGACCAAAAAGTGCCCGGGTTACGTAGTGTCCGGGTTACGTAATGCTAAGCATTGGTATAGCAACTGTCACTCAAGAGTCGTTCGAAAGCCAATATTACATCACCCGGGCTCTTTTTGGCACCCGGTCACTTTTTGCCATGACACAGCCCATGTTACTGCAAACGTGGTGGACACTCCTTCACGTTGGTGACTCCTTCCAAATCAATGGAGTTTGTGCCTTGAAATATTTCAAGTGGGGATGGATGGTAGATGCAGTAAGCAATGACTCAAATCTGAGTTGGTTGCCACTAGTCTGGTCCTTTATGGCTAACGTCCACATCTTATGGCAGCCATTACTGTAGATAACTCTGTATGGTCAAGTGATCAATGGTCCTTGTTGCTCAAAAATGTAGAGAGAAGACTTGCAATACCACGGCATAAAGCCACTAGACAAGAAGACTTTAGAGGCTGATACGACATGAGTAATGGTGTATATGTCCTCCTTCATGTTTCCTGGTTGGGAATGTTGTGCATAGTAATATGTGTGATATTCTGAATAGAGTGGGGAGAATGGACATGTGCTCCAGACACACCTAGTGGCCTTTGGACATCATGGACGGTCATATGAGCCCATGCATGTCTTGTATTCAAAACAAGTGGATGTCAGTGATGTTAAAAGAATGCAAAACAACCACACAAATCTTTTCCACCCACCCATCCCCGATCACATAAATGAAATGAGACCTACATGTATGTGATGTTCTTGCTTGTGAACGTCAGAATTCAGTCTGAAACAAGTGAGCAGACAGCTGATATACTTTTTCCTTTTGGATACCAGAAATGGGACTCTTTGGCCTAATTCTTCTGACAGGTACAGTTTCGCCTCACTGACGCTACTCCAGAATTGCACCATGCATCACTGTGAGAACAAACTCTTAAAAAAATAAATGTGCTTTGGTGGAATCATACTTTCTGTGGGGGAAAGGGATGTCATTTGGAAGAAATCTGCAAATACCTGAATCACTCAAATACCAATTTCTTAATCAATACTAAATATCTTATTAATATTCATTAGAAACTGCTAAAGTTCTCAAACATTTTTCACAGGTTTCTGTGCACTTGACTGCAGTGTCATTCGTGAGTATCACTATGTCAATCTTCCGCTGACCTGGGATAGAGCCAAAGCCTACTGCCGGTCCAGCTACTCAGACTTGGCTTCTGTGCACAGTGATGAAGAACAGAGACTCCTCTACCAAGTTGCAGGAACCCCCATTAGCAAAGGGTGGATTGGGCTGCACCATATTAAAAATAATTGGTCCTGGACCTTGGAAGACAACCATCTTTACGGCTATAAAGATGGCACATTTGAGAAATGGGTATATCCACCTTCGGGTACCTACAAGCAGTGTGGTTCATTTCAAAGTGGTCAGTGGTCACATACACATTGCAGTGAGGCATTGCACTTTGTTTGTCAAAATGCTGGTGAGTTCACAGATGACTATTATGGTTAAGACATGTTGATTCAAACTACGAACAGTGTAGAATTCATAGAATTTACAGTGTAGAATTGTCCTTGCTCTAATTTGTGTATAAGTTAATGCCCAAAATGATGTTGATGACTATTCTTGGCCAACACTTCAGCAACGAAACAGAATCTCTATTACCAGCGCATTCAAATGCCATTCTCTTTTGTCAGACTTCAAATACTTCCTAATTGAGAGGATGATGGATTGGAACAAAGCCCTTGAATACTGCAGAATAAACTACATGGACCTGGCAAATATCAGGAGCGAAACAGACAAGAGTGACTTGGCATATCTGGTTGATGGCCAAAGAGTGTGGATTGGACTTCACAACAGATGGCGGTGGTCAGATGGAAGTATATTCACCTTACACACTGATGCACTCCCAGGGATCATCAGTATGAGCGATCGGAATAAATGCGTATTTCTGAATGTTTCACAGAGTCTCGTGTTTAACAACTGCAGTCTTCAACAACCTTTTTATTGTCACAAAGGTGAGTGGACTACTATACGTTACAGCCCTTTTATTCCAGCAATGAAAATCTTTTAAAAATATGTCATGTGTACATGTAATGTCTTCTCTCACAGTTTTGAAGCAAACAAGGAGACTGATGGTGAAGATCAGGATTGGGATGAATAGTCCTTACGGCTTGGAGGACAGCACTAATCTTCATCAGGTCATCCTCAAGCAGGTTGGCATAGAATAGGTGCTTCAACATGAAATCATGGTTGGTTTAAGATATATACTGTTTTCTGATGGCTGTGTTTTTGTCAGATACACCAAGAGTTCTCCAAACAGGCTCCTCAGCAGAATTTCACCCTGATGTGGAAGAAGGAACTAACAGAAGAGTGAGGAGAAGGCAGGGATACAGATTTAACCACGACACAATCCCAGCATGGATGCGTTGCCTAGTAACCATTGTTCATCATTAGCATTGACAACTTTTTGAACACCACACTCTTTCCACGAGAACTTCTTTTTTTGTGTGCGTAGACTGGATAGCTAATAAAAGCTAGAGGTTTTGGAGTGCGGACTTCTTTTCAATAACATTAGCCATGTCCTATTTTATATAACTTGCCATGCCAAACTGCCTCCTGCATCATACATAGTCTATTTCTTTGTTCAAAACTTGAGCAACATTTCCATCTGATTTTAATTTAAGACTTAAGAGTTGTGTGTCTCTTTGGACTGTAAGTTCATATTAGTAGTGGTTGTATAATGTTTTCTTCCTTTGACCATGTATGGCCTATGAAATTTGACTGTACTTCATTCTGGTTCGGATCTCATCTGAGATCAGCTTTATCCTAAAGTGTTCCATACAAATGTTTTTGACAATTAAATACAATCACAAACCATACTTGTAATAAATCATGTGGAAATAGACTGGAGACCTTTGAACATATCTATCAGAACTATGTAATCATCACAAATAAATAAATGGGTTATATAAAAGTCTAGTATCATGTATAGTAGTCTAGTATCAGAATAACCAAATGCGTGTACTACTGTAAAATAGTTTTGACATGCAATAAAATGTCAGACTTACAACGCTTTCAATTTCTCATTTACACACACTTCTACACCTCAAGTAAACAGTGGACAAATTCTGCAACTCAGGTTAGCAGTGAACAGTCAAATATTGTTCATATAGGCTGAAAGTTTCAATCTTTAAGAAAATATCCTTATAGCCCTGGCCTCATGTAGATGTACTTTGTGTCTCAAAATGTGTTTAGGAAGTGAGTTACAGTAGATTACCTCAATAACCTTACAAGACTATGCAGCTGGTGTTTCATGTCTCCACAAGATCAGGGATATCTTGGATAAAGTGAAAGTTTTTAAGATAAATTATTTGGGCTGCGTTTTTCAAAAGCATTGTTCTACGACCATTGTAAATAGGCGAGAGTGATTCTTGGTCAACCATAATCGTGGTACTACAAAGAAAAGAAAAAAAGTAGGTTTAGTTCGAAGTGGAAAGACGATTTGCACACATTAAATAATCGTAAACACGCAAATAATCCTGATGAGTAAAAACCATTCATTTCTTCTCATGAATTCACCTATGCCCCTGAAATAGATCTATTTACCAGTCATGTGATCACAAAATATCACACCAATCTAGCCATGCAACTGTATGTGATGTAGACCTGTTTTTAATTTCTCAGGATCATAAGAAAAAAATATCATGTTCTTAAAATGTGACAGAAACTAGGGTAACCTTTTTTTAGTTTTATGTTTGTTTGTAAGTTTCTGGCTCCATTTGACGGTCATGAGTGGCACAGGTAAAGCAGTTTATAGGTCCATCAGACAGCTAATCTAATCAAGCATACTCCTGAGTTTGCTTGTCCTTGTGCTCCTACAGCCGCATGAGCAGCAGAGTGTGTCACAAGAGGGGCAGGAGAGGAGACAGCCATTGGAAATAGTGTGATAAAGGGGCCTTTCTGGTACCAAGACTTGCAATGAGACCTGATGACGTTTGATTTTTGTTTGCTGCAGAGTGCATTTCATTAATCTCAGGAGAGTTGATACTTTATTTGGCTAATACTGTACAATGACAGTTCCAAAACTGAAAGATATTACAGCTGTATATTTTGCCACTACCATCAAATGAATCACTTTAAATCCCTCAGTAACTCAACCTGCGTTGTGATCAGATGGCACCCATCTAAGGACATCCCACTCCATCTGTTATATCAACAAGAGCTGTAAAACAGGCACTCACGGCAAGGTTTTCCATGTAACATCTGGTTGATTTGCAAACACTTTGAATCCTTTATAAACAACTGAGTGTTTTCCATACTCATTGTTTTGAGCCTTGCATTGACCATAACATGCAGATGTAAGGCATTTGAAAGAGACAGACCATGATCTGGTTGTCATATTCAAATCATTTGGTTGTTCAAAACAGATTTTTTTTCTAAATGTATTCAAACCCATATGTTCCTGTTGTCCACATGAATGAGTGCTAACTCAGTTCAGCTGACCTGTGGATAGAACTGATAATTTATGAATTTGCTTGGGAGTAAGGTGCATACTTCTTATGAAAAAGTGAGTCACTGTGAATTGTAATCTACTGTCTATATGTAAGAAAATATCTTTCATGTAAATTTGTATTGAGCATAAACAAGTTAAAAAAAGGACCATAGGTATCATGCAGACATATTTTTAGAGAGGCATTTAGAGAGGCACCTTTGTGTGTGTGTGTGTGTGTGTGTGTGTGTGTGTGTGTGTATTGGGGAGTAAAGTTAGGGAGGCGGAGTTGGTTGCCAACAACTGACTACTACCCTGAAACAACCCCAAATCACGCAGAAGACTGAGAAAAACAGGACAGGCTACAGGTCTAGCAAGTGTCAATATCCCATAGTCTACCCTCTGTGCTACTTGTTCTTGTGGCTGTCATTAGCTCTCTAAGTTGATTAAACATACCGTGCATTAATGAGCATTAATACATTGTAGTTTGGAGAATGGTCGTGCTCTCTTAAACCTAAAACATAGCAAGCTGCAAGACATACAACTTTTCATTTCTACACATTCGAGTCGACATATTCGGCACGTGAGTTTCACTGAAGGCGCGGCAATGTATTGAAATGGCCAGAGACAATCTAGCCTCACAAGCTATTATGTAACAACTATTTTGCCGGTTCGGAATAGCCTGTGGGGGCGGGTCCTGGACTCCCCCGGCTACACCTCAAATTACTTTTTCCCGCGGTGTCAGCGCCAAAAAGAGCGCGTCTGTCATTCATACCCACCTCCATATGTGTTCCTTCTGCTGGAGTTAATTAGGCAGAGATGCAATGGGTCTGCGGTCCCTACCCTTGACAACAAAGCCCTAGTGATTGGCTTTATTAATTAGATTTCGAAGGTGCGCGTTGCAACTACACTACATCAGAGAACTTGTCGGGGTGAGAAGAGGTATAGCAGACCGCGCCGACTGCCCCGCCAACAAATCCCAGTAGGCGTGGTTAGAACTGCACGGCCATTGGTTGAAAGGTAAGAAAGAGGATCTGCTCAACCCCAAACTCTGATAGCGATTGGTCAGATTGAGGGGAAAGCTTCAGAGCGCCAGAAAACAAGCTTGAGCGGGTGTTTTACCCTGATCAGTAATGCGACTTCAAGAGTGAGTAGTGGTCATACCGGAATATCTAAGAGAAGTTTTATTATAGAGGGAAAATATGTCGTGTTGAAGAAGCGCCTAGCCAAAAGTAGCAATCGTGAATTTGTAAATCGCTGTCTGTTGCGTAGTTTATAACAAGGGAAAAACGGTCATGGTAAGTAACCAGAGTATTCTTGATGGCTAATTTCTGGCTATCTTGATTTAACTTTATAGATATCTGACTGTGGCTACTGAGACGATAGGTCAGGTTAACCAGCTAGCGGTAGTGTTAATTTAAGTTCGTGTAGTGTCCTTCAGAAATGTCGATCTTTACACTGTTTTCCTGTTGTTTCGTCTGTTTATGTGTGAAACATATTGTTATTGAATCATACTGATTTATGTTGGTAATGAAGGTTAAACGTTTGAGAAGTTAGCCGAGTACTAGATAACTTTAACATTAGCTTGCTAGCTTGATCGCTAAAAAGTTACACAGCTATCGATAGCTACATTGTCATTTCTGAGCCTTTTAATCATTCATTAAATGTTAACATTTAATCAGTATACAGAACGTTCCTTGTCTGATTATCCTAGTTAGTGGTGAGAAGGGATTTGACTTTACAAGTAGTTGCTCAGACAAATTGTTCCACAGCTAGCCAGCTAGGTAATGTAACCTTACGTTATTTGCGCCAAAATTTACTTTGCACTTAGGTTCAACAAGGGTGTAATCTTGGAAAAAATAACATCATTGTAATATAGACATGTTTCTTCGCTACATTGGCTAACTTACACCACGTTTATTCGTTATTAGTATAATTTTGATCAAATTGTCAGTTTGAGGCAACATCAATCTGGACCTCTCATGGACTCTGTTAGTATAAATGGAATCCCCAAAGTGATATTTTTTACTGTTATCTTATTTAAATAGATGGACACGGACTGTCTGGCTCTAAAGGACCTGATAAGTCCGAGACAAATCAGAACAGGCATTGAGGACGACTCGGGCCAAAATGATCAGAAGGCAAGTACCTATCCATCCAAGGGTGTGGACCAAATATGGTCTTTGAATGACGTTTCACTGTTGGTTTATCTGATATACCTTTGTAATACTAGTTATGAAGCATTAGCAACGGTGCGTTTCTCATGAATGTATGTACCAGAATAGCCAATGTGCGCGTTTTCTCACCTACATTTTTTTTTTTTTTTTTAGGAGAATGTATGTCTGGAACGGAGGAAAGTGACCCCTCACAAAAGTGAAGCCACATCAACAACTATTAACAGCAAGAAGGCAACAACCCCTGAATTCATCCACATCACCCCCATAAAGCACCCTGAAAGAGCCCACGCGGACCCCTGGACCCCCACAGCCAACCTGAAGATGTTGATCAGTGCGGCCAGTCCGGACATCAGGGATCGTGAGATAAAGAAAATCCTCTTTCGGCCAATTGAGAACGAAGAGAAGCTGGTGGTAGTGGAGGAAGAGGAAGAGGATGCAGAACTGGATGACCCCAGCCAGGTACAGTAGTCAGAGACCAGTGTGCATAGACTCTCAAGCTTGTAGGACCTTGATCACAATGTGGACACAACAAATCCATGGTAAAATGTAGGGGAGAGACCAAAAAGACTTTGTTCAAATTTTCAAAATATATAAAACTTGGACTGAAGCTACATTCTCACTTTCATAGCTGTGGGACAGTTTTTAAGCCATCATTGTGAGGATTTTTTGTTCAGAAGAGGGGAGTGAAGAAATTTGGTCCCCTAATGTATGAGACACATCAGTCTGTCTGGACAGAAAAATAAGGATTGAAGAATGTAGAAAAAATATGGCATAAGAGAGTACTGTTGTACTGAGTGTACTAGCATATGCATGACAATTCTCTCTCTCTCTCGCTCTCCCACACACATACACAGTTTGATGTGGTAGAAGACTGTGGGGATGAATTTGAGAAGCGGCCCAACCGGAAGCAGAAGAGCTTGGGTCTGCTGTGCCAGAAGTTCTTGGCCCTCTACCCTGATTACCCAGCATCCTCAGACACCATCGGCATCTCTCTGGACGAGGTGGCTACAAGCTTGGGTAAGACCATGATTAATTGTCTGCCCCCCTTCCCCCACTTACATAGCCTGTGCCAGCTCGTGATTGGATCCTACACACCCGCAATCAAAGTGATCACAATAATAGAGCTGATGTTTGCCTCAGGGGCTTGGATTGTTTAGATTGTGAAATTGAAATGTTTGGATGTTTTTTAGATTTCCGATGCATAATTGTGTGTTCTCATAATCATGTCTAACATGAGGCTCCCAACCGGTCTATCATCCGGATATTTTCTGTGTGGTCTGTCTTAATCTTTGTGACATAATTATAACATGTAATTATATCAGCATTAGTCCAACTTGTACATACCATAATCTTGTATAAATTATATTTTGGTGTCTGTTTAGTAGCAATATAATATATTAACGTAAATAACTGATGTTGAACTCTTGGCCCTTGTGGGACAGGCGTTGAGCGTCGGCGAATCTACGACATCGTGAACGTGCTGGAGTCGCTGATGCTGGTGAGCCGCGTGGCCAAGAATCAGTACGTGTGGCACGGCCGTCCGCGGCTCAGCCAGACCCTGAAGGAGCTGCAGCAGCAGGGCCGACGCCAGCGCTACCACCTCCAGATGGAGCAGGCAGCGCCCGCTGCCACGGCAACCACGCCGGCACGAGGAGGGGCAGCGCATCAGGGCGAGGATGGAGACGGCACTTATGGTGAGTGGAGGAATGGAGGGAGTTTGTGCCGATAAAGGCATACAAGAGATGGAGGAAAGTAGAGATGGAGGGAGTTTGAGAGCTGAATGACAGAAAAGGAGACAAAATCAGTGTTCAGGTGCTTTGTTGTCGGTGTCAGTTATTGGTTGCTGTGTGTTCAGCAGTGTGTATTGTTCACTGTGTGAATGTCTGTTTTGCCACGTTACTGGGCAATTATTAGCGTCTCCGCCAAAACTACTAATACATCACAGTTTGGCGTCCTTGGCCTCCACACAAGCCACTCCACACAGGTAACCATGTGTCCCTCACTGTTGGCTCAGGCCTGTTATTGATGCCCCAGTCACGGTGACCAAGGTGAGGCGATACTTCCGTCTTAAGGTAAATAATTCCCACTGCTCACAAGCCATAGGAATAAACACAGAGCCCCTGTGTTGTTGTCCTGTGTTGTCGCCATGGCACTGAGGTATGTGTATGCATAGCCCCGCTAAGTGGCTAATTAGAAACGGCTAATTCTGTGTGTGCTGTGGAGCAAAGAGTGCCTGGGTGATGGGGGGCTGAAGCGTCCCAAAAGTCTTGACAGGATTTGAGTGCTTAAATCAAACTAGTTTAGTCTTCAGCTTATTTTTTGTGTACCTTCCTTCACAGTGGAGAAAGAGGCAGGCAAATATACAGTATTTACAGCTAATGTTCTGTTGATGGATAAACAGTAGTGGATATAGTTTTCACTATTTCAACCACTGTGTTGCTAGTCTGAGGATATGTCTAGTTCACGTCTTCTTGATGTATTGTGCGGAAGCCACTCGACTGAAGGTTTGTTGATGGCGGTTTGCATATTTGCAAGCTCCTGCACCCAGTTAGGACTAGGAGAGGAAAATGGAAAAATCTATCCGAGGTCCAAGCCTTGCGTTTTGGGCAAGGATTACTTGTTTGACAAACATTCAAAACTATTGATGGATTGTTCTCATACTCTGAGACAAGCCTCTAATGTCCTCTTTCCATTTGAACATTTCGAAAGAGATCTGACCGGTTGGTAAGTTGATGTATTAAGTGTTTGAAATATAATTACTCGGTTCGCTTTGACTTGATTGATTGATGCTGTAAAAATGTCAACGTGATTGATGGTGAAAAAGCCTTGGGTTCAGCGTGGAGGTCTGACACGTGGTGTTTTCTTCTCTCTCGCCCCCATCCCTCAGGGACGGCCTGCAGGAGGAAAGACAAGTCGCTGCGCATCATGAGCCAGAAGTTTGTCATGCTCTTCCTGGTGTCCAAAACCCAAACGGTTACCTTGGACACGGCTGCCAAGATCCTCATCGAGGAGAGCCAGGATACTGCCAGTCACAGCAAGTACAAAAGTAAGCTCTTAGGACACACACACACACACACACACACACACACACACACACACACACACACAGCAACATTGATCCACATTCATGCAACACAATCATACACACACACAGCAATATTGATCCACATTCATGCAACACAATCATACACACACACATATATGTATATATACACACACACACACACACACACACACACACACACTGTGTGTCATAGTTGATTAACTCCCCCCCCCCCCTCTCTCTCTCTCTCTCTCTCTCTCTCTCTCTCTCTCTCTCTCTCTGTGTCTGGTCTCTTCAGCTAAGGTGCGGCGCCTCTATGACATAGCCAACGTCCTGACGAGCCTGTCCCTCATCAAAAAGGTTCACGTGAGGGAGGAGAAGGGCAGGAAGCCGGCGTTCAAATGGATCGGCCCCGCTGACTTCCACACCGGTACTACACACACACCTGGTCCTATCCATAGATGTCTGTAGTGTTGATCGTCTATGATTTGCATCTAAATAAATCATCTAATTATCATCTCCATGATTATCATCTAAATAGCCATTACTACTCAGAAATGTGTTTGTTGGCATTCTCCATTACAATGTCAATGGTTGAGTTAAGGTCAATGTAGCAACATAACTAGATAAATGAAATATAAATATGCTTTTTTGCTAAAAAAAACCTGTAGTAAACCGCAGTAAACCTAGCAGTATGATGGGCCTCTCCATTTCTCGCTGGATGGATTATAAGTTGGATTGCTGTGAGACTTTTCACTTTTAAGGGGGTGGCTAACTGAGGTGTATGTCTGATTGGTCTACAGAGGACTCTGTGGCGGTCAGTGGCATCCCTGTGCCTCAGACCGATGCTGATGCCCATCTGACAGTGCCAGCGGGCAGAAGGGAGAAGTTTGCACACCACGCCTCTTTCCACGTTGTGCCCACCTCGGTTGCCAACCTGAGACTCACCAGCTCGGCGCCCAGTACACCCAACCGTGACAACTCGGGTATGACGCATACCACACACACACACACACACACACACGCACACACACACACACCATACCACACCACTGTAAAAGCACATTGGTATGATACAGGGAGCACACAGGTGAAATTGCATGCACCCTCAAACATAGGGACATATCATCTGCACACATCCTACGAAAAAAAAAGACAAAATATACAGCACAGAAGCACATATTGCCTATTTTCAACAGAATAGAAAATGTGGTTACCTTCTGACACACATACATACACACACACAGGCACACACACACACACACACACACACACACACACACACACACACACACACACACACACACACATTTCTCTACAACACATTTCAAATAACTTTGAGTTATGAATTTAATTTGTCAGTGTGGTGAGATTGTATGCTCAGCCCCCACAGTTCCCATAGCCTGACTCTGTACATCAGCATGCTTTCCTGGCTCTTATCTCATGCAGTCCTACACATGGTTTAGATCATTTGAAATGATTGGCTCTTGCCGTTCCTCTGTGTGCAGGTCATGGGGTCGAACCCCTGGATTTTTCCAGAAAGCTGGGGAACGGCGGCACAGTGTGCCGGCTTCGGTTCGGGGAGGCCCCTGGGTGAGTGTCTGTGTGTGTGTCTGTGTCTGTGTCCGTCCTCCAGATGGTTGGTTTGTGTTAACACACAGTGTGCTGTCATCTTCAGGAGGAAAGGGTCACACTGCATGTCGTAAAAACAACTGCCCAGATACTTAGCGTGGAGGTACTGGGAGACCAGACTGGTAAAGACCAGTTTCCCCCTTAGCACGTTGCACAAAAAGCCACCAGCCGCAGAGAGGAAGTACGACGGTGGCGGTAACCTTTTTTGTTGTTAAAACGCTTGCGAGCACAGAGTGCAGTCATCTCTGATGGAAGTTCAAGATAACGAGCATTCTGTCAGGTTTTGTCTCAAATGTTTTGCAGAGCTTCTGTTCCATCATTTAAAATCTTTTTGTTTGTTTGTGTGTTATTATTTTTTTTGCATTACCATTTTGTTTAACAACCCACCTCCCCAATTCAATTTTCATCAGCAGTTGTCAGTGTAGTAATCAACAGCAGTCCGTTACGATTAGAATGAGAACGTAATCCACCTCTACACCGCCTCCATCCTCTCTGTCAATGGAGATGGAAGAGAAGCAGCTCTTTGCTGACTGGAGGAAACGGCTGTGGTGAGAGGCTCTGGCCTCGGCGTTCCGCTCGAGGACCACCGCCAAAAAGAAGGTCCCGCTCAGCCCTGCTTGTAGCCCTCAAGGCCAAAGCTACTTTCACGGGAGCCGGTTTACGGAGCCGCGTAACCCAAGCTGTCTCGGTTTGGGCGTTTTGCCCCGGCCCGCTGCGAGCCCTTTCAGCGTTCTGCCCGTAGGTAGTCATTTAGTTCTTAAGCGTTTATGTACCTTGGCCTCGGGGACAGGGTCTTGGGCGAAGTATTTACGCACGTTGGCAGGAAAAGGGGTCGGCCAGTGGGTTAGTTGCTTTTTTACTCCACAAGGGGGGTGTGTGTGTGTGTGTGTGTGTGTGTGTGTGTGTGTGTGTGTGTGTGTGTGTGTGTGTGTGTGTGTGTGTGTGTGTGTGTGTGTGTGTGTGTGTGTGTGTGTGTGTGTGGCAGTGGAGGCGAAACCACAGCGTCCCCTCGCTGCTGATGTTGCTCTTGTGCAGAGGGCTCACACATGGCTCATGTTACTACGAGAGGGAAAATCCTCTCGCCAGCCAAAAGTGCTTTCTAGTAAACATGAGAAAGTGGTTTTCCGACTGCAAACAATATGTCAGCGTGTATGCATTTACAGTTGCTCTGTAGAATCACACAGTATTTGTGCAGATGAAGGCTTCCTTTGGGAGGTGTCTATCATAAAACCAGAATGTAAATGAATGACTATATAAAGCTATGCTACTCAGGCCTTCTCACTGTATAGACATGTACTCTTTATTTTTTAATAATTTAACAGCTTTTTCTGTGTTTTTCATGCATGTTGTAAATGCTGTTTTGTTGTTGTTTTTCCTCTCCCCAGTCTGCAGACTGCTGTGGGCCAGAGTCCCAGCCCCCTGGTGCAGTCCCCAGGCCTCAACCCACTGGCCCTCCCCATCTCCCCTACTGAGGGGTCCTTCAGCATCCCCGCACAACCCTCCTACCCCCAGCACCACCTGGCCTACCTACCCGGACTCTCCCAGCCCTCCTTCCTCATGCTGTACGGGGCCCCAGCCCCTGAGGGCCCTCACACCGAGGCTCAGGGTCAGGGTCAAAGGTCGCCCGGGGCGGAGGCCGGAGAGAAAAGGAAGAATAGGGACAAAGAGGTGGAGCCGAGCCCGGCTGCCAAACGCGAGCGTCGTGAGGAAGAGCAGCACCCCCTACAGGTGAGAGGCGAGATTGTCTGTGGCCTGCTCTCGAGCTGTGGAGCCAGGCAGACTCACAAGTCTTGCATTTACATTTCACAGTGCAGGGTATCTGGGAGCAAGACCCACTCCTCTGACGGCCACTTACCATCACAACTCATGAGTTTGTTGGTCTCCAAGGTGACCGTTCACTGTGAGCATGCTATTAGCATGGCAGTGCCCTCTGCTCGTTTACGCTCAAAGACCCCAGCCGTTGTCGGGAAGCCCCTCATATCCCCGCGACAACACCCATTATGATGCATGAATTAGCACAAACTCCAGACAGTCTCAATCGACGCCCATGGCTTGCAGCTCTTTTAATGGCCGCCTGTTTTGGACATGTCTGAAGGGCTCTTGGCTGGTTTGACAGAAATGCAAAGGCTGTGAAACCTGTGAAGGTGAAGATAATAATTCAAACGAGTGATGACATTTTATGATCTTGGCCATGTCAGACGGGGAAAATGAAAACGTTTGTCCTCCATAAAGTTGACACGTCATACAGTCATATACTTTTGTTGGATTTCACTGTCAGAGGGAGATTATATTGTAATGTTATCCTCGCGGGCTTCGATGTGCCTTCTTGATAACAAAAGCCTTCCTTTTAGTATACAAATTAAACTAATTGTCTCTCCATTGTCTCTCAAATAGGACTATTAGCAAAGATACTGCATACTTAATGGTTAGAGGATGTAATTTAAACTCAGTGGTGATATCCTCTCAGAAATGGACATAGTTGATTAATAGTTAATTAAAATCCTCTCACATTAATCTGTTTTCCTTCTGTTTAATGGACAGGTGATTAAAACGAGCCTTCCTGCTGCTTTTTCTCTACATATTATTGAACAGTGGGCCTGTGAAATGCTTTTAATGAATACACAATGATCGACATTAGTATTAAGATTATGATTGGCATGAGGTGCCATAAAGTTTTAGCAGGAGAGGTTGTTGCTTGCCCTTTCCAGGCCACTGGAATCCACAAATAGCTTCTTCGCCATGTCCTAACTCCAGTAGTGTTTCCTACGTTTTCTTCCTCATCTAATGGTTATTTTTCTCTTCTCCTTATGTTCTCCAGGCTGAACCTGAAAGCATGCAGCAGAGTCCCAGAGCTTCACCCCACAGCCAGCGCCTCGGCTTGCCCGCCAGCGTAGCCCCTTCCAGGGAGGAGGGAGAGAGACGAAGCCCCGCTGTGGCCCCACCTCCATCACACTACCTCTACGTTCCCAATTCCGCAGGTAGGCTCACACACACACACACACACACACACACACACACACACACACACACACAAACACACAAAAATAAACATTTGAAGCTCTATTAAGTCAAGTAGTTCCCTAGAGACCATCTAGACTGGATGTTCTGATACTTGTAACTGTTGGAAATTGACAGTGTCATGTGATGAACACCATACATTAAGACAATATTGTGTCAGCTGTGTGTCATGTTTATCGGACGGAAGTCAGTTAAGCTTTTCAAATCTAACAATGTGCATGTGTAATAATATATTACTTTTGCTACAACTATTAGTAATATTATTGATGAGTTATAATAGTTTAAAATAAATTATATTCATAATGATTGTCTTTTCTTATTTGTTGACTTTATTGAGTAAAGTAAGAGCAAACTGAGTCTTCCTTTCCTGATGTTGTCTCCTCAGGCCTCAACTTCCTCCTCTCCGCGGGCCACTCTGCAGGCAGCGTGTCCCTGTCTCCGGGAGGTGTGGCGCTCTCCCCGGGCGCGGTGCCCTCTCTGGCTGTGCCCTACGTGCTGGTGCCCTCCTCCGCCCTCTCCTCCTACCCGGCACTCCTTGCCAACGGCACTGTGGACCCGCACGCCCTCTCGGGCATGGGCTTCAACATGTCGGCCATGGTGTCGCCGGCGCACTTCGTGGTCAGCCCGGGCGCCTTCACCGTAGCCGGAGGCTCGTCCTCCCTGTCGGTCCCGGAGCATCCCCAAGCGTACGGGTCGGCGGTCCCGGTGTCCCCCGCCACGGCACAGAGGCAGCCGGACTGCCTGCCCCTCTCCGATCCTCACGTGAGTCAAGCCTTCATCTCACCATGAACCACATGAATTGAATGACAAACAGTAGAAAGGACATTCCTGTTCATAACAACACTATGTTCTGTCTCAAACCCAGAGTAGGTAGTGAAATATATTATTATATTATTGGGGTGTATTGATGATGTGTGTCGTTCAGTATTGATAGTTTCATAACTGTTAAACAAACGACACACATAAGATGTGTTTAGTATTTATTAGTATCCATAGCAATAAGTCGCCATCGACGTCCCCAGTACAGTTCAGTGCCTCTTCCGACTGCTCTGCTCCTTCCAATTCTGTTCTCCATGCAAGAGGCAAACACAATCAGACACATTCATGTGCCCAGAGGACTCATTCATTCCACAAAGGGCCATTAGAGAAACCTGCTGACATCTCTCTGCTCTTAAATCATCCATCCGTTTTTATTTTGCTTTCGAATCTCATCCCGTTGACTGTGAAAGCTGATAGAATTTAAAACAACACACGGTCCTGCTTTGAATCCTAAAAGGCTTTTTGAATTGACAGCGCTCAATAAATATGCGACATTAGTTGTGCTCCTCTGTTGAGAGGGGGCTGAACTGAGCCGATCGTTGGTGCACGTGGATCACAGCATGCCTCTCCCTCTCTGGAGACTTCATCCCTCCTCACATCAATCAAAACCCCCAGATTTATGCTCTGTCTTTTTATGCTTTTGCAAATGGGCTGCATGAAGATTTAAACGTGACAACGTGGCTGTTAATCAGAGATGGTGCTGCTTGGGGGTTGGGCGGTGGGCTGTAGAGGCGTTATCTGAGTGAAGATTAAAATGCGTTTAGATTGATATTAGACCTAGTGTGTGTTTGTGTGTGTATATGTCCGTGTGTGTAAGTGAGTTGAATGTGAAAAGAGCTGGCTAGCAGAGTGGGTTTTAGGATCTAATCTCTCTCCGCGCTCTTTCTTTTTTTTTTTTTTTTTTTTTCTTTCTCTCTTCTCTCTCTCTCTCTCCACAGACGCCTCTGACCCCTAAGGAGCCCGTGGCCCCCGGCTCTAAGGCTTTCTTCCAGACGCCAGGCACTTTGGGAGGAATGGTAGTCGCCCCAGAGATGCGCAAGCGAGGCTCTGTCCAGAGAAGACTGGACATCAGCCACCCAGTGGCCAAGTAAAAAAGGGCTGAGACCAGATCGCTGTGCCACCTAGTGTACCACTGCTCTGTCAGTCTTTAAAAAGCTGAGTCTCAGATGCACAGTTAAGCGATGCCCTGTGGGACTCCACTGCAATCCACTGCTGTGTCAGTGAGCTGGTCAGGCTTTCCCAGCAGGGTGGACCCTCTGAAGGGTGCTTGCACAGTTGAATATAGCAGATACAGGGATTTCATTTAGTTAGTTTAAAAAAAAAAAAATTGTAAATCAGATTATTACACTGCCCTCTTGTGGTCACTTTGAAGCATATGGAAAACTTCAAATTCTAATCCCTGCTTCTTAAACATGACCAAAAAAAGGCTACCTGACCCACTTCCCCTGTTTAAATTGTTACATGTTGATTGCTTATTATTCCCCAACATTACTTATATGTGGTACTTTTCTTAATGTTGAAAATTGAGCACTACATTTTTTTAAAAGAGAAAATGTGAATGTCATTTTGGGCTATGGGTTTTACTTTGAATCGATGCTCTAGATAGATCCAGTGAGGCCTTGCGTCCTAAAAGAGATCAAATAGGCCTACAGATTAAAGGTATCATTATCAGTGTTAGAATCTTCTATCGAACAGGGTAACACTTGAAAAGTTAAGCTGTACTGAATGGCAGATGTAATGGTTAGTTGTTTTACTATGCGTTACATTAGACCTCAAGGTTTTGCTTCCATTTCAAGGAATGCATTCCTCATTTTCTGAATGTGCAAACACTTAGGTAGGTCAAGCAACCCAAAGCATTGCTTTTCTTACAGTTAGTGTCCTGTGTAGGTCCTAACATTCAAATGTTTTTTCAGAATGTGCCTTGATTTGATACTGTGCTGTGCATCTTTGTCCACACACCCAGCAATGTGGGATTTAGGATTTATATGCCAAGAGATTTGGCATTCGTATCCTACATCGACTTTGGTTTACTTGATATTGTGCCATCCCATTGGCTAAGCTTGTGCTCAGCCAGTCGTTATCACCTCTGATATTCAACACGTTCCAAGCACCAAAGTTAACATTTAGAAACACTGCGTAGCGGTCTCTTCAAGCAGAGCCAGAGCCACACTATTGGATGTCGTGCTAATTTGGCACTTGCATTAACCTTGAGACTTGATAGGCTAAAGCTATGCTACATTTACAGATGTTGACATCTGTAGACAGGTTCACACCTTGTGGTTTTCAGCGAACGTCTGTTCGTCTTGGCTTTTCATGGTGCTCCTCTTCCGTGGTCTGGGGGGACCGACAAGGAAGTGGTTTTGAACAGCCGGAACATACTTGAATGAATTGAATGCATGAATTATTATTTTTTTCTTCACCCTGCAAGCTGGGTGGCCAATGACCTATCAGAAGTACTGTATGAGTGTGCCAAACTTGGATGTAAGATGTTGCGTATGCTGTTGATTTCAGGAGGGTAGGTACATATAGGATGAATGTGTTCACGCTAAATGTGAAACGTTTACGTAACTTGAACTGTGGAAACCATTTTATTTTATACATAGCCTGATGTTTTTCGAGTAATTATTAATGTTTGTGTACTCTTGTCAATATGTTGATGCTTCAACATGGCTGTATGTTAATTTAATGCTGCTTTTTAAAAACTTCCATTGCACTGTTAGTTTCAGTAGTCTTCAGTTTGCTGCTCTGTAGGGCATACAAATTCAACCACCAGTGTTCCTATTAGAAGTGCTCTTTGAACCGTCATGGATCAAACTGGTATATTACAATGGCTAGTTTTTGTATAATGGAAATAAATATGTTAAATTAAATGCCTTTTCTTTATGGGTCTTTTTTTTTTTTATTCTAACATTAAAATAACGGTGGAAAATATCAGTAACCCTAGAATGTCATTCCATATATTTTGCATATGGAGTGGCCACAAAATGCTCACATTGGACTTGTGTAGTGTTAAAGAATGTCCAGTAGATGGCAGTGCTTGAGAGCAAGCATTAAATAGATGTACTTACCCGAGGGAGAGTGGAGGCATAACGAAGGATGCTGTGACGGCTCTTATGGAGTCACCTGGAATCTAATGTCAGAGCTATTGGCCAATCATTTACATTAATCCGAGTATATTCTACATCGTAAACTACCAAAGTAGGTGCAAGGATATACACTTTGTTCAATGGTAAAGATGACATTTTCAACCCTGTTAGATCTAATGTCACATGCATTCAATGTTTGATGAGTGAAATTTGTTTGTTTATGTTCGAAGGTAATAACTTAGTTTTAAAAGGAGTGATGAACTAAATGTTTGAAGATTGGGGTTTGGTGACAGCAGTAACGTTTACAACTTGGAGTGTGTAAGTGATTACGTTACATTATCCATTAGTGGTGGGTGGACTTGGCTACCAGGAGAGGAAGTCAAGTATTATTTCTTCTTTTTTTTTTCACTCATAAAAAATGTCATGTTTATTTCATCAGAACATGAGTTACATAAGGATGGAAGAAGTTCTATTTTAGGTTTTAGGCATTAACACCTGCTTACTATACATTCCAAAGTCAAGAACATTTCCTAATTTAAGTCACTTCAGAACTTCTGCACCTATATTTGGAATCTGGCAAGCTGGGTTGATTACACGCAGAGTGTGAAGACAAGACTGCACTCTCCTGATGCCCTGTACAAAAACCACAATCATTACAGTCTGTTGTAGGAACCTGTTGCATCGGATGTAGTGTGAAATGTTAACTGAAAACACATTTCTGGGAAAGCTTGACTGACTGAATACTAACCCTATTTTAGTGCCCATTTGGGTGCAATCACGTGAGGAATCTTAAAAAAGTCCATAGCCTAAAAAAGCCTTTGTTCAGCGGGGAGGAAGAAGTTAATGGAACATTTCTTAAAGTAGCTCTCTGTGAGCATTACCAAGGAAAAAAAGACCCTCCTACGTCCCCCGTTTCACTGTAATGCAGTCTGCACTAATGGTGATAACAGAAACGCTTCTGATGACCTAAAGGTTCCTAAGGTCATGTGGTAAACTCCTAATGACTCCAGTAAACATTACTTCTACCAGAAAGACTTTGGAGATAGGACTAGAATTACAGATTTGACAGATCCTGAATTGGATACGCAGCCATAAAGATAACAAATCAAAGATAAAAATAAGCAGTATCTGGAGTAGAGTGAACAGGCGTTTGGCATAGGTCCCGTCCATGATCCAGTAAAAAGACAGGAAGACCTCGGATCCTGCCCACAGGAGAAGGCAGGGGTGAGGAACCTACCCCCAGACAACATCGAGTCAGGGACCAACTGGTGGCGGTGGGGGTAGAGGAAGGGGCCTCGGAGTCAGCATGCTGAAAGTAGCAGAGAAGTGAGTGAGACAAGCATAACCTGCCTATTGTTTAGAAGTAATAATAATAATTCATTTTATTTGTAATGCACTCTTCATTCAGAAGAATCTCAGAGTGCCAAGAAGTCATCGATTCAATTTTATTTATACAGCGCCAAAACAATACAATTGTCTCAAGGCACTTGAATGAATGGATGACTTTGACTACGAGTCCTCCTGGTAGAACACTTGCCTAAGCTATAATTTGTCTTCCATAAAACTCATGCAGGGGATGTTAGTGTAGGGGTCGGACTCTCCTAGCACAGCACTTGAGTCATAGGTTATGGTTATAACCAGCTGAAAACCTTCAATTTTTGAATGTACATATTTGAACTATTTTTGAACACATTTTAGCTTTGCTGATTATCCCTGTTTTTCTCAAAGGGAAAGAACAGTAATACAATGTGTGTGTGTGTGTGTGTGTGTGTGTGTTGCCCACTTATAGTACACCAGTGTGTTCAAGATCCCATTTAATTAAAATGCCACAAGGCATTTGCAGAGGCATGCACACTTAACGTGTGCAAATCTTTTGTTGATATACTCAAGCTCAGACTGAACAGTCCTCCACAGGCCCGTCTGCTATGCCAACATCTAATGAGATTTCATGAATCACTTCAAGTGGGGCAGCACTCAGTCAAACCGACTGTCTTTCACACACTCTCAACCAACTGATGGTTCCAAGACTGAGGGTGAAAAATGCCTCTTTAACTCCACACAGCGAGGCATTAGTGGCCAGTGGCAGGATGAGGGTAACTTGTGTTTGTGCCGGAGTGGGTAGAGTGGGACATTTCCAGAACATTCTCCTCAGGAAACCTATGATGTTGATAATAGTCATGACCACAGTGTGGATTAAGAGTTTAAGATGCCGACAGAAACTCTGGCAGAAATTAACTGTTACGAAACTCTGCATTGCTGCCCAGACTTTAAGATATGATTGACAAGCAGATCATCGTCCTTATTGTCATAAGTCATAAGTCATTCAATAATATTTTTCTTATTGCTTTTACATAACCTGGGGTTGTGCTACAGACTGGAGTTCTTTTGGCACAAATGTATTTATACACTATATTGCCAGCTGCCTACAGGTGTGCAGGATTGGAGCAAATATTACAAGACGTAGTCTGATTTAAGCTGACCTGACCTGATGTAAAGTCATGAAAGCAGCAGTGGTTACAGTGCCTCACCGGGTTGGTATTTGTGTTGAAGTGAGATGGGAAAAGAGGGCAAGCTAGGCAGTAAGTGGCAAAATGACTGTGGTGACGGTTTAAGACCTGTGACGGTGAACTACCACAATGAGCCTTTGAGAAGGAAGGAAAGAGGGGGGCTGATTGAGACCCTCGCACTAATCTAAATCCTCAGCAGTGCATACACTCACCATGTGTCCAGATACGCTGCAAAATGAAAGCGTGTGTTATATATTTTCATGGAATAAGGACTTTGTCAGTGATGTGTTAAGTCCACTCTCGGCTTGAGGAAATCCTCAAAGCCCACGACCAGTGTGTGTGTGTGTGTGTGTGTGTGTGTGTGTGTGTGTGTGTGTGTGTGTGTGTTATTTTTACCCTAAAAGGATCCCGGAGCACGAGCTACCTGCACCATCTGTTTTGCATTATTCCTCCTGCTCTTTCCCTCTCCCGTCCACTGGCCTATAAATTCTTGCCAAATGACATTTCTTATTGTGCGCATTCCAGCCCAAAGACCTTGCTGCGGAGTGAGTGAGTGAGGAGAGCCGGCGATCGGCCCTTTTGGAGCCGTGCCTTCAGAGCTTGGCGAAGACTGTTTGCAGAGAAAACCCAAAACAAAAATTATCGCATTGTCCTCCCTTTTTGGGTGGGAATCAGGAATGTTTTTCTATTTTCTTTCCAGTCTTAAAATAAGTCTAAGAGTGCAAATCCTCTCCCACCGCAATACACACTCACACACACACACACACACACACACACACACACACACACACACACACACACACACACACACACACACACACAGATGTAGGCGCAGGTTAAACGAAGAGAGAAGGGAAAGTAAGGCGCTGTATCCAACAGTTGGGAGAGAGTCTTATGTATTGGTTTTCTCTCTGTCATCGTAGCATTTTAAGTTATATAGCAGTTATTACGCCAGGATGACAGAAATGTCTCATCCTAAACAACATCGCATGAGAAGGGGACTGGAGGCTGTTCTTCACTGTGATGTGGATGCAGGAGAAAGGCGGAGTGGTGCGGACAGAAGGGTAATTACAATGTCTTTTTCGTGGCATTCAGGAAAGAACTATTAATCCCTCATATGTTAAATCACAACACAGCTCACACACACGCACATACACACACGCACACACATCTGGGCTCTACTTCTTCTACAGATGAAAGCAAACATGTCAGCAGACACTCTTTGCTCAGATCATGTGGGACAGCAAAGACCAGACAAACAAAATGCAATGCCAGGGGGAGGACACCATTTGTGTCATGGACACGGACATCCATCTTTGTTTCGTTTGCCAGGCCAGCTCAGTGCATTCCTAAGTGAGAGTCTTCATTTACATTTACATTTAGTCATTTAGCAGACGCTTTTGTCCAAAGCGACGTACAAGGGAGAGAACAGTCAAGAATACTACTTTAAAAAATAAATACTACTTTACATGAGAATTAGAAAACAACGACCTAGAAAAAAGGAAAAAGAAGTGCAGGAATGTAACTGCTGAAGTGCAAGTTAAGCGCTAGTCAGGTGCCAGTTAGGAAGGGAGGTGCTCTCTGAAGAGTTGGGTCTTCAAAAGCTTCTTGAAGGTAGAGAGGGACGCCCCTGCTCTGGTAGTACTAGGCAGTTCGTTCCACCAACGTGGAACTACAAATGAGAATAGTCTGGATTGCCGTGCTTGCACAGACGGCAGTGCCAAACGACGCTCACTAGACAAGCGCAGCGTCCTGGGTGTAACATTTGCCCTTACAAGAGCATTTAGGTAGGTGGGAGCAGAACCAGCAAGCACTCTGTAGGCAAGCATAAGTGACTTGAACTTAATGCGAGCAGCTACTGGCAGCCAGTGGAGCTCAATGAGTAGCGGGGTGACGTGTGCCCTTTTCGGTTGGTTGAACACCAGACGCGCCGCCGCGTTCTGGATCATCTGTAGTGGTTTCACCACGCAAGCCGGCAGGCCCGTTAGGAGGGCGTTGCAGTAGTCAAGGCGGGAACTCACCAAGGTTTGCACCAGCAGCTGGTTGGCATAGTGGGTTAGGTACGGCCTGATTTTGCGGATGTTGTATAGCGCAAAGCGGCACGACCTGGAGACAGAGGCGATGTGGGCCGTGAAGGTCAGTTGGTCATCAATAATGACCCCGAGGTTTCTTGCTGTTTTGGATGGAACAAGAGATAAAGAGTCAGTATTGATATTGATGTTGTGGTGGATGACCTGTTTGGCTGGGAAGACCATCAGTTCCGTTTTGCCCAGGTTCAGCTGAAGGTGGTGATTTTTCATCCATGTGGATATATCAGCAAGACAGTCCGAGATCCGCGCCGAGACCGTGGTGTCCTCAGGAGGGAAAGACAGAAACAGTTGAGTATCATCAGCATAACAGTGGTAGGAAAAACCATGCGAGCGGATGATAGGGCCCAACGAGGTGGTGTAAATGGCAAAGAAAAGTGGTCCCATCACCGAGCCTTGGGGCACCCCAGTGGTGAGGCGGTGAGGTACCGACAGTCTAACTGAAACATGCTTATTAACTCTGAGCTATGGTGAACCAGGGAAAGCTTTTTATTTGGTTTGTTGTTGTAACGTTTGGACAAAGAGAGCAGAGTAATTAAACGTCAGCCACACAATGGCCCTATTGTGCTGGGTGTCTAAAAAAGCCAAGTAGCATGAAGTAATTAAAGCAAGCAACCCTTTAGGATATCCCAGTCCCCAGCCTGCCATGAGCTGCGACAACTAACAACCCACTGCTGCCATCACACTCTGCTATCACACACTGCTATCACACACTGCCATTACACACTGCTGCTATCACACACTGCTGCTATCTGCACCGCTATCACACACTGCTATGACGCACTGCTGCTATCTGCACCGCTATCACACACTGCTGCTATCACGCACTGCTATCACACACTGCTATCACACAATACTATCACACACTGCTGCTATCTGCACCGCTATCACACACTGCTATGACGCACTGCTGCTATCTGCACTGCTATCACACACTGCTGCTATCACGCACTGCTGCTATCTGCACTGCTATCACACACCTCTATCACACACTACTATCATACACTGCTGCTATCTGCGCTGATATCACACACTGCTGCTATCACACTCTGCTATCTGCACTGCTATCACACACTGCTATCAGACACTGCTATCACGCACTGCTGCTATCACACACTGCTGCTATCACGCACTGCTGCTATCTGCACTGCTATCACACACTGCTATCACGCACTGCTGCTATCACACACTGATATCGCACACTGCTAGCTGCACTGCGCAGTACTGCACCGCCACTTTTCAAACAGATGTGCAGTCACTCAAGTCACACTGTCACCATCAGAGATCTCGGATGAGTCAACGCACAGAAAACAGACACAGCTCCAGACGAACACTCAGTCTGCGAGATGGATCGGGTGAGAGAGAAGGAGGTGCACGACATAAAGATGGAAACCCTACACTTCCTTCCCAGGGTGACTAACATTGCCTCAGAACATATTTTGAAAGAAAATGGCTCATGGTTATGACTCACGTACATTTTGGTTTTGACAGGGTTGGAACTCAGAGTCCCTCTGACGTCAGGTTTGGAGTAACCTTGGCTGTACTGCAGGTAGCCTCCTGTCTGCATAGGCTGCCTGCATAGGCTGCCTGCATAGGCTCCAGTACTAGGCTCTGTCCAGACACTTATTCATCAGCCTGCACACACTGACATTGCTATGCACAGAGCGGCTGGATGAAGCCATCCGTACAGGCTTTAAATCTTTCCTCCCTCCCTGTCGGCTGTCTGTGATTATCGTAGTCCTGAGAACAACTCCAGAGGAAGTGGGATTTAAAATGTGCTAATTCAGCACTTTGTGTATGTGTGTGTGTGTGTGTGTGACAAGGCTTGTCACATAGTATTATTTACAAAGAGAGATTTCTCAAGCTGACTCACTCTGGTGACAAGCATAACATTATTCTAACCAATCAGACAGAGTTGTCCTCTTGGCTCAGCTGCAGTGAGTATCACACCATATCATTTACAGAGCAGAGCTGTGACTACTGGAGGTCAAATTCACTGCCTTCAAACAACAGCCCGGTGGCTGTGAACGTCCCTTTTGTACTGACATAAATGAGGATTTATGGCTCGTACTAGTCATACTCGATCTATCGGTTTCAAAGCCTGGAGCTTTTCAATCCTTCAACTTCCATTCGCAGGTGTTTACTTCTGCTTACACAAGTTTTCTGAAACTAGGTCTCATTTTTTTTCAAAGCTCTACACACAGTTTTCAAAACTCTATACACAACTGCACACACAAAATGCAAAACACCACAAATATCCTGCGGAATGAAACACTGCATTCAAAACTCAACAATCCCTTTTCAAAATGTAAGTTTTGTGTTATATAGTAAACACAATTCTATATATGGTTAGACTTCTTCAATTACTAAATAAAACTACAATACAAAATTGAAAAATTGTTAATTACAGCATATATTTCATCAACACATAAATGCTAGGCCAGGATTGTAAAAGTAACAACAACATTTTACGGGACAGTGCATTACCAAAACTGCATTTCAAAGTGTTCAGTATGGAAACATATCGTACACAATATTTTATAGCAGGCCATGAAAGACAAACTAAATGAACCATTTTTACATGATACATAAAAAGAAACTGTGTAACCGTACCCAGCCTCGGGTCTTGCCACAGCAACTAAACGTCATAACCAATGTCCTCCTCTGGAACTGTTATGCTGTATATGTCTTGCATTTTGAAGGGCTTATCATTGTGAGAAAGTGAACTATGTGTGTAATATTTTGCAAAAAGTGTTAAAAATTAAGTCTAATTTAAATGGAAAACTAAGTCAAAAGCTGGGATTTAGCTTATGGTTTTGGTGTGGGACTTTGCTGTTTGAGTGACAGGTTTCAGGTTTCAGGTTTTCAGGTTTCAAATTGTGTGACATGTAAACATTTTGTGTGTAAGCCGTTTAAAACAAACACTATAACTGGGTTCTACCTGGTCCGGCAACCTTCAATAGCATTTGGTTTGGGCTGGGGGCACCTCGTATGGGTGCATGCTACTGTTTGGATCAGCTCATATAACTATGTTGAGATTATGATACTTGTCTTATGATCAGGGCTTCACTTGATGTTACAATATCCTGTCATCAAAACATGATATCACCTGATGAGGATTCCAGGGGGACTGGGGTGAAAGACTCAATCACTTTGACTGTGGCTCTTTGCCAGGTCATGCATGATCAGTAAAGCCAGTATGAAGAGTGAGATGTTAGTAGCCGTAATGGGTGTATCATTTTAATCAAATAAATATGTCTTGCTCAAATCACCAAATCAAATATTTTAATGATATATTATTATACTTTTAATGACAAATGCGTAAATGTTTTTACACACACATTTACATGTACATGTCTCAGTGTAGAGATAAACAGATACTGAACAGTTACAGAGAGGTTGGTTCATAGTTAAAGAACTTACAAGGAATACTCTCTCACCCAGATATGTGTGAGATTTTGGTGTGTGGATGTGCAACACCTCACAAAGAATCCTTTAAAAACAGAGTCTGAATTATTCTAGTCTCCCTTAAAATATATTATAGCTATTGTTTGGCTGTATCACAGAATATATTCTTCATTCAATACCTGTTTCCAACCCTGAGGCCATCCAGATAAGACTGTGCAGGAATCTGTTGGGAGAGAGAAAGAGCACGCTTCACACTGTGGAGTCATGAAATTCCACTACCAACTATTTCAACAGATGTAGTACAGTAGCCCAACAAAAAATGTAGGCCTACAATTGAGCCATTCGTACATTTTTTTTTTTTAAAAACCTTAGAAAAAGGCATTCCATACACGCCATTACCACACATTTCAACTCATGCAATAGAGTAGCCCAAGAAAAATGTTCAACTAAAAAGATTTACAAACTTGTATCGGGTTGAGCGCGCTCTCTCTCTCTCTCTCTCTCTCTGGTAGAAAGGTAGGTCCCAGAGAAGTCGAATTCTCCACCCCTAGTCATCGAGGCCACTCCCCTCCTATGGCCATCTCTAAAATGACATGACTTAAGTAGATGTCTGCATAGTCGAAGCTCCTGGAATCGTCGAGGGACACAACGTCGACACCTGGAAACGATGTAAGGATTTCTCACTTTTGTTTTTAGGCCGTGACTAAATGTGGACTGGTATTTTGGTCTATTTTAATGAGTGGAGTTGAAATATTATAAATTCGACGACATGGATTTACACGGGTTGGCAGTAGATCGCTTTTCAGGGAATTTGCATCACTGTGAGTAGGTATGCTGTAGTAGCCTCAGATGGTTCCTTGAAAGTTAGGTAATGTAACAAAATATCAGCGAAAGTCGAGTGGCTTCTTCACAGTTAATGGTGTCATACATTTGAGTAAGCTATCAATTGTATGTTTTAAACGGCATTGCAAACGGCAGACTTTTGACGAGGTTTAAGTATATTCATATACGCAAGTCTGATCACAACAATTATTACTGTTGACTTGTCAGTAAGGTCTTTGCGGAGGGCTTATTATGAACAGATTTAAATTAAATTTGAACTTTTGTGTCATCAGATTAATCGCCAAGATCTACGCACGAGCTACAAGTTCGGTTATTCACACGTCATATATCACCCTCAACCTGAAGTAAGCGAGCTGTATGTAATTTAATGGTTTTCTCTTTTGATGAATGCATGCCTCTGCCCGCTGATCGGCGACACACCTAATTTAATCCGGTGCCACACCTGACTAGGGCAAGATTTGAGATTTTCATGACGTAACTAGTCTGTAGTCTCCTGCCGGCCCTCCTGTATGGACATGCCACAGCTCTCACCTGAGGACTTCACTTGACCTAGATTGGTTTTCTCTGAATCAGTGTTTGACCTCATAACAACCTGCATCCAGTCACTACAAGGACAGATAGAACAACCCGACATATGGAGGCTTTTTGGCCAGACATTGATGCATTGTATCCATACATTTGGGTAAAGGGACAAATGTATCAGAGTTCAAATGTTATGGTTGTGTACATTCTATACAGTTAACATGAGTGAGAGATCAATGAAGTTGTGGTTGTAAACAGCTGGGGTACATCTAGGAACCACAGTACTGGTAACGCGAACCCTTGAAGAATCCCCTCCAGTTAAAGGAGGTTTTGACTGATGTAGAGGCATGCTGAAGTCCCACACTAAAATGTACCATTTGTCTATGTGGGTTTCCCAATATCTGCTGAGTCTTGCCCCATTACCCACTGGGACCCCAAGGGGCCTCTTAATGTGTGTGTGTTCCTTTTGATCCTCGTTCTCATATTGGGGCATGTCTCAGCCTGTAATAACGCGGCCAGGATTGAAAGCTTCACGCGGGAGCCGCCTTCATGCTAGATTAATGAGCAGCGTTGCTGTGCATGTGGTCGGCATAGTGAAAACTGAGAGCTTGCTCAGTCATTTCTTTTTGTCGAATGACATCATCACTGTAGTTGGATATAGTCACTTTTTTGCCTCTCTGGCGACAGATGTGAGAACGGGGTATTAATTAGTGTTTTATATGTCTGCCCGATGTAAAAGGGGGTGGTGGTAGGGGGGTTGTCTCTGTACAGATCGAAAACACATGATTCGCTTTTCTGCACAAGCGGCAATGGCTGATTTTATTTCTCAGCTGGACACAGAAATACAATGACCATCTGTTTGAAAATTGCTTTCATGTGAAGTTGCAACCACAGTCGTGATGTTTCGTGGACAATGCTTGGCGCTTCAGAGAATCTCCTAATTTCCATTTATACCTGACCTTCTAGTCACGTTGTTTGACTGTTGTTGTTAAGGCAGCCCAGGGTTCCATCTCTGCATCATTGTTGTCCCATTGACTCGTGGACTTTGTTGTCGCTTTGACTTCCTGACCTCTGTGGGGTTTCGTTGCTTTGTGTCTGTCTGCACAACAACAGGAAGGTGTCTTTTGATGACCTTGTCTAGGCATTGGAGGAAAAGACAGACCAAGGTCCAGTGAAAAAAAACAAAAAAAACAAGGGAAGCACAAGCCATTCACTTCCTGTCTGTGCTGTGACCTCAGCTGCTGTCATCACAGACATAGCCAGCACAGTTTTAAGATTAGGCTTTTCCCAAACCTCTTGAAGGAAAATCATTATTATTATTATTATTTTTTTAAATCAATGTCTAGATTTTCAATCTTTGTTTTTTTCCTTTGTTCCTCTGCAGCTGAATCATGCCAAACTGGGGTGGTGGAAATAAGTGTGGGGCCTGCGGGGGGACCGTTTACCACGCCGAGGAGGTCCAGTGTGATGGGAAGAGTTTTCACAAGTGCTGTTTCAACTGCAGTAAGTGGGCCCATCCTGCATCAGTCTCTACTCCGTCCATCCATCTGCTGCTTCTCTCACCTTATTCTCTTCCTACCTATCTACCTCTACCTCTTTTTTCTTTCCTCCACCATGTTGTTCATCCTCTCTTCGCGCACCTATCACGCTTTGACCATGTACAATATGTGATAGTGATCGATGGCTTTGCATGGATTCCCCTGAGGCCCTGTTGGGGCCAACACCTTTGAGGGGCCTTTAGGTCATTCCCCAACCTGGAATATTTGAATTAGTCCAGTTTGAAATTTGTATTAAAGGCTTTACAGTTGAGACCGTGAACAGCTGGAGTGGTTTACTTTGTCACCGGACCAGTTTTACATTGCAAAAACTGTGTAGTGAGAAGTCATTCTTGACCATATTTTAGTGTCTTGTAGTGTCCTCTACCTTCTCTGTTGTTGAACTGTAGGTCACACACGTCATGTGACACACAAGCAAAACACCATACAACATTAGTGTTCTCTAAAAATAAAATGGTGCCATTCTCCGTCTGACCCATCACGTCTATAGGCTTCTTGTCAACGTGTTTAGTAAACAGACGTAAACAGACTGCGGAAATTACTGCATACACAAGACACAAGGGATTGGTTAATCATTCAGTGTTCCACCAATGGTGTGCTCAGTGATCTGTGTGTGTGGAGCTCCAATGCACCTTGTGTGACCTTCTCTGGGGATGTCTCTGGGTGGTGGTGGTGTGTGGGGCGGGGAGCTTCACGGGACTCAGCTGAGTGGCTGAATGCACATGGTTGGGATTAGCGCAGCGCTATCGCCAAGCGAAAGGGGCATCGGCGATCTGGCCCACATAACAAGTGTTTATTTTTGCGGCTTGCCCACAGAGACCGCTTTGTTGGGAGCAACCATTGATGAGATAATGAGAGGAGATGGATTGGGCTGTGCGTGTTGTGTGTGTGTGTGTGTGTGTGTGTGTGTGTGTGGTTGTTTTTCTGCATTCCACCCTCTTTTCCTCTCTTCAATTCTGCTCGAGATATCTTTTTTTCTCTGTCGAATCTATTTTTAAATTAAGAGGGTTGACGTCCAGGTGAAGTTAAAAATGCATTAAACCAGCAACATCCCGACCTTCTTGCGCTTCAAACGTTGCACAACATTAAACCCATTTGTGTCCATGTATCTGTTTTTAAAATCCACCTGATAATGAATGCGATTATGCACCGGGACACATGACGAGTCCCTACTAATTAGGCCGTATGAATTGAAGACACACAGACACCCTCCCTCCTCTGCTATGATGTTTGCCTCCGCTCTAAATGAACTTGGAGACAATAGTGCCCCTCTGCTTCTTAATCCACAAGTCATCTGCCCAAAAGAGCCAGCAGTCTTGGCCTTTTACAGCAGCCCCCCAGTCACAAGGATGAGTCACATTGCTTGCCGGGAATGGAGATGTTGTTGGGCCTACCATTCATAAAAATGGGTCAGTTTTCCAAGTGCTGCTGTTGTGCAACTTGTGTTTTCTGGTTCATGTTTATGTGAGAATGTGAAGGTATGAATTTGTGTGTGTGTGTGTGTGTATGAGGTGGTTTCAGGCTCAGTTTGTATGAGTGAATGTCAGATAGGGAGTGTTGTGTGTGTGTGTGTGTGTGTGTGTGTGTGTGTGTCTTTGTGTGGGTGTTAACATATCTGTGAACAACTGATCTTACTGTCATGAGTGTAAGTGAGTTACATCTGAGTGAAAGTGTGTGTGTGTGTGTTTGTGTGCAAGTGTCTTTCCATGTATCTGTGCATAATCTTCTCTCATTGCCATGCACTTTCTGTGTTCCTAGTGGTCTGCAGGAAAGGCCTAGACAGCACCACTCTGGCCATTCACGACAAAGAGATCTACTGCAAGTCCTGCTACGGAAAGAAGTACGGGCCAAAAGGCTACGGTTACGGCCAGGGGGCCGGCACACTCAACATGGACCGCGGAGAGAGACTGGGCATCAAACCAGAGGAGTGAGTGTTGCCTGTCGTAGCCTGACACCAACATGTGTTTTGTGTTCTTCTCGCCGCTCTGCGACTGAGTTTGTTTTGCACAGAGAGCCTGTGGTGGAGGGAGGGGAGCCATCTTTGTCTTCCATTGGTCCACTAATCCCTAATTTGAATTTGTTCTCCAAAACACAGCTCCGTCTCTAGCTAGTCTACCCCCCCCCCCCCCCCTGGGGATTGGAACACCAACTTTAAAGTTGCAATGTGGATAAACAGCCAACCCATGCCAAGCCAACACCACTGTGCAACTATAGTCGACCCAGAGCGATGGTTGCAGTTCCACCTATCTAGGCCTATTACTGTTATCACTCTATTACTGAGAGAGTCCTTCCAGAAGATTCCTTCCCCGGCTGCCATTGTAATTCACACAGGGACTGATGGCCATGTTCTGATAAGGTCCGCTAATATCGGTCCTATTGTAATGCAGCCCTTTACGGGGGCCTTGTGGCCAGATCTTGGGTGCAAATGCCTGTGCGCTTCACCCGTCCACCCGCTGAGCAGTCCAAGCCCGACCTCCTGATGGGAACCTCGCCTCACGCAACGCGCCCTTGTTTTCCACCAGCCCTTGCCGAGCTCGGAGCCCCGGGCATCAGGTGATTGTTGTTATGAAAGAGGCCATTATGTAAGAGCGGTTCCTGGGCAGGCCCCGCTGACTCCGCTCCTACTCATGCGCGGCCTCCAGCACAAAGCGCTCCATTCAGGGCTGCAGAGGACAAGGCGGCTCCCCCAGCCCCTGCCCATGTCTTTGTTAGGCTGGGATCCAGGGCCCATCACCAGCCACTGATAAGAGGCCGACTGATGGGCCTCAAGAGTTGGGTTCCCATCTCCCAGGTTTGAGGGGCGGATCAGTTCAGGGTATTAGGGCATTCGGTTCAGGAGTGCAGTCAGTGTCAGTGTTTTTCCTATGAAGGTATAGAGGTATGTTTGATTTTAGGGTGAGCACCATAAGTCAGATCAGGTGAAGCTTGAAATGTGAGATTATGCAGAAACGATGCAGAAATGCAATCCATCTGATTTAAAAAAAAAAAAGCATTATGGAGTTTTGGACAAAAACGAGTGAGCTTTCTATCTAAAATGCATGCAAAAAACCTTCTAAATGTCATCATATTCCATGAAAATGAATTTGAAGGTACCAGAAGTGGTTGCTCATTATATACCGCTCGTATACCATACCTTTCTCCCCCCACCTACTTCAGGCCTCACAGCCATCGGCCAACAACAAACCCCAACCCATCTAAGTTCGCTCAGAAGTTCGGCAATTCGGAGAAGTGTGCCCGGTGCGGGGAGTCTGTGTATGCAGCCGAGAAGGTAGTGGGAGCTGGCAAGGTGAGTGCACAGCTGTGTGTGTGTGTGTGTGTGTGTGTGTTTATGTATTTCAGCTTCAATCCCTCTTCCAACCTCTGCACACACATAAAGACAAGACACCAGCACTTTCTGCCAAGAGACGATCTGACTTCATCCTCAGCTGTCTGGTCATGTTTTTAATAACACGCGCAAAAAAGAAAAGAAAAGTCATTCTCCACGGCCTCCCCGTTTCATGAACTCCGGATTTGAGCGTTTCGCGCAGCAGATGGAACAGCGATGGCCGCCAAATTGTGGCCCCAAGCCTAGACGCAGTCGGTCGTGTCCTCTCGCGCGGCTGTGGCTCTGACCTCATCGCCCTCGTGGTCGCTGCAGTTCACGGCGAGGGGACGGTGACGTGTCCCGAGATTAGGCAGTTTCCTGCGGCTGTGAGTAAGCGCTCGCAGATGGACCCGTGGAGCGTGACCAACACGGCCGACGGCCCGCTCTGCTCTTGCCGACCGGTGTGCGCTCCAGCATTAAGGCCTAAGGTTAAATGAAACAAAAAAAAATCTGGATCTCTCTGTTGGATATCCAGATGCTGTATTCTTTTTCGTGTGATCAAACATTTAGAGATAGAATGTTCCTATCATTATTTACGCTTTCTCATTCTTGTCTAGAACACAGAAGGACTTCGCAAAGCAGTCTCTCAAATTGTGACATAATATTTTTCATTCAAAAGGAGTGAATGGTGGTTAGTTTTAAAAAGTCACTGACATTTTTGTTTGAACACCCATTTTGTGCTACACAAACAAGCCAACCTTTACAGCGGTCACAGCTAACATGGGGTTCAGTGGATGATGGTAAATACGTTCATTCTGGGGGAACCAGTCCTTCAAGTCTTTTCTCTCTCTCTTTCTCATCACTGTAGCCTTGGCACAAGAACTGCTTCAGGTGTGCCAAATGTGGGAAGAGCCTGGAATCCACTACCCAGACAGAGAAGGAGGGCGAGATCTACTGCAAAGGTGAGGAGAACCACAACATCAACAACACAAATGTCATTAGCATAGCATGGCATCAGGCCACGGCTCAGTCAACATTCAGAATCTGGATGGACTGGTTGAGTTTGACAGTAAACCAGCGTCCCGTGATTACACTGGCTTAAATGTTCTCAGCATTGCTTACTGACCACTGATGTGAGGTGATTGAGGACAAGTTGCAGCCTGGTCACGCAAGACACAATGCAGTCATTAACGTGATCAGCGAAACTATTGTGGAAAAATGCTTTCGACCACGAAGAATGTTTTGGCTTGGAGACAACTTATTTACAACAACATTATTTGTTTATTTATCCAAACCATCGATGGAACGTTTATATCTAAACATTGTCAAATAGTGGTCTAGCCTCCTGTTTGTGGAGAATCTTCAATTGGGTATTCTTGAAAATATATCTTGGTGGAAAAACCTTGAACCTGACCCACAGAAAGGCTGACTCCTCATCAGCTTCATCTAAACATACCGTAAACTTTTGCACATGTGTCTGTGGCAAGGGAAATCATTTGCATGCATGTTAAGCACGCCGACGGCCAAATCTGATTGTGGTTGGACCATAGTGAAGCATCTACTGGCTTTGGTCCAGGGCAGAAAATGACAACCTAAAAGCAAACCATATTTCCTGTCTGTCAAAAAATGACAGAAGCACATCTCCATTTTGAGACACAAGTTCAATCAGTGAACTCTGTCCATTAACACATTAACTCGCTGTTGAGAGTTTTCGCTGACAATGTGCTGTGTCTATCTTTTATTTTTTCAAATCTTCCTTCAGCATGTTACGCCAAGAACTTTGGACCCAAAGGATTTGGATATGGCCAAGGAGCAGGCGCTCTGGTTCACGCCCAGTGATGACCGCCTTGAATGACTGACTGACCGACCGCTCCCACAACTGTGCCTTTGTACATTTTGCTCAGCTGCTTGTGAGAAGCAGTTTTTAAACTAACGCCTTAAGGGGGGGGGGGGGGGGATCTAGGGTCAGGGGATAGGCTGGATCTTGAAGTTTATCAGGTGGGGTGGTGTTTGGGTACAGCTAGGATTAATGTCTGTGGTTCTGTTACAGAAGTAATAAACATTATGTATAAAGATTTCCATTTTGGTTTGTGGTAATTTTTTTCAACTGCACGTTTTTAGTTAAAAGAAACAAAGCTTGATGACCACTCTTTTTCTTGTTGAGGGACTCTTCCTGTTGTTTTTGTCATTTTTTTTAAAACTTCCTAAAGAGAGAGACAAAATTACGGGAGATCTCACATTGGAATGTTTTGTCGTTTTTTTTATTAAAGCCATTAAAATTGAACCATGCCCAATATGTTTACATCTGAAGCAAAGTTTACAGTGATGTCCTGAAGAAAGGTGCAGAGGCACTGTCCATGGTCATGTGCTTTTTCCACATGGTGGGGGTGGGCAGGGGAGACGTCAGGGGGCCAAGCAGAGGAGTCTGTTGGACGAAACGGAGGATGCCACTGGTCCAGGCAGGTTTAGGACCAGACCAGAGGTCTGTTAATATGGTGGAACAGAGAGAACGACAGAAAGAGAAATACAAAGTGGTGTTCATTTCTAGATAGACAGCAAGAGGATGTGGCCTTCTGTTTCGGGTACAATGCCTCCCTTACTACTGATGCAAACGTTAAGATTTAGCAAAAAGCTGGGATCGTTTCATTTTGAGTGTTACTTTGGGTAAGACTTAATGTTAGGACTCTGCGGAAATGAACAAAAAAATATTTGCCTGTGTTCACCATTTCTCTTGCATCTTGCTTTACAATTTGTACATCCAGTGGTCTAACAAACCCAGCAAATGTGACGTAAAAAAAAAAAAGAAACCATTTTGTTTCGACCTTTATCGACAAGTATGGAACATTCAAATATATTACAACTCGGTCACAAGGTTCTGACTGATCAGTATCTGCCACCTGTGGCTCGATGACAACTTGCACTAAAAGATACACACACTGGGATTCCCAAACATGGAAGAGAAAACGTAATGAAAAACAAAAACAAACAAACGTACTTGCAAAATACTGAACATTCACTATTTACAGACAAAGGGGTCGCTGGGCTGTTGTGACAGGGAGAGATGGCCTTGGGCATCGGTGTGCTGACGGCCTCCATGTCCAACCATCTCACATGCAGTTTCAAATCTTTTTTGACGATTTTTCGTTCGTTTTTGTCGTTTTATTTTTTTTTGCAGGTTAAAATGCCTATAGACAGCAGTGTCGGACATCACTAAAAGCTACAGTCATACACTTATAAGATTATAAGTTGATTTTTTGTTAGGTTTTTTTTTTTGTTTTTCCTTTCTCTTTTTGGTAGGGTGAAATCATATAAAAAAGAGCAGCTTGAACTAACACTGAAAAAAAACAAAAAAAAAGGTCACTCACTCACAGACAGAGAGAGTAGTAACTATATCATTGACTATGTACAGATGCACATTCGTAGTATTTCATAGTTCTTTCGGGTGGCTGCAGCCAAGTCCTTTGGCGGAAGGGAGTGACCACCAAGATTCCTGGGAGGTGGGTGGAACGGGAAAAATGACACGCACACACACACACAACCCCCCACCCCTCACCAAACACACACCAATTCCCCACTCTTTGTAAACATGGTAGAATTTCTCGGAAGCAGGTGGGAGAAGGAGGAAAAAAAAAAAAAAAAAAAAAAAATCCTGGTCAGTAACCGCAAGATAAACCAAAAGGTGATCAGTGCATTGTCTTAGGCAGACAAACAAAAAACAAGGGTTGAAACGAGATAACAGAACATACCACTAAAAGAACAAGGGACAGAGCAAACCTTTGAAGTCTGGCTGGCGGGAAGTGATCATGAAAAGCGCAATGGACCCTGTAAACAACCATCTGAGAGGAATTCCGTTTGGAGACCACCGTTTGAAACACAAAAAGAATCTGCCTCAACCCCTTCTGTATACGGGGGCTGGAGGATTGCTTATGTCTGTTCCTAAAACTAAGCATATATTAATAAATATTAACTGTACAATATGTGTAATTGTTCTTAGTTACATTGTGAGGGCACGAGAGCATAAAATTAACCAGAAAACAAGACAGCCCCAAGTCATCATCATAAAAAATAAAGAGGACCAAAAAAAAAGAAAATCTAAAAAAATGACATCCTGGTAAAAGAACCAAACAGTACCATGAAAAATCCTTTCCACATAATTCTCTATAAATAGCTTTAAAAAATAAATATGCTTGCATCACATTTTCGGAGCAGGAGATGGCTGCTAATAGAAGCCTTGGAGAAGACCTCACCTTGCGCCTCGGTAACTGATACAAAAACAGCCCATAATAAGTCAGACCCCCCCCCCCCCACCCCACCCCAAAGGGACAAACAGCTAAGGTTGACCTAAACTGTGGGGACAGTGTGGTGGAGAAAGGCTTGGGGTGGGGGTGAGGGTGGGGTCACCAGAGCAGGGTTATTCATCACAATCCCATCGGCAATGATCTGACTAAAAGATCAACCTTTCAGTAACATCCCAGCCCACTTGTGTTCATATCGACTGGGGCCCCCGTAGACGAGGCCCTCCTGAAGAACAACGCTGTTCCAAGACTGCATTCAGAAAGACTAGACAAAACACGAAACGAAACACTGCCAGGGCCAAACAAAATGAAAAAAAAAAAAAAAAAACTACTGACAAAAAAAATGAGGGATTAATTAAAGACAAACATACAAACACTTAAATGTTAGTCATGCTCCATAATCCGGTGGATGGTGAAAGCAAAACAACAAACAAAAAAAAAAAAAAAAAAAAAAAAAAAACTGTAAAGATCCCTTTCATTTGACCCCCTCTTCTTCCTCATCTGCCTCTCCTTCATCTGTTCCTGTGGCTTCGGCCCTCTGGTCAGGGCACAGTCTTTGGGTGAGCGGCGGAGAGGGAGGGAAGGTCGAGATGATGCTGTTGCAGCCGCGTCAGTGGCGTTTGGGATGAGAGGGGAGCGGGTGGGGGACTGGGGACTGGGGCGCTGCTGCCGCCACTCAGGGTGCAGCCGCTGCCGGTGGTGGTCCCGCCGAGCAGAAAACCAAGACAAATAAAACGAACAAAGCATGCGTGGTAGTTTCTAGTAGGCGGAGAACTTGCATCTGTTCTGATGAAGAGAGATGGTCCAGCACTTCCCCACCATACACACACACACACACACACACACACACACACACACGTGCATGTAAACACACACACACACACACACACACCACAGAGTCTCTCCATCCCCTGCTCTCTAGATACAGCCTCGCTCCGATATGCTTGTAGGAGGATGACATAACATCATGAAAAACAAAGGGGGGGAAACAACAACAACGACGAAAAAAAAAAAAAAAAAAAAAAACCCAGATTCCTCCCTCCTTCCTGCAGTCCTGCTCTTTCCCTCGTCCACGCATCCCGCTGCTCTCTCTCTCTCTCTCTCTCTCTCTCTCTCTCTCTCTCGCTCTCACTCTCTCTCTCTTCAGCATCACACCAGCTGGTAGCCTGAGCCGGACGTCTGGTCATACTCTATTGTGTACTGCATGGTCCAGTCCACCTGCAACGGCCGCAGCAGCCCGCAGCAGCGCAGCTCAAAGAAGTCTATGAGGTTTCTCATGCACCCGTGACTGCACACACACACACACACACACACACACACACAGACAAAGAAAGAGACAGAAAGGTGTCAGGTCAGCTGGTCGAGTAAAATCAAATGTGTTAGATCAGTGTTTCCAGTGGCCTGCTCTTTTGGCCTCTACAAATTCAATACATTCTAATATAAAAAACCTATAGAGAGAAAACTGTTGCCCAAATCAAAGTAAATAAGGCATAAACCACAGAGGTTGTCTGATAAACAGATGGAACTAAAGCATGCTGTTCTTGTGTGCACTCACTTGAAGGGGCTCTCGATGGATGTCGCTGTGACTTTAAAGTGCTTGTATCTCCTGGCGTTCATCCTTTCATTTGTGGTGATCCCGAGAATGGCAATCTGGTCAGTGACACACAGGGCAGAAGTGTCAATGCAAAGCTGATACACAAGGACCGTGTGTGTTTGTGTGTGTGTGTGTGTGTGTGTGTGTGTGTGTGTGTGTGAGAGAGTGAGAGATGGGGACATATGTTATTCTGGACAGCTAGTCTTTAGATCAAGGAACAAAGACACTCAAAGCAACACAAACCAATTCATGAATTGGTACATTAAACTGTCTGAAAGGTGACTAATGCATTCAAATCTATCCAAGCCTGAAGCAGAACATCACTGCACCCCAGTTGAACAAGCAGTGGAGCAAAATATAAGCATGTTTAACTTACAATGTTTAATTCCTTGAACACCAACATGCAAATACACATCTTTGTTGTCCTGTAAGTTGCTTCAAAGGCAGAATCTGGCAGTTTAATTTTTGCGAAAGGTTGTTGATATTTCAGCTCAACAGCCAATCAAAGCACACCTCTCCCTTTCCATGCTCCTGAAGCACCATATTCATTGGCTGGGAATGTTTATGACCTATGTTTGTTTCCCATTTACAGAGCCAGGATGATGTACAAACATCTGAGTTTATTTTTTTCTTGCAGGAACGCTGAAAGGACAACTAGAAGAGGTCTTCACTCAATTTGACGAAGAGTGTATCAGATATTCGAATCGCAAACTGTTCCTTTAACTAAAACAGCCTGCGTCAGGGCTAGCTGTACACGCGGTTCTCCTTAAGTGCTAATCTCCATAAGCGTCTCCACAGTAGCGTAGAGAGAGTGTGAAAGCCTGGGGGTGAACGGCGGGTGGGAGGGCGGACGGGCGGGCGCCACTGACCTGGTAGAGCTGGCACATGATGAGCACGGCCACCCACATTAAGTGGAACACGCTGTTGAGGAACATCCAGAACATCCAGGGCGAGCAGGAGGCGATCTGCGTGATGTACATCCAGAAGCCGTCCCTGTGGTAGTTGGTGGCACAGTGGATTCGCCAGTCTGGGAACGAGGAGAGGATGACAACACAATGAGTCACACTGTGATACGTGTAGGAGACAGTGTTTCTTTTTTGCACAAGCACAGAAGCATGCATGGATGCTAGTTGTCCTGAGTTTGAAAGGACAAAGAAAGCGCATCTCTCCTCTACAATGTTTGTGTATGAGTGTCGTTTTCTCAGCCTTGTCAGTGTCATCAGGTGGAGTTATCATTATGGTGAAATATTGTTTACGTCCCCCTTACAACGATCTTAGACAGTCACTCAATTAAATAAACGTTACGTAATCATAAACACAAACAACATTCACGTGGGTTAAACCAGACTATAACAATGTCTAACGAGTCAATAGAAATAACAAACCCCCTTCCTCTAATGCCTCAATTAATGCATGTTTACAGGAGTGACAGCTCTTGAAGAATCTGACTGCTGGCATCTGGTTTAATGCTGCATGCACCGGACTGAACACATTGTCTGAGTATGCACTGTCTGAAAACCTGCACGACTTTATGAGCCGCGCATAAAGCCGTCAAACCGCCAGAGGAAGTCCGACCGACAGACAGACAGACAGCCAGCCGTGTCTTCTCAAGGGCTTGGAGGGGGTGGGTGATTGAGTGGGCCTTAAATGTGGAACGAGAGTGTGCGCGTGCGTGCGTGCATGTGTGTGTGTGTGTGTGTGTGTGTGTGTGTTCACTCACAGCAAATACAGCCGTAGATCATCCAGCAGATCATACACAGCAGGAAGAACAAGTAACCCATGAAGTAACGGTGGTTCCCACTCCCTGTGGAGACGGAAAGGAAAGAGAGAGCACACAGAAGAGAGAGAGAGGAGACAATGAGGAAGACGGTGAGTCACGTCTGGATCCCTCCTTGTCGGTCAATTTTCAAACCCATTACATACAAACATACAAGAATGCACTCTCACTCGCTCACACTTTACACACAACGTCCGATCATTAACACAGCAAGTACATGATCTAAAACAGTGTGATTCCTCTGATTGGGTCCAGAAAAATGAGCTGGATGCAGTCCCTCTCTGTCTCTTTCTTTCACACACACACACACACACACACACACACACACACACACACACACACACACACACACACACACACACACACACACACACACACACACACACACACACACACACACACACACACACACACACACACACACACACACACACACACACACGTCCAGACCTTAGATCCGGCCAGGCACAGATCCGAGAGAGTCAAAGAGGAAATATGGAATATTCAGTAGAAGTGAGTGCCAAGCGACTGTCTGCCCTGCCTACGCCCCCTCTCAATCACATCATGGGTGCTGGACGCTCGAGGAACAGGTGGAGTTTAACTCGCATCTCACACGCACACAGAACTAATGCCCACTCTGAAGGACTGCTCCTTGCTCCCAAAAACTTCATCCAGCCTGACTAGAAAAATGGAAGGGAGGCAAGGTTCCCTTTTGAAGACAAATTGGTAGATTGGTGGAATGGCTCCGGCTCGACCGCCAGTAAACAGGCACCGTCTCACAGTCATAAGGCTCCTGTTTGCTTTGGATGCTAATTTATGAATGATGTGTGCTAATGGCACGTCAAAGACACCTGACGGTAAGCTTGTCGTGAACTCTGGACGACCTCAAGGATCTGTGACAACACTGATTGTGGCCCGATCATCTGTACCTCGGCGAGGGAAGCGAGAGTGGGTTGTGGCTTCCGGAATATTTGGCCGTTCCCGTTTAACCCTGGTCACTTCCCCCTGGCCACCTGCCTAAACACAGTGCAAAGCTACCCCGCTGGGTAGGGTCTGTGTGCGGGGGCTGCCACAGGGGCTAAATGACTCTAAACACAGAGGGTAAGCGCTAAGCTAAAGTATGTCTAGTTCAATGTGGTTTTGCACGGAATGACTGTGAACAATGTCAAGGGAACTGTGCTCAGCTCAGCACAGCACAGCATAACCGCTCGAGTGTGATGGCTTTATGATGGCCTTTTTTTGCTACATCTCGGATCATCGATGTCAATCAAAGACGACAGCGAGCGATACCAAAATTATTCCTTAAAACTCAAGTAATCCCATTGTCACCACGAAGTGCTGCACTATTAACTACAGTCGATGATGTAGCCTGTAACTTCCTGTAGTTCTCCTTAGATACTTCCTGTAGTTCTCCTTAGATACTTCCTGTAGTTCTCCTTAGATACTTCATATTCCTTATTTAGCTAGCTGCTATAGATGGCATGATGCCACCATGGCAACTGTACCAGTCCCTTGCTGGAGAGACAAGCTCAAGTCATTGCTGGCCCTGTGCTCTCCCACTGCATGGAAGTTTGAGGGCATGTCTAGACACGCTGCGACTGCTTATTCTGTCCTGTAGCCGTCTGAGCTGCGTCTACTGTGTGATTTCACACAGCTGCTACCCGAGGAAGTTCTCATGGGGAGCACGGAACAGCATGACTCAAGTGACCGACGACTCACAAAATAGCAAGGGAGATTTGTGTGGGGGGGGGGGGGGGGCAAGTTGAACTGAAGTTGAACTGGAAGTCAGCAGCCATGTGCTAGTGCTTATCAGCTGGTAAGGAATAAACATGTAGAGGATTTAAACAAAACAAAAAAAATGAAAAACTCAGTCAGCTGCAAATGGTATAAACTAGTCTAATGCTAAACGTTCCCATTTCAAATGGTGGCATCCCTGTTCCTTACTCACCCACGCAGTTGCCAACCCAAGGACAGTGATGGTCAAATTTAGCGATGCATCGGTTGCACACAGCACAGTGTTTGGACCTGATGGGCTTCCGTATCTGCAAGTAATTATACACTGCAAGTTAACTGGGGCAGTTAGGAAAATGACTCACTGAGTCAAACAGTGGAATTGCCTTAAGTGGCAAGCACATAGCTACATCAGTATAGATAGGGAAATGGCAGGGTTTGACTATCAGGTGGGCCAATGGAAATAAGGATTATACAGTGTTGGAACAATTCGCTGGATGGCCAGCTCGATGCACTGCAATGTCTCACACAACTACAGGGGTGTGTGTGTGTGTGTGTGTGTCTGAGGTCAGAGTAAATAGTTACCAAGCAGGTGCTGCAGAATATGCTGAGGTCTAGGCTTCCTGATTCTGCCAGCTCAACAATTGTCTAGAAAGAGGGAGAGAGGAAAGAGGGAGAAATGTGTAAATACTAATACAGAAAATGAATCATAAAAACATTTCTGATTGATTCTGTTCAATGGGCTGTTTTGTCTGACCTTGTGTAACATCAACACATCTACACGACAGCCCCCTCTTGCTGCCGTAAGGACTTCAGAGGCCTCAACAGTTCAGATCCAGCACGGTACTATTTGTGGCCATTAGTTTGCCATTTACCTTATCAATACAAACAGCCAGCATCTGAATTCTCAAATAAAGTCTGGGATGAAGCTTAGTATTCCCCAAAAACTAGCCTTGAATCCTACATGTCTAGAAGTAGATCTCAACATGCAATTTCTGCCTGTGCCCTTAAGACAGCAATCATGAGACAGTGTTATGGTGTCTCCCACATGGATCAGAGTTCGATTAATACGGTCTGAGCATAATGGCCACCATAATAATTGGGGTAAACACTCCCATTCTTAGAGCAGTTACTTGCAGTGGAGGGCAAGACAGGGGCATTTCATGAATCCAGATCACTGATATTCCCATTAGTTATTGGGTTACAGAACCTATTCACATCTCGGAGGTTTGACAACGTGGCTATATATAGTGCGCTCATCAATCGTGTGCACTGAGGCAGTTAGAGGATCATCCAAAGGGCCATTATCTTTTACCAGTGACCACTAATGAGTGGTGCGGGTGGGGTGGGGGATGTTTGTTTGCTTGATGCTGCCTGCTGGCTGGGGGCCAAAGGGCCTGTGCTGAATTAGAAGGAGCTCAGCTTGGAGAGAAGGGCTGTGGAGGTCCCATCATTCTCCTGGAAAACTACCCTAGGAGTTTAGCTAAAGGTCGACAACAATACACTTAAGTACACCAACCCTTTGAGAGAAGTAAGCTAGAACAGGGGGAAGGGTTACTATAGGGTGGCAATGAAATTAACACTCATGGGTAATTCTGAGTATTACCCTACTGTAAATTCTCTGTGTAAAGTGGGGACTGAATACATCAACAGCCACTCCGTTGAATTCTTTCATAAATAAAAACCAGGCATAAGCTAAAGCCATATACAATACTCTTTGTTGCGATGGACTGATAGAAATTAAATTCCACAACTTGTTTGGTGAATTTGAGACGGGGGAGCTGGTCAGATCGGTGGACTGGGGTGGAAATGGTGTTAGCTGGAGGGCATTTACCTTCTTCTTCTGTTCCTCTGAGGCTTTGATGATGCCTGGGTCGGATTTCCACGACTTGCCGAAGTTGTAGAAGAGAAACACGCTGTTGAGCAGGAACGGGAGGTGGACAGTGACCAGAGGAAGATGTGTGAGGAGTTAAGGAGACAGACAGTTGGTGAGGGGAACTGGAGCTAACTGATGGTTCTGAACTGGAGGTTCTGATGGGCTAGAGACGGCTCTTTGGAAAAGGAAGCGGGGTGGGTTGGGGTCACTTTAGAAGACAGACCATACAGAAATCACAGTGAGGGACACAGAAAAAAAAAAATATAAAGGCATTGCTGACCTCTATCATAAATACCCCCTATACCTCAACTATATATACACTCATGCTTCTAACGGTGTGAAGTCACGCACAGCACACGGCTGGAATGTTCATTTCCTGTGGCGGGCGACGATCAGTCGTACAGGGGAGTGGAAGAGCAGAGTGTGGAGGCAGATAAGCTGCGGATGATGGTCGCATTTACGTCACAATTCTCCCAGTGCGCGCCTGGGTATATGACCAACTGAACCTGATCTTTTCAGCAGGTCTCAAAACATGAAGAGACAAACGTTTCCTCTACACATCATCACACATTTGGCCAGAAATCCATGGTTTACATCAAACCCTTCCTGTGTAGACAATCACAGCCTTGACTAAAAAGACACGGATTCAAAGAAATAATACAAATAAATCACATCAGAAAGAATGCAAGGCCACGTATCTCGCCTTAAGCTATAGGGAGGCATTACGGCCTGACTGCCCTCAGCATAAACCACATGTCTCGCAGTATAAACATCTGTCAGTGCACATACAAGAGGAATGTGGGGAGAGTTGGTCATCAGCCTCTTCAAACAACCAGCCACGGCACACCATGTTGACACATGACCTTGACACCCGTGAACCGGGCCGTCAACGGTTACGTGCAAATGGGGCCGCATTGGTCATACGCACGGTCAGAATGACTAGGTCCTTGTGGTGGTTGGAGTCTGGACAGCATCAGAACATAGAGAACCCAAAACCTCACGTTTCCTTGCCATGTCACTATTGTATCATCTTGACACGGCGCAGTATACTGTATACCTCTGCATCACCACCAGTATACTGTCTACCGTCTGCATCACCACCAGTGATGCTCCTCCGCAGGGGGTTGGGGGGGAGGGGGCTACTGTCATATTTAACTGCAGAGGACTCCACAGAGCGCTACACCTTCATGGTCTAATTACCTCTTGCTATTCTCTCTCTACTAGATAATAACGATGAAAGAGCTCTATGAGAACTCTGTAATTGAAGCTGTAAACCGAACAGTGGAGATGACACTGCCCCACTGGAGCGGGCTCTGCTTATGGTCAATGGACACTCTCATGCAGCATCCCAGGGAGAATCTGTCCCCAGGGACTGTGTCCAAGCACCAATAAAACCAGCCGCTCGGTATTATATAGCAATTAGAAAGTAATCACTATGTAGGCCAGAGGGGTCGTAACGAAGCAGTGTACAGATGGGGATGATGTATGGTGGTGGATGTGGCATTCAGTGTGGCATTAGGACGACTATGGCGCTTAATGTCTCCTTTGGTAATCACTATGTAAGCAAAGACGAAAGAGGCCAGAAGGGTCATAACAAAGCAGTTTACAGATAGGGTGGATGATGTATGGTGGTGGATGTGGCATTCAGTGAGGCAACAGCTGCACCAGAAATTCAAACAGAAGTTTCCAATCATTAAACAAAATGGTGCCACCAGCAACTCGATCAGTTCAAGAATTTAAAAATAGTCAATCCCATGTATGTACGGTACTGCTTTGTAAAGTGCAATAGCATCTTCAGCAATTCAGACAATTTTGGAAACTTTCACAACCGACTTTTTAACATCACTATAAAGTCACACAGACATTCCTCCAAGTCCTCAAGCTGATGCAATCATTAAGAGACACCTGATCTACCACAAGCTTACCAACACCAAACAGTCTATTGTCTCCTCTTTGTATTGTGAAAGCAATAAACCTCAAGCATGCACACCTGGGAATGCCTGTCTCATCTTCACACACACCAGACAACAATGGCCATGATGTGGTTGGTTTTGTTAACTGTTTCTCAGCCCACCCACACACACACACCCACACACACACACACACACACAGCCTCAGGTTTCCAGACGACTTCTCTCCTCATCTTGTCTGTGTTCCACTGGCAGGAAGAGCACCACCTCTCCCACAGGAGATTCACCATCGAGGGCTAATGCTGACTTGTTAAGCCCCCGAGATGACATTTCAACGCAGAGGCTTTCACGTGACTGCAAGGTTTGTTTTTGTAGTTCTTTTTTTTTTTCTTTCCCTAGGTGATGTGTCTACATGGCGCTGGGCCAGAGAAGGAACGCTCTACCAACAGAGCTCATCCACAGGCTGCCCTGTGCAAGCGCTGGCAGGGGCTTTTGTGAGGTGTGAATTTCACATGAAAAACACGGCTGCTGCTGCTGCTCCTGCTAACTCTAGAGGCCATTAATGGAGAGTTGTCATGGGAGACTAGATCCATTCAGAAGGGAGGGGAAGAGGCTGAGGGACAGAAAGGGGAGGCTTGAAACAATGGAAATATGATCTCATTTCTTGGAGTATCTGGGTCACTGTCCCAAACTCTAACAGGTGTGTGTGTGTGTGTATCCACACACACACACACACACACACACACACACACACACACACACACACACACACACACACACACACACACACACACACACACACACACACACACACACACACACACACACACACACACACACACACACACACACACACACACACACACACACATAGAAATGAATGGAAAGACTGTTTGAGGTTTAGAAAAAGAAAAAAAGAGATGGGGACTAGAGTCTACACAGTCTGACCCGTCAAAGTCTCATCAAGAATCTTTTTACACCAGGGGGGCAAAGCTGGGGTCGGTCCAATCAAAGCAAGGCCACGTTCCCTGAGGCAACGACAGGGCTTGGTTTCCATGAGAGAGAGAGAGAGAGAGAGAGAAAGAGAGAGATGTATAGAGGGGGGTGTTTGAGCAGCGTCCCAGAAAAACACATCACTGTGCGGAGGCACCTCATTAGGCCAGCCTCCAAATCGGCTGTCGCTTAAGCATGTCTAAACATGTGTGAGTGAGTGTGTGTGTGAGTGTGTGTGTGTTCTGTTGAGCGTGTGGGTGTGCCAAGAGGCCAAATAACTAATTCAATGGTGTTTTTATAAACATAAAAAAATAGTCATGCCCTAATAATGAAACTGTTAATAATTCGCATCTGTTACTTTGATATTCTTGCAAAAAAAATGCAAAAAAACTCCCAGTATTTTACACACTAGGTTAAACAAGACAAGCTCTCTGAGGTTAGCGAAGGAGCCTGTGCCCCTGAGGTCATTAACAGAGAAGGAGGTGTAACAAGCTGACAAACAGGTCATTTTCCACATAGCAGAAACACTCCTAATACCCCTGTCGTCGTGCACAGTCTATAAAAGTTTTTAAAACTCCAGAGGAACTAGAAAGGTGTCAGTCACACCCGCCTTACCAAAGTAATGCATTACTTCATACATGGAGGCCCACGACAAAAAAAAAAAAAAAGTTATTCTTAATCTCAAATTCCTCTTTATACAATGCTTGCATACTGATTAGCATGCGAGTGCATAGCATGGACCTGAGTCCCTCTAACGGAAAGACTTAAACGCAGAGCTAAAGTCCTCCATCTAGACCCGGGACTGAACTTCCTTCAAGAACATGCCTCCTGCCCTGCCTAGTCACACCCAGATGTTTGTTTAGGTCTTGAGTGTCACTGGGGAGTGGGCCCAGCTTGCCTCTGTCTGCCCTGTAATTTGGGCTCAGCCATTTTTGGTGGTTTTGGTGCAAGAGATGGGGAAGTGAGATAGAGAGTGGTGAAGCGTGCGCTCGGAGGCCAAAGCGGAAGTGACCACTTCAAAGCCGGGAGCCGCAAGTGTTTTTTTTTTTTTGCCTTTGGGGATGGGGGGTGGATTACAGTCCTTTAGTGAGATTACAATCCCTTAGAAGAAAAAGTGTCAAGTGTCAATCCCTGGCTGTAGGCCAAAGCAGTGGTTATGTAGGACAGCATGCTCACGTCGTAGGCTATGATGGTAGCAGATTGAATCTCTTTGCTTTCTGCCCTCAGTGCACCTTGGGTAAACAAGGGTGGCACAGATGGAGAGCAGCGGCTGTCCATCTGTTTGCTTCACGGGACGCTGTTACCTTACCCTGATGGACACCTTCACTGACACATGGAAATCTCTCCTCGTTACGAAGAACATACACCATCTCTCTAAATGCAGAAGGTTCTTTTTTAACCAACATCACCTCACAGGAATCTCTCCACTGATATCTAGAGCGAACAGAGCGATATGAGTGTATGATGCTGTCTGTCAGAAAAGGATATCATTCCAGAACCAGTAAAACCAGGTGATGTACATCCAGAACTTTGTGGCCAAGTAGATCCCCAGAGGCAGGGCACTGTGCATGGAGTGGTCAAAGAAGGCCCTGTAGGTGAAGAGAGAGAGAGAAGAGAGATATTTATTTAGCAGATCAATTTTATATAAAATAGCTTACCCATTATAAAAGTGCATGTGATTTCAAGGAATCAAACGTATAACTTTGCTGCTGCCAATGCCCAGCTCTAGTAGTTCAGTTAAAAGGGATATGTGCGCCTTGAGACAATTTTATTATTTTGGCGCAATATAAATAAAATTGAATTGAATTGAATATGTGATGTCCTCAAGGCAAAGTACGGGTCGTTGTACATATTTCTTTCCTGACAATTACTGAAGGGAGGTCCAGCTAAACCGAGGCCAGACAGACCCAAAACAAACACGCTACTGTCCTGCTGGGAGAATGTCCCTGATTGGGTCAACAGCACACTTTAGCTGAAACAGTAGCTGTACTTTAAGACCACGGCAGAGGAATCTGACTAAATGCCCTGCTGGGAGGGCCAGGATAATCAATCAACAGTCTGCATAGTGGAAGTAACAACAGGCAGTGTCTATAGGCTCGTCCAAGAATGTGATTCCCAGCACCAGCCTATGCTGACAGCAGTGAGGAAACACTCCCTTCGAACATGAACAAACACTAAGCACTACTCTGAAGGAGGGTGTGATGGAAAAGGGGCTTGTGTAGAGTCCTCTGTGGTCAAAGGACTCCCACAGCTCGACACAGGTGGCTAACGTGAGCGTAGCGAGAGCCAGAGCAGGGAGTGCCTATGAAATCTGGCCTCCACGGCGGGACCAGATGGACAAACTGGAGGAGGGATCAGTGTGTAGAGAGCGAGGGAGGGAGATAGTAGGAATGTGTGATGTGTGTGTGTGTGTGTGTGTTTGTGTATGTATGTGTGTTTGGGTGTGTGTGTTTGTGTATGTATGTGTGTTTGGGTGTGTGTGTGTGTGTGTGTGTCGTACTTGGAGAGGAACTGCACAGCGATCCACACCCCAGCATACATGAGGCCCTTGATGAGCCAGGAGTCGATGTCCAGGTTGGCAATGAAGCCCACCAGCCAGATGACCAGGAAGGGGGTCCCCAGCATCACCTTCTGCCTGAACTCCTGCAGGACAACCAGGGGAGAGAAGAGGGAGGAAGAGTGGAAAAGAGAGAGATCGAAGAAGAAGAACGGGCCATGAGAAAAGGTCTGAACTACACATGAAAGGAGAAAAGAAAAATACACTCTGTAGATGCAGACAACACAAATGAGAGGCTCCTCGATTGTTAACAGATGGCGCAGAAAAACGCAGACTGCTTTTTTTTTAGCAGGCAGCTAGTGGTTAGGAGTGTGGTGACCATGTCAAAAGCTCTACTTTGGACAAATTTCTCCTCAGGCGACAGCACCAAACAGCCCCGGGGCCTAATCACCACTGCCGTCCCCAATGTGAGTTCCCGCAAACAAAACACCACGCGGGACTAAATTGAACGTTAGCCGCTTCATCATCAACTGCCAAGGTAGCAATTTCCTCCAGACAGGCTTGTTCTTTCAAGTTAAGTTAAGGCCTTTTTGTGCCTTTTAAGACAGGTGGCTCTGGACTCTAAAAGCAGACTTAGTTGAGGAAGAGGACCGCATCTACATGAAAGGGGCCTATTAAATACTCCAGCCCCAAGCCTTTGGGTACACGGAGGAAACTCTGAGTGTCGAGGGAGCGCTATATTCCAGATGTCTGCGTGGTTTGTTTGTTGGGACATGCTAGTGTCTTCATAAAATCCACAGGCAAACAGATTCTCCTGACATTTACATAACAAGTCGCTCTCTAAAACAAACTCAAAGAATGGCTGCATTATAATGACAGAAAGAAGGATGGATAGAAATAGGGTGAAAGAGAGAGAGGAGCAGACCTTGTCCATCTTGAGTCTCTTCAGGTATGACGGGCTGTCGTAGCCCCTGGCTTGCCGGGCCTCCTGTAAGTGGTTGATCATCCAGACGTTTTTCCTCTGTTTCGCTAGGTCAAGCGGTGTCTCCCCCTGTAGGGCACGCACACGCACACGCACACACGAGCATTAATTAAACACTGACGTACCAAATGGAGAGCGTGATTAAGAGGCATACAAGCTGAGGCTATGGCACTGCCTAAACGGTGAAAGCACCTTGCTCATCAGTTTAAATCTCCATTGTCATAACGTTAACAACTCCTTTCACTGCAATTAGTGAAAATAATAAGCGCTCTGCTTCATTGAGTCATGGCACATGATTTCACATTCCCCTCCTCTCCTTCACCTACTCCAACAGTAACTACACCCCACAAGTGCTTTCATGAATTAAAACTTCAAACCTGCACCCCTCTCACTTAAGGCTACTTAACACATCAATTACAAATAAAGAGATATTGTTTTGCGTAAGTGTACGTTATTACTCGATGCACATACAGTTAAAGTGAGATTATATTAGACATGCATGCAGCAATATGTGCTTATACAAGAAGTAACTAAAACACCAAATGACTACACTGAATTATATTAAGCACATTCTAGCCTCTCCATGTTTTGTTCTAAAAAGACTTGTCTTGCAAAGATTATCTGTGATGACTGACTATCTGTCTGCGATGACTGACTGTCTGTGATGGCTGACTGTCTGTGGTGCTGTGACAGTGGAGACTCCTGACCTTGATGTTCTGGGCGTCCACGTTGGTGTTGGCCTCCAGCAGGAGGCTGATGACTGTGGTGTTGCCGGCCAGCACGGCCCAGTGGAGCGCCGTGTTCTTGTGGTACTTGTCCCCCAGGTTCACCGACACGTTGAAGGTCAGGAGCAGCCGGGTGGGGTCCACACTGGGGAAGCACAGAAGACACAACGATGGGGGAATAATCACAATCACATTCAGACAAACAAACACACCAGACCAGAGACACCATACACGTGAAGGCTCGCTCGCTCTCTCTCTCTCTCTCTCTCTCTCTCTCTCTCTCTCTCTCATGTACTCGCACATGTGCGCACACACACACACACACACACACACACACACACACACACACACACACACACACACACACACACTTCCTAGCATACATACATGCACACACAAAGACCTAAGCTCACCACCGCATCCTCAAACATACCTGTGTGTCCTGTAAGCTGCCCACATGAGGGGCGTCATGCCATTCTGATCCATCATGTCTACGTCCTATGAAGGAACAGAAGACAAACCAACGTGAGACACAATGACTTAAGACACAAGTTAAGGGTAAGAGAACTAACACCTCATGGAGAAGCTGCAGTGCTCCACATCTCCTGTGCACACAGGTAGTGTACTACCCCCTGGTGGAGCATCCCCTAAACAACACCCTCTTGGAACACCCCTGTTTTAGGTCAGCGGTTCGCAATCCTGCCCCCGTCCCTTTCCCATCTGACCCTCCGCTGCTGCCCCGATTGGCATTGCCAGCGGCACAACTGAACAGGCCTGATTTAGCTCTAACAAAGAGCGTTTTAATTACACTGATGTCAGTCAAGTGTGCTTAGAGCAGGGACACATGAAAGATACGGCAGGCAGGGGGGTCTCGGGGGAAGCAGGACTGAGAAAACGTATTCTAGATCATTCCCTAGGACTGTGCAGAGACATTGCATATCAGTCCCTTGGCAATGAGGTAAGCCACAAAAGAAGTGTTCTGCAATGGATACTAATGAAGGTATAAATGCATGTTATGCCTGTCATTTATTTAACAATAATGTAACGACCTGTATTGAACAAAATGCGTCCCCATTGGTTAATGTAGTTCCTATTCCAGGTTTGACACAAAAGAAAGAGGTGTTGGGGACAGGATTGTCCAGAGATATTCCATACCTGGCCCTTGGCAATGAGGTAGGCCACAATAGAAGTGTGTCCAAACTGGGCCGCCAGGTGAACACAGCTGCAGCCCTCCCCGTCAATGAGGGAGGGGTCGGACCCATACTTTAGCAACTGCACCACCATGGAGAGGTGGCCCTGTCTACATATGGGAGAAGGGGAGGAGGGGGATAAGAGTAACATTAACATGGAGTGAGTGGCAGAGGCAGAGACAAAGAGGACATATAAGAGCAAGAAAGAGACACAAAACTAAGCCACTTAAAAGAGAAATGGGAGAGAAAACAAAAGAGAGACATGACAGAGGGAGGAGTGGGAGCTCAGGAGGGGGGGAACACGACAGTGAGAAAGAGGCTTAACAAAGGCAAGGCTAGAAGACGCTGCACAGTACACAATCCTGCCAACAAAAATAAAAGTAGGACACAGTCTTCAAGCATAAGCATTTTTCTCAAAAAAGAAAAGAAAAAGAAAAAAAGATTCTCTGCAGGCTGCACATCTGGGCCCGTATTCACAAAGCCTCTTCAGGCTAAAAGTAGCTCCTAACTTTCCCATTTAGAAGACACAGAAATAAGGGCCGCATCAGTCCTGTTTGGGAATTCTAACCTTAAACCAACTCACTGAGACCAACTCTCAAATGAACGACAAAATGGCAATTTCTATCATTCCACGTTACAACATTTTGTAGTGGAAAAGCAGAATTACTGTAAAAGATACCGTCTTAATCATGTGTGTAAAAGAGACAGTAAAATTAAATGAACTCCTGTCTACACAAACATGCCATCATACAGATGCGTTTTGAAGGATTTTGTACTAAATTACCCTGCCACGGTGGGTAGCATGTTCCGTTATTATTCATTGTGTAGCCCGACACTTATTTATTTATGAAGCTACAAAGCGCATGCCTACTCACCGGCACAGACCTGTCACTCATCAAAAAAACACACTGAGTTAATTGAAAGCAAGCTTGTCTATGAGACTTGACGTCAGCCATAGCCACAGAGTCTTTCTCTTAGCTTAGGAATTCTTGCTTTTCTGAAGTCAAAGCTGGTCTTTTAGGGCGTCTTAGGAATACTCGAAGTGACAAGATATAATGCTTTGTGAATACGGGCCCCAAAATCCCCAATTCATTCAAGGGGATTTGGTGTTTCCGACTCTCCTTTAGGTACCGCAAGAGTGTCCAGCACCATCCTCAACACTGTGACTGGCCACGCTCAACAGCAGACAGCTTCCCTTGGAGCAGGATGCACCCAATCAATACGGCAGTGACCACTCATTATGTGGCATTAGATAAGGCAAACCTCACTGTGCAAACCAGAATGCTCTTTGCAAAGGTCACAAGGGCATGACTGATGGAGTGGGGTTGGAGGTGGAGGTGGGGGTGGTTAGACCCTCCACCCACATGGGGCATCAATAATGTATATCGGTCACTGCTGGGGGGATGGGGGTCAGGGGGCCTGGGGTGGCTGATATTACTGCGCCCCCGCCCCCCCCTTACAAAGGACACTGACTGGATTAAGTGTTTCCACATGGATCTGATTACTGTATATCTGTCTGAGTGAGTGAGTGTGTTGTGTGTGCGTGTGAGTGGATGAGTGTGTGATAGTGAGAAATTAAGAAAAAGACCTGATTGTTTTACAAAGGTCTTGCTAGCTGCCTGAAGGATGCAGCTGCACAGCTCTTTTTCAAAATAAGAAGGGATGTACCTACCCTGAACCCACAGTGGGATCAGCAATCATTTGCATTGTCAATGTGTATGAAATCAACATGTACAACTATGTCCCTCCGTGTCTAGAAATTGCGGACGATAAGCTTCAGAATCATTCTTGAGTGAATTGAAGTCAACAGTGAAATCTTCATGTATCCGAATACATAGAGCACACCGGTGCTTTCAAACAATACAATACCCAGTCTTACCTGGTGGCCCAGTGCAATGGTGTGGAGTTGAGGTCACCTCCAAGCTGGTCAACTAAACCACCTTTAGATATGTAGTACCTGCAGGGACACAGACACACACACACACACACACACAGACACACACACACACACAGGGAAGGAGTGAGTGTGAATACTAAGCAACATGATGATCCCCTCTAAACCTGTCTGATGACAAGAACAGATTTGCGAGACTTTGTTCAATCAGTACAATGACTGCCCTAAAAAGACTAGAATTATATTAAATCATAAAAAAGGAACCAGGCCCCAAAACACCTGAACAAACACACAACATGTTAGACCATCCTTCCTTCACAGGATTGAGTATTACTACAGTTACTACAGGTCTTTCTATTTAAACATGTCTACAGCAGTTAAACCAGAACATGACTTGTGGTTTCCTTTGCTCTGCCCAAACGGCTCTACATCCCCTCCAGGAGGGAACACACTCACACACACGCTCACACACACACACACACACACACGCTCACACGCACGCACACGCACACACTCACACAGGTGCCAGCAGGATGTACCAGCAGAGGATATGACAGATTCACTTCCCCCGGCCTCTCTCTTGCCTATCCCACACGCAAGCAGACACACACACACACACACACACACACACACACACACACACACGTGCTCACACACACACATACACACTCACACAATGGGGGGCTTGCATGGTAATTTATGTCTCTGCAATTTGGTTCATCTCTGAATCGAGCTAGACCGTACCACTGCACCAGAGCACTGCAGCAGATTACACAGAAATTGTCTGGAATAAGTGTGCCTGCGTGCGTGCATGTGTGTGTGTATTGTGTAAGTCCTTTTGTGTGTGTGTGCGCGTGTGTGTGCGTGCGCACACTGTGCAGGGTTTCTGCATATATGAATTTCCATTTCATTATTTAGGAGTGTTACTAAAAATGAATGAATGACAAAATGGCTTCTGCATACAGATGTTAATCTCAGGCAAGATATAATATTCTGAATAACAACCCTGATAGAATTGAGAGGGGGCATTGTCAGTTGAAACGGCTAAAATCTAATTTGATTATTAATAGAAGAGAACAAAGTTGGTGAAGGTGATACAATCACCCTTCAGTCACAAATGGAACCAATCCCGACTTTGAGACAGAAGACCTTCAGGCCCTCAGAACATCAAAAAGCTTAGGTCATACAAGTGTCTGCGAGTGTTTGTCTCTGCTATGAAGGCATCTGCATGTATTTGTATCTGACATTTAACATATTTTTCTTTATTCATTCATAATTGTGTACATTTTGTAAGAAATTACAGTATATCCTGTGAATGAACATGAGATTCATGATCAAGCAGCTGCTGTGACCACCAAAGGTTGGCCAGCATAATATTCAAAATGGTAATCTTATCCTGGTAACAAAAGAAAGGTCCCCACACTGGTATTGCGGAGACACCTTGGGGTCAGGAAGCAAACTGAGGTGTGAGTGACTGCAACTAATCATAGTATGGGAATGAGAACCATCTCAGGCAGCAGGTCAGAGACACCCGATTATCATACAGAACAACAAAAGGTTGCCAGATCTGTCTGCATTAGAAGCCTAGCTCATGTACATTAAAAGCCTAGGAAGTGTCTTAAACAGTATATATGGCTAGAGTTGGAGATGCTTGTTGTTCAGATCTGCACTGCTGAATCCGGAGTGGCTTCCACGTGCTTTGTTACTGCACTTTACTGGAATAAAGACAGATTGCTGCATCAACCACAGAAGAAACTTCCCTTTCCTTACAATTTCAAGGCCAAAAGGGTTCAAACTAAGGCCATCAAATATCTGAAAGGGAGAGGAACTGGTAAACTCATCTTTTCATCAGGCTTTCAGAATTACATCAGCATAGATTTAGGAGTGTTTTCCCCCCCCCCCTCTATCTGGCAACAAACACCACTGCACCTTTAAGCTCTGCTAATGCCACACTCTAAATGCCAGCACACTTGTCTGGCTCCGAGCCTCCCTGTAGTGGAGCCACAGGGGCTCAGTCCTCACAGTAAACACAAACACAGTCTGTGTGCTCCTGACTGGGGCGAGTGGGTCTGACCCCGTGAGTGGTTCTGCGGCGTGACTCACTTGACCAGGTCTATCCTGTTGTTGATGGCCGCCCAGTGCAGAAGTGTGACGTTCTCTTTGTCCGGCTGACGCACATCGTAGCCCGCCTCAACCAGCTCTCGGCATCGCTCGAAGATCCCGTACCTGAGCGGGCAAGGGAGAGGTCAGAGGTCAACCTGATATGTCATACGTCATTTACAAACAAACAAACCCACACACACATACACAAACCTAACACACAAATGTCCATGGAAGTGTGATAAAACTTTAAACACAAAACACCCCCCCTTCAGCCTCTGTATCAAATACATTACTGACTCTCTGCCGAGGACATAAAAGATGGTGATTTGGTCTTTCTAATCTGAGCTGAGGTTAAAGAGATTAACAACAATATTGAACCGGTTGACTAGACCACACACACATCAACACACGACAGCCACATAAAGTGACATATGCGTGGGATTTTTATTGGCTACCCCTGGGAGCCATAGCATGCACGGAGGCCAATGGATATGTGTGTGTGTGTGTGTGTGTGTGTGTGTGTGTGTGTGTGTGTGTGTGTGTCTCGGATGGAGAGGCTGTTTGTACTGACAGCAAAACATTTCAGAATGTAATGCAGGGACCTGCTGACGGGAAATGGGTGAATGACTTCTGGTGTAGAGGAAATGGGTCTGGCAGGTGTTTGTGTGTGAGTGTGAGTGTGTGTGTGTGTGAGTGAGAGAGAGATAGAGTGAGGGACACACAGCATCTCCTGAAATGACAGAGCAGCTGATGAGGTCCGCTGCAGGTTAGCTATTAGCTTCTCGCCTGGCAGCACATTGTGCCCTTACACCCAGATACACTAACAAGCCTTGGGAAGATCAGGATCAATCGCTATGCAAAGCTGGAACTGTACTGCGAGAGGAGCATGAACAGTTCAGTTAGACACACACACACACACACACACACATTTGCATGCACAAACACGTCCTTTTTTATTTCCACAGAAATGTCCATGTTTCACGACATCAAAGCAAAGCTTTAGGGTGGCGAGTCTGTATATTTCATGGCAGATCTGTGCAATGGTTGAAACCCTGCAGATTTGGCACTCTGCACTCTGATCTTACAGAGAAATATTGCCAGGCCATTCTGGCTGTATCGTTCCCCTTTTGCACTGACTTTTTTTTGCTAATCAAGATTTGTGTGTTGCAACACCGAGTATGTGCAATCATGAGAAGATTACAAATCTGACTGTGACCGTGGTATACCAAATAATCAAAACAAGCAACTGTGTGTGACCTCATACGGATGAACTGTCTGTTTGGTGACTATTAGGGGTGTTTACATGGCTTTAAAAAAAGCCTAGTCGGTCTTCTCATCGTCCCTCTCATCTCGTATGAAATCATTAGCGGTCATCTGCAGCTACAGGTACGCATAATACCTGCAATACCTTCTACCGAATACCTTCTGTTATTTCAATTATTGAATGCGTAAGAAACCAAAAGATAAGGAGCGACGGTTGTCGGCCCCAAAACATCAGCTATGGTGGTGTGTGGGTGTGTGTGTGTGTGTGTCTTTTCTCTGCCATGTTTCACTCACTGTGTGGCTTTGACGATGTCCCAGGTGCTGTAGTCGTCCACGTGGCTCTTGCGTGCCACGGTCTCGGTGTAGCCATGGTTATAGTGGCTCTGGGGCTTTAGTTCCTGTGGGGGGTGGGGGGTGGAGGGAAGAGGCAAAAGAGCAAACGCTCAACCAATCAGTGACAAGTACCGCTGTGGCCCCCCTGGGAAGGCACCCCAGGAGGGCCAGAGAGACAGACAGACACACAATCACAGAAAAGGGGGTGTATGCCAAGAGAGAGATTCAAAGAGAGAAGGAGTAAAGGAGAGAGAGTGAGAGTTAAAGAGAATAAGAGAGTGAGTGAATGTGTGTGTCTATATGTGTGTGTGCGTGAGAGAGAGAGAGACAGACAGACATACAGACACTGTTGCTCTGCAGTGATACCAGGCGACACAGCCCTTCACTTTCAATCAGTCTCAGTGGGCACTGCCAGGTCACGGGTGATTAGCCCGCTCCCACTGCCGGCTAAAGTCCCTTCCTAACCACCACCCAACATCCGCTCTTACTGACAGACAACCCAGACAAAACAATAACAACATTAATAACAACTAAGGGAAAAGTATTTAGAATTGGTGTTGCCAAAAGGGGCCTATATGTATGAGCAGGAGCACAGGTCCGGTACAAGACCAGCCACAGCATACATTATGTTAGGCTGAAGCAGAAAACTCCACAGTGATGGAGAGGTCACAGCACCACATGCCACCCAGGAAATGACATGTATACATTTCCTGTTGCCATCTTAGTGACCACAGCCAACAGATGTGGACCTGCATGTTCTGAAATGGTGACAGAAGGAGCTGCACCTCTGGGCCTATTTAACATCAAGTGCCATCTCTAAAGGTCTGGGCACTGGGTAATCAAATGGAGCAGGGGAGAAAGTGTGTGTGTGTGTGTGTGTGTCTGTGTGTGTGTGTCTCCAGAGAGATAGGATGAGGGGAGGGATGGCAGATGTCTGATATTTCACCCCCTGATGGACCGGAGGCGGGGAGGAAGCAGCCCCCCCACACCCATCCCCCACTGTAATAGCCAAACCAGTGACCGTGGTTACATGGATTCGAATAACTGCCTTAGTCGGACTGAAATCGCATTATCCGTTTCATGTAAGCACCTTAGTCGGATCGTAGTCGGACCACACATAGTCGGACTAACACCCCTGGATAACTCGATCCGATCCAGTTGATAGTTCGACTATTGCGGCATGTAACGGTGAATTGGATAAGGAACTGGACTTTGCGTCTTTGCGCATGCTCCCTCTCTCCCTGCCAGGTCGTGACCCGGAAGACGAAAGAGGGATAAGTTGTCTCAACTGTTCATACTAATGACACGGTTTTTTATGAATATCCTGCAGACTGTCTCACAAGCTTATTCTTGTTGATTATGAACAAACATAACAGAAGAGGTCCGAAGATATGAGCACCTTTACAACCCCTCCTTAAACACGTATAAGGACGTTCCACATTTTATTTGCTTAAAACAACAGCAGTACTGTCAAATCAGCTGTCACTCGGCTATTACCTGACCAAGGTTCCATGGCAATGTTCCGAAAGGCCATTTTTCCGACAGCCCGCTGTTCCGAAATTGTGAGTACAGCAACGTGAACCACTATTGCCCACATGCACATCCCAATGAATCACACAATCATAAACATATAAATGCCTTTATTTCACAAGCATTAACTTGAATTCAGAATATTATTATACACACATGCATTTGCATCGCGATGATACAAAAATATTTGTATGATTGCCAACGCATGCATGCTTTGTCAGTGCTTGACAAGATCTGCGTAATGTCCTGCGACAATCTGCCGGTGATTTCCTTCGCATGAGTGGTAGCCTACCCCATATTCAAAACCAGAGTAGGCTAAGTTAACAAATATTGCCTAGGAAAAGTTATATGCGTGATAGCCCGGTGAGCGTCTCCGCTCTGCTGTGCAAACGAAATGCTTTGAATGTTTTGTGCCACTTAAAATATTTCTAAATTTTGCCAGGGGGACTATTTTTCGGAATATTGAGATTTCGGAATATCGGGCTTTCGGAACACTGGGCCGTCTCCCCTGACCAATACCTGTCAAACTTGGTGATACTATTCACAACTAATTTGTCCTTCATTTTATCAAATATGATTAAATTTGGTATTGTGCCCGCGAGGCACGCGTGAGTTTAGTTGTGTTCAGTTATCTGGCGCTGAAAAAAACCCACGAATAAGTACTGTTAAATCAGAAAGCAAATCAGCTGTCACTCGGCTATTACCTGACCAATACCTATCAAACTCGGTGATACTATTCACAACTAATATGTCCTTCATTCTATCAAATATGATGAAATTTGGTATTGTGCCCGCGAGGCACGCGTGACTTTAGTTGTGTTCAGTTATCTGGCGCTGAAAAAAACCACGAATTAGTACTGTCAAATCAGAAAGCAAATCAGCTGTCACTCGGCTATTACCTGACCAATACCTATCAAACTCGGTGATACTATTCACAACTAATATGTCCTTCATTCTATCAAATATGATGGAATTTGGTATTGTGGCCGCGAGGCACGCGTGAGTTTAGTTGTGTTCAGTTATTTGGCGCTGCCCTCTAAAGACAGAGACGTGACAGGTGGATCGAGATATTTTCCCGTAAATACCTTTACCTAAATACCTTTATAGACAACATCGATCATACACTCCCATTGCACTCAAACAACGACACTCAAACGAGGAGATATTGTATCAATTAGCCTATTATGTATTGTATTAATTGCACATAGTTCCAGTGGCGCATGCAGCCGTACGCACTGTGCGTACCTTCTGCTACGCGAGAAGAAGAAAAATATATCATGAACGCATATATGTAATAAATGTATTAAAATGGGGAAACTATAAAATCGGAGTACAGACAACTAATGCCCAGCGTTGACGATGCAGATACAGAGCTGGAAACAGCTAAATGAGTTACGCAGTGAACTTTATCAAGCCCTGGAAAGTTCGGCAAATTTCTAGCCAAACATTCATTGCGTCCTGAAGGTCTTGTATCTATCTACGAAAAGACTGACTGGACTTGCTCTCATGAATATTCACACAGATTTGGAAATCGACAGCGAAGAAGTACTAAAACAATTTGATGCAACTGGCAGAAGGGCAATGCGTTTAGGCTGTAACCCATTATTTGCGCGCGTGTGTGAATGTGCGTGCGTTTCTCTCGTCTTTTATCTTTCACCTTTGAATAATGTAACTTATAAACACATCGGCCTGGCAGAAACAAACAAACAAACAAACAAACAACCCAAGAGGCAACACGCATTTCTGGACCGATGAACAGACGCGATTCATGCTCAATCAACTGTTGTTGTTATTGGTAGTGGTGAAGAGGTCAAGCGGAAAGGGCTGCATCACCACTAGTTGTAATAAAAACAGCGCCACCTATCGTATCGGATATGACATGCTTTCGGCCAATGATTCGATTTATTCACTGCCATGTATATTGGGATAATAGCACCTACCCTCGAAAGAAAGCATAGTCCGACTAAGCAAAGATTCGAATTATACCATCATGTAAACACACTGAGTGATTGCCAATTGGTGGCTCTCATTGGACGTGACTGTCTGCATATTGGATCAGGTCCAGTCTTTTTAGCTAAGAATAAAGTCACTAAGCTGTCTAATTAAAACACATCCTTTATTTAGTTTGAGAGACTTCCATTAAACACAAAAAAACAGAAATGACTGCCTTTTGCAGTCAGAGGAAAATAGTTAGGCCACTTTTTTCATGGCAGCGATAGTTATTCTCAACTCAAACGCAGTCAATCTGCTGAAAAACTTTGCCATTTATCCTGCCGTGAAAGAGTGGTGATAGCCATGTTTCGTTTATCTCACCAGTATGCGGGAACACCATGTTCCAAAAAAGACGGGGTCTTGGGGGACCTGTACTGCACAGGCCAGTTTAGGTATCAGAGATATTAGCCAGAGGGGAGAGAGAATGAGCTGCTTCGAGCCAGTGGTGCTGAGACACATCAGCACTCCTTATGTTTTTCTCTCTTTTTTCTGCAAAGATTGCAAAAGCCAGCAGACTGAGCTAAATATCCTGGGAAAGCCAGTCCAATAGCTGGCCTCCGGACAGGCACCCTGGAGAAGACCAAACATAGGCCACCAAGGCTATTACATTCAGAGCCATTCACCTTCATGGTGACTAAATATAATTTGTTTTTAGAAAACCTTCTTTACATACCATTGGTCATAATAGTAGAACATTAAATGAATGAGGTGTGCATATCAGGCCTTTCACTACGGTCTTCAGCTTTGGCTGGGGGCGGTGGACAGAAAATAGCCTATGGGCGCTAGGAAATGTCTTTTATGTTGATGAATCTTTGAATGGGGGGCAAAAAGAGCTGACCATTCTTGGGAAAGAGAGAAAGGGCTGCAGTTTTGAGACAAACTACAGCAACCAACCAAATATTGCATCGACAGCACAAATCAGTTCCTCGACTTTTTTTGTCGATAAAACTGGGAAATCTAAAAAAAAAAAAAAATTCCTTGAGGAGGTTAGTTAGGGTGCTATTCCGGACAAGTTTGCAGCTCATTACTGCATAAAAATGCATTACTCCCGATCCCTACCCTCTCATCAATATTCATGCTCACAGCAGAGCCGGGCAATTATGGCTCCAAAGGCAAAGAGATGAGGGTCCTGCCAACACACACAGAAAGGGGGTGTGAAATACCATAGGCAGATTGCTCAAGATGGTGCTTCGCCCTTTGTGACTTTTGATCAACTTTGACCTTCAGGGTCGGGAGAGAGCAAACACAGTTCCATCCTCCTGCTTTGTGTGTTAAGCCTGCTAACGCTGTAACTGGAAGCCAGTGGCATGGGTTTGTGCACAATTTCAGCCTGTTAATTGGGTGTCAGCTCATTTACCAATCCACTCAGTGTGGTCCTCCATAGTTCAGTGTTCGGACTAAATGATTTAGGATTTCCTGGTCTCTTCTAGTACTACTAGTCCTAGAGTATGTTTAAAGGCAGCCTATAGTATACTCAACCTATAGAAGTATACAAAGAGGCTTAGGGCACCCAAATGGCCAGCAGTGGCCCTAAAAAGAACAGTGGAAGAAGAGCTAAGTTTAGAAAGATACATAATAATGTTTATGACGACTGTAAATGTTTTTTTTTTATGACTTTCTTGAGTATATCTAACTTTCTACATAGAAAGTGTGTTTTTTATTGAGGCTAGCCTAGTTATCCATTTTAGCCAACCAAAATCTGACGAATGCTTGTCCAAAGGGCAACTAGGGATTTCCAAATTTTGCGAGCCTTGCAATCTTCCCTGTGATGAAACGGGGATGAGTGTCATCAGTCATGCAAAAAGCACTGGAAAGGCTTAGCTGATGCCACCACCTGGTAGCCAAGGGAACATGATTGGTACATAATTCACTCAAACAACCATCTCCCTTCATCTCCCACAGGCCAGGCTTGTGAGGAACCAGGCGCGGGGGCAGGACCATCACAGGAACCAGAACTACTACGGAACTGAAGTGCAATCAGCGGCAAGGGTTCATTTTTTTTCAGTGGCTAATTTAATAGCGATGTTCTCTTGTTAACGTCAATTACCGATTTATAGTTCTCACCTGGAAATTTGTGGATTTAAATGGGTTTTGAAGTAGACTGGGTTTGTGGGTAGTGACACAAAGAGAGAGAGAGAGAGATCTGCTGAAGAAATTGAAACAAAAACCTAACCCAAGAAAGGAATATCAAGTGTGTATCTTGCGGTTTGTGCACAGTCCTGTCTAGAAGCTTGAACGTTACTGCTACGCTACACAAACTTGCTTCAGTGTTTGCATTATGCAAATGAATAAATACTCAATCATTAGCATTTTTAATCCAGGCCAACGTCGGTGCTTTTCATCATAACAAGCTGAAGGAAAGACAGTGCGGCTGAAATGAAGGAACAGTTCAAAACAATCAGTGGGATTTGGGAGAGGAATCTCATTGAAATCACTTATATCAAACAACGTTCTTATGAAAAGAATATTGCAGACTCTCTTGTGAGTAGACTCAGCTCACACACAAACAAAATAGTTGGGATATTATGACACATTATTAGAAAGTAGATTAATTTTTCATAAATGGCATAGGAAGGATATCTGGATTGTGTGTGTTGGTTTGAAAGGCCACAATCTTAACCACACATCCGTGGAATAAAATATTTGCTGTTGAAGGGCCAACACCCCATTCAAGATTCCATGCTATTGTAAAGGTTCTGTGTACCATGGGAAATTACATGACTGTCAACTGCTCAGGAAAGGGCCGGGCACTGAACCTGTCTCCTGAGGGACAGAGGGACTGTAGGGCTACATCGAGTTGTTTGTACCCCACGTCCAAAAATTCAGAGAAGGCAGGTGACATATCAGCCGCATTACAGGCCTCTCTGCCTTCTACCTCCGAATTTCAGCTGGGTGTACACTGTGCAGACCAATCAGTTGGGTGTACACTGTGCAGACCTATCAGGTGTACAGTGTGCACTGTGCAGATCTATCAGCTGGGTGTACACTGTGCAGACCAATCAGCTGGGTGTACACTGTGCAGACCTATCAGGTGGGTGTACACTGTGCAGACCAATCAGCTGGGTGTACACTGTGCAGACCTATCAGGTGGGTGTACACTGTGCAGACCTATCAGGTGGGTGTACACTGTGCAGACCTATCAGCTGGGTGTACACTGTGCAGACCTATCAGGTGGGTGTACACTGTGCAGACCTATCAGGTGGGTGTACACTGTGCAGACCAATCAGGTGGGTGTACACTGTGCAGACCTATCAGGTGGGTGTATACTGTGCAGACCTACCAGCTGGGGAAGAGTGAAAGTGCCAGCATGAGGACCCTGCCTTCCCTCTTTGGGTAAAAGGAGGTGCCTTTGCTGTGTTTCAAGTTCCAACAGAACCCACAGCAGTGCTATTTACCACAGCATATCAAAACATAAACCTACCACTTCAGTCTCAGTAAACTCAGTGGATGAGGAATGAGGAAGAATAGAGGTCTCACCATAGGAAAATAGAACAGGTTATTTCCCTTGACATAGACAAGGATGCACTCTGCTCACATCATAGGTATCTAGGGGGTAACATGGCTTTAGTACAAGCTCTTGGTAGACTTACTTTTGAGTCCCCATCCTCTGACTAACTAGGACAAGAATCAAACTGTTTTTCTTTATAATTATTTTGCATGTCAACTCTGTGCCCTCAGAACTAATTCCACAAGGGTGGCCTAAGGCACAAAGGCAAAGGTTTAGGGTTTCACCATCTACAAGAGGCAAGCTGTTCCTTCTTTGTGACACACGATTGTCAGTTACAGCAGTTGAAGCTGCAACAATCATTTACATAAGATAACACGGAGTTCTGCTGACCATGTCATCCACTCCCACCACAAGCTGCAACATCTGGCCTCTACAAACTAAGCAGTGTTTCTTTTGGTCTACCTTCAACCTCCTCTGGAACACAGAGCCCCTGAAGTCTAAATCAGCATTATATTTTGATTTGAAAGTGAACAACGTGAATACCTCACAGAATTGAAGGATATCAGTTACAATTTCCTTGTAGGGCCTCAATCTCATGCTTCAATCGTCATATCCCTTAAAGTCACTGAGTGAGTAAGACTGGTGAAACTGGTATGAAACATGCTTGGCAGCGTATTTGAATAATACTGACAAGAATGGTGAAAGTCATGTGTTAATAATTTATCTCCAAAACATGTGATACGCAATTTAGATGCATCATTATCAAGTAAGGTATTCTTAATACCTTGAATGTATTGGTGTTAACAGGTATGGGCGAATGCACAAATTGCTGGTGTAATTCCAGGTTTTCATTTGCTACCTCACTTGCCTGTAACACGAATACATCCTTTCGTGAACGTCAATGACATGTCTTTCAGAGCAAAGAAGGTTTGTCTTATATCCAAAAACAAAAGCTTAAGATAACAATGCAGATAACGGACACCATGACAGTTATCATCTACACAAGCTGCTAACCTTCAAACAGTTTGTTACAAGCTCAAATTAGTTTTGTTTTTCTGGACACTGTTCGCAGGGACAGTAGTTGTCAACAAAATCGCCTCAATCAACGAGAACAGGCCACTAATATTACCTGTTATGAACACACACTTGGTGGCATAATATAGCTAGGATAACAAACTAATGTTAGCCTTCACCCAAGAGATTTAACTACATCTGTCTTTACTTCTGACAACATCAAATCTCATTCAAAATATACCCTTTTCTTAACAAATAATCTCATGCACTAAACGCAATTATTGGTTAGTAAGGTTAATTTATCCATGATTGTGCTGGACCATCACATTAACCGTGTCAAGACGATATCAGCTAACAGTTTCTAGCTAGTTAGCTCTTTTATGGAGTCAAGGCGAACGTAGCTAGCTAATATTAGCTAACGTTGTAAATAGAACACTGACTAAACAAACCTGGTGTAGATGTCAGCTTAACTTTAAAAACGAAACATTTAGCTATTTTATTGTAGGTCTGTTGAACGTGTACCCTGCAATAAAATCAGATAATGAAGGCTAACGGCTGAAGTGCTATATATCCAGTGCTAAAGTGAGCTAGCTGGCTAACATGCTATTACGCAGTAGGGGGAACCTGACAGATACAATTGGAACTGCCCTCTCTTGCGGGGCTTTTCGTGCTTGAATGTGATGTACAATGCCATTTACTCTGAAACCTTAACAAAAATATGCATTGGGACACTCTCTAATAGCATGAACCAACATATCATTAACGGTCGATTTTGTTACCTCTGGATGGAGAATAGGGACACAACCAGCTTCTTTCTCATAATCATCCATAGCGTCAGCCATCTTGGTGGTCAACCTCGCCGAGCATTCTGGGAAGCAAGGTTCTTGCAGAAACAAACAGGACAGGAGGAGGGGGATGCTTTCTGCAAACCGATGCAAAACAGTGCTAACCAATCTGCCATTCTGTAGTGCACATGTCAATGGGATGTGTCCACGGCAAAGGCATTACGTCATCTTCATTTTTTCATATCATATAGTTCCACGGAATCATCTGGCCCATTGACATAATTGTCGAGGCTACTCCTCGCATTTGTTTGAACGCATTTCTCTGGTAAGTTGTTTACTTATCTCTAAATATGATAAACATGATGAAGGATGGTGGCGGCCTATCACAAAACAAAACCAGTGTGGGCCTGTTACTGTTATACATCTGAAGGACACTCATCACGTATAGGCCTATCGAGCTGTCAATGTTGATATTTACAATTTTTCACAATAGCTTACACACGTTTTCCAAAACGGTCTCATTTTTTCTAAAGTCTACACACAATTCACAAAATTGCACACAGAAAATGCAGAACACCTCATATGTCCTGCAAAATGAAACACTGATTTCAAATCAAAATTTTGTTTCGAATGGCAAACACACCAATTGATATGGCAATACTTTTTAAATCACTAAATACACACTATGTGTGTGATAAATCTGAAACTCTCCTGTCTTTCTCAGGCTTATGCCTTTTGATGTTACGGTGTTACAGTGCACTTCATAGAGCAGTCTGACAAAACCAGTTAGAATAGATGTGTAAACACTCAAATACAGTACCTTAACAAATTTCAGTTATTTTTCCTCCGTTCTCCAAAACACTGTGCATAGACAGTGCGCCTTTTGCATTTTCAATGTTAGAATGTAGAAAATACAAAATAGTTCGCTAAAAAGGTCCATTATAACAAACTGAAATGAATTTAATAAAAAAAATGCAAGGCCTTTATAACTGTGGTTGTAACTATGACAACAACTTTTTTTAGAGTGCATTACCAAAACTGTGTTTCAAAGTATTCAGTAACACATTTTTGTGTAAGTGCTCTACCATTGAGCCTAGCTCTTTGGCGTTGCGGTCACAGTGCACATTTGGTACCCTAAAGGCCGGGTGGCTGCTCTCTCCCTTCGCTACAAATGGCCCAGTATGTTAATTGTATAAAGGGTAATTGTCTCAGTAGGTTGACCCCTGTGTGAGGGACTCCTGAGATGGGTGACGCACTAGTGCAGGGGTCGGGAACCTTTTTTGCCTGGAGAGCCACTTTTACCTTTTTTCTTTTTCTTTTTTTTTATCTCAGAAGAGCCACAAAAAGACGATTACAAGAAAAAGTTTGGATATTTAACTAACAGTTACTTTTATTCAACAGAGTTTTTAAAATACATTTTCTACTAGTTTTATGGTTAAGTTATGGTACTAGTAACTTGAAATGTAAATGGCAATGGGAAATGACCGAAGTTAACAACGTTAACAACACAACCCTCGAAATTGAACATTAGGCCTACCAGAGATTAATGCGACTTCTGGTGCTGCATAAGACTTGATGATGGCCTTGTAGTCTGGCTCATATTCAGTGAGGTGAAGCTTCATGCAAGCATTGAGGCTTTCATCATTCCTTCCAGCTGATCGTTCAGTGATTTGAACTTGCCCACCCAGATGTCAGAAGAGGTCAGGTCGGCAACCTCCATTTCGAAATCGCTGATAGAAACATTAGGGATGCACGATACGTTTTTTTCCTTTTCGACATTTTTCTCTATCAACTTTAACAATGAAAGTTTTCTCGTTGACGGAAATGTAGGGAAATCTGTGATTTTGTTTGATATTGGCATGGCAACCAGCCGCGAATGTAACAATATTGTGCAGGCTATGGTTACGTGAGTCAAGTGAGGTGGGTAGTTAAATTAAATCACTCAGATAGACCTACGTATTTGCGTAATTGTAATTTTAATATAAGTAGTATTGACTGTTATTTTAGCCTTCTACTAGGCTTAGGCTGATCCCTTGATTACACGTTTTTTCCCCGTATTGTTCTCCAACCCATTTCGTTCGAGAGCCCCGGCCGTCAGCAAAAGAGCCAGTGGTGGCTCGCGAGCCACAGGTTCCCGACCCATGCGTGTGTGGAAGAAGTACAGTTGGAGGGTCCTGTGTGTGAGGGTGTGCTTCCCGAAGGGGAAGGCAGATGGATTGCTGTCACTACAGATGAGTATGTGCTACGACTGCCATACCATTGAGCCTGGCTCTTTGGTGTTGCGGTGCAGGAGTGCTCAGCAGGTTTGAAACATTTCATGAGTTTTGACATTGTTATGAAACAATGCATTATATTACATACATTTAAAGGTAAAAAAAATTATAATGTTTCTAGACTAACAATGGTGATGTTAAGGCTTGTTATGAATATCTAAATGTACATCAACAATTGTTTTTACATTTAGGGTCCATGTAAACAAATAAGCCTAAACACAATGGAATGAAACAGACACAAAAAGTGTAAAGCATTGGAAAACACTGTTTATTTGCCCAGAAACAGAGACTGTTTATTTGACAAGAAAGGCAGCCTCAGCTTTGTTTGTCTCAATGGACTTTCATCTCAAACGTTTTCACTTATTGTTTAGCCTAACGCTATCATAATCCTGGATGTCCGCCTACAAGCTAACGAAGACTACCCTACATGAAAGCTAAACCTAAACTTGCGAACTCAAGAAACCTAATGACACACTTCCTATACAACAAAAAAATCATGTTTTTTTGGGAGCTGTTAAACTACAATTGCAAACCCCTAACGAGGAATAAAAATGAAATTGTTGTGTCGATATGACACCACACAGTCACAAGATGGCTCACTTGACTTGCGTTTGCATCCTTGTGGTTCGAGAACTGATCTGTGTTCCGGAGAAAGCCGTTGAGGCTCAGGCATAGTAGCAGATCTCAGAGCGCTGATACCAGATCCGCAGTTAGAAGGAAGACACTGCGAACAGACGAGGGGAAATCATCACACGTCCCAGGGCGAGGGGTGATGAAAAATGAATTGGATATAATTTTAAACAGTGACATTAATTTTGCCAGGTGTTATGCAGATACATTTAAATTATTTGGTTTTCTCCTTAAGTAACCGATAACTGATAGTCATCATATGCCCATACCGTAATCTGGATAGAGAAACGTTAACCTGAACATTTCAACCTATGGGCAACGTCTGTTCTCTAGCCAGCTATCCCTAGCTAACTTATCATTAGAAGACTTTCTAGTTCAGACTGCTCGCCTGGGATGGAGTGATCCACGACTGCAAGACTGTCTGTTTAGCACCAAGGGGGTTGTAGAGCTCACTTCGATGATAAAAGAACATTCTCGGGATAAAACGATTGTCAAAAACAAGGTAGGTTTGCAAAAACTAAATCATCTCTTAGCCAGCTAGCATAGCTTGTTAGCATATTTAGCTAACATTCATTTTTAGTCGATAGTTAACATTACCGTTAGCTAACGTTAAGTGGTTGATATTTTTTAACCTCGGCACCATCATCAAGTCCTCGACTACATACCACTAAAGCTTTCTGCGTTCTGAAAAATCTTTGTATTCTGGTTATATCTAACGGCAAACGGCCACGGTGCTTGTCTTTAACTTGCAAGAGATGGCTGGTCATCCATCCGTCTGGTTAACGTTAGTTGATAGTTGGGAAGGGGCAGTCTCAATGTTAGTTTACGCCAGATATCGTAACGATAGGTGTTTTAGCTTACTAGGATATATTGTGTCATAGGTATGTAAACACCTCCCTCTAAAAATAATTTATGGTGGAGCTGATATGTTTGAAGTGATCAGCCATTTTGATTGCATATAACATTTCATTTTCAATACAGATGAGTTGACATAAAGTTAGCTGCATTTCTTATAATAGCTGCATACGGCGACTCGTGCTGTATGTGTTAACGCTACTTGCGTGTACAGATATGGAAAACATGACTACCACACATTGCTGTCAAAATGATGCACATGATTACTTTGGCTTTGTAGCGAATAGTTTATCAAATATTTTGATTTAACCTGACCATACAACTGGTTGTTCTCTGGATCCGAACCCCTAATGTTCCTGTCAATCCAAAGTGGCTGTCTATCTAACAAATTATCGTTAGCGTGTCAATAAACAATAGATATCCAATTAATGGTAACTGACTGTTTACATGTTATCCTGCTTTTGAGGTCTTGGCTGACTGAGACTGATGTCTGCGATTGTAAATGTTGCTTACCGTTTTCTGTTATAAATTCATTTTATGCCGTGTTAGTTAGCATTCTGTACTGCCCTATAATACAGTCCAGCCGGTCAGAAGTTGCCTATATTCGCACAAAACAAATCCAATGCTAGCTTCTAGCGGTCTGAATGGATCCAGGTCTGTCCTGTGGCATATCATTGTCCTGAACTTTCTGTTTCAGTTATCATGTTTCCACTTTCCCTTTGAACCGCAACTTGACTCCACCAAAACACCACTTTCAATTAATCTCTTCTTTACTCTTTTTGTCTCTGGTTCTGTGATGCTGTACTAAGCCACAGAACACATTGAGGATTAATCACAAAGACAGCAATAGTGTGTTAGCCCAAATCCTTGTGATTATCATCTGCATTACTATAGTTGGAATTCTATAGTTGTTCTAAAGTTGCACTGAATTGTTAATTGCTTTTGACCATCATTGGTGACTTTACCCCTACACAAAGAGATGGGATCAGTGTGGTCTTAAATTATTCAATCATGTTTATGCACAGGACACTTTTGTATTTGGATAGCCCATTTCCATGTTTCCCTTCATTTTGCATCATAACAAGGGTTAGTGCGAACCTCTCTAGAGAGAGTAGCTCAGACTGCGGACCTTAGCCTCTAGAGTCCTGCTTTGCATTTGCCTGTCAAATGAAGTTTCCATTGTATCTTAAGCTGTACCTTGAGTTGTTATCTGTTTGCGTTGGTGCCATGATATGGCCTAGCTATTGAAAGATTTACACACAACAATGTCTTTTGCTGATGGATGGGATTGACATTCATTGCAGGAAGTATTGTATTTGTGAACTCATGCTCTCTGTGCACCCCTCCTCCCCCACCCATCTGATTTTCCATTGCATTGTTATGGCATGGGTGATGTGGTTTGCAGAAGCTCTCATTGTATTAGTGGTTTCTACTGCTTGCTTATTACGTTAATGTGTTTTCTGTGACATCCTAGACAAGGTGAACAGCATAGTTTCATTAGAGAGAACTATTACTCACACATGCCAGACAGCAGTGACAACCGAATAAATGTTATGGTCTTCAGCTTCATATTGGGAAAAAGGGTCATGACTGAGCAAGGACAAAGACCATTGCTGAGCTGGCCAAATGTAATTTAGTTTAGCGTCTTATAATCTAATTCACACCTGAGAAAATGATTATATATATTACAAACGTGTTAAAATTGTGGACAGAAAGAGCTTCCATTTATTAGTATTTACCAGAGGGGTCTTACAAACTTGTGATGGGTGGTCAGAATTTGTAGGTGTTGTTAGTCTTTAATTATCTTCCACCTATGTATAGGCTATGTGGTGCTTGGGTTTGGCTTAGGGACCCCACAAACTGTTTCTTCAGTAGTAAACAAACAAGGGATGAAGCAAAGATGCAGAACCCGTAGCACTGTTCTTTATTCTATGCTTTTGTCAGTTTCTGGAATGTGGCTGAGTCTGATGCATCTATTGACAAGAAGGCCTGCTGGGGTGGTAGGGTATCAATGCCTGATCGACCTGGGGGGAAGCCACGAGGAAAAGTGCTTAAGACAGACTAAAGGAAGCTGGGACTTCTGACCTGGATGAACCTGGGTACATGATGTCCACTTCATTAAGAATCTGCTCGCTCAGCAGTTAGTCTGTGAATGAGCCTTTAGCCCAACACAGTAGGTGGTGATGAGTTGGTGTCAATGAATGTAAAAAGTGAAGCCACTGCAAGGAACTAAAAATGGCAGATATTTGACCAAATATGGACCTGACAGATTTTTTGTTCACTATGCATGCTCTGCCTGCAAAAAGCAGTTAACTCGCAAACAAGCAAATATGGCCGACCAATTTTAGCTTAATTTCTTCATAGCGTAAGTGTATGTTGTCGAAAAGTTTTTGATTCATTTCTTCACAAAATAAGTGTATGTCGCCATGCTGTCCATGCTGTGTACATTCAAATGTATTGTATTGTGACACATGGGATATTAAGCCGAGACTAGGTCCTCCACTTTGGCTAATCGTAAAGTATTTGGAGTCTTCCTAGTCCGTTTGTGTTAAACTTTGTCTGTAGCAGTAAGCTAGGAGTGGGAATTGGAATGCCACTGAATTCCTGAATCAATATTGCCATAGTTACTGATAAAATATGTGGGGTACTGCAATATGGTATTGTGAACTATATTACTTTAGGTTAGAAAATAGATGGCTTTTATTGTCTGCACATATGTCATTCTTAATTATACAGTATAATATACAGTATATATCACTTTATACTCATTAAAAAAAGGAATCAAAATGAATAGTTTCTGTTAAGAATCATGAATCACTGAATTGTTTTTTCCCCCACCCATACTTATACAGTACTAATATATATATATATATATATATATATATACATATACAGTACTGTGCAAAAGTTTTAGGCAGGTGTGGAAAAAATGCTCTAAACTAAGAATGCTTTCAAAAATGGACGTGTTAACAGTTTATTTTCATCAATTCTTCATCAATTAACAAAATGCAGTGAATGAACAGAAGATAAATCTAAATTAAATCAATATTTGGTGTGACCACCCTTTGACTTCAAAATAGCATCAATTCTTCCAGATACACTTGCACTAGTTTTTGAAGGAACTCGGCTGGTAAGTTGTTCCAAACATCTTGGAGAACTAACCACAGATCTTTTGTGGATGTAGGCTTCCTCAAATCCTTCTGTCTCTTCATGTAATCCCAGACAGACTCGATGATGTTGAGATCAGGGCTCTGTGGGGGCCATACCATCACTTCCAGGACTTTCTGTTCTGCTTTACGCTGAAGATAGTTCTTAATGACATTGGCTGTATGTTTGGGGTTGTTGTACTGCTGCAGAATACATTTGATGCCAATCATACGACTCCCTGATGGTATTGCATGATGGATAAGTATCTGCCTGTATTTCTCAGCATTGAGGACACCATTAATCCTGACCAAATCTCCAACTCCACTTGCAGAAATGCAGCCCCAAACTTGCAAGGAACCTTCATCATGCTTCACTGTTGCCTGCAGACACTCATTATTGTACCGCTCTCCAGCCCTTCGGCGGACAAACTGCCTTCTTCTACAGCCAAATATTTCTAATTTTGACTCATCAGTCCAGAGCACCTGCTGCCATGTTTCTGTACCCCAGTTTCTATGTTTTCGTGCTTAGTTGAGTCACTTGGTCTTGTTTCCATGTCGGGGTAGAGCTTTTTGGCTGCAACTCTTCCATGAAGACCACTTCTGGCCAGACTTCACCGGACAGTAGATGTGTGTACCTGGGTACCACTGGTTTCTGCCAGTTCTGAGCTGATGACACTGCTTGACATTTTCCGATTTCGAAGGGAAATAAACTTGATGTGTTTTTCATCAGCTGCATTAAGTTTCCTTGGCCGACCACTGCGTCTACGATCCTCAACGTTGCCCGTTTTTTTGTGCTTCTTCAAAAGAGCTTGAACAGCACATCTGGAAACCCCTGTCTGCTTTGAAATCTTTGTCTGGGAGAGACCTTGCTGATGCAGTATAACTACATTGTGTCTTGTTGCTGTGCTCAGTCTTGCCATGTATGACCTTTGACATGAAACTGTCTTCCACAACCTCACCTTGGTAGCAGAGTTTGGCTGTTCCTCACCCAGTTTTAAGCCTCCTACACAGCTGTTTCTGTCTCAGTTACTGACTGTGTTTCAACCTACTTGTGAAATTGATGATCATTAGCACCTGTTTGGTATAATTGGTTGATCCTACACCGCACTATAATCATATAAAATCCCTGTCTTTGTGCAAGTGTACCAATAAGAATTGATGCTAGTTTGAAGGCAAAGGGTAGTGACACCAAATATTCATTTGATTTAGATTTTTCTTTTGTTCACTCACTTTGCATTTTGTAAATTGATAAAAATAAACATTTATTGTTTATATTTTTCAAAGCATTCTTAGTTTACAGCATTTTTTCACACCTGCCTAAAACTTTTGCACAGCAGTGTATATATATAGTATATAGTTCTAATAATCCTGTTATTGCCAAAGTAGTTTCAAACTGTGAAGCGATCAAGGTTTTCTCACAGTTTCTCTTAATAAATCGCTCACTGATATAAAAGCCCTTTGAGTCCCACAACAGCTTAGATCCTTATGCTATTTAACTTTTAATTTCATACGAAATCTTTAATCCTCACAAGTGTTGTCCTTGCCCTTGCTTGTTACTTCATGGTCACTGTAAAAGCATGAGGTCAGAGGGGCTAAAAGGCCCAATGTAAAACATGATTGTGTTGGAAGGACCATCTGTGGGCCTCTTCTTCCTCATCAAAACAGAAATTCAGCTTCTGTACTGAAATCTGTGAGTCATTAAAGGGGCAGTTTTAGCAGAAGCATTATTGCCCCATACCTCCTGAGTGGGTCACACAAACAGTACTGTGACCACGGGTAATCAACCGAGGCCATGCATGATGAACCAGCGGCTTTGTATGAGAAATCAGTTGTGTATCCTGATTACAGCTTCACACCCGAGTGCAGCTTTTGGGTCTATGCCCCAACTAAAGCAATCGGTTCTTTATGAACAATGTGGTGAAGGTTTTTTTTTTTCTTTCCTTCAGGCTATACGCTGTTAGCAATATCAGTCCTGTTGTTTTGCATACAAAGCCATCTGAAAGGTACGTTGTTGTCTCCCCTCTGAAACAGTCACCACTTACTTTCAGACCGTTAAAATCCATAGATTAAGTTGGTGTTCAGGTTCTCTAAACAGTTGCGAAGCCCGCCTTGTGGTGCCCTCCTGTTTCATTCTGCACGCTCCCGCCGAGCACTGTCTTAATTAACACCTGCCTCTCACCCAGATGCCACTGCAGAAGCTATTTTCAGGAGAAATCAACTCCACAGGTACTGTAGAACCAAGAGTCTCATCCCAGGGAAAAAGAGTTTGTCTCTCTGAGAGTGTGTTCTATCCAATTATCCCCTCCGACTCACACCAGTCTTGGTAAAAAGCACATCCCTCTATGTGAATGGAGCTCATTAGCTTAGAGCACCAAGTCTTGTCTCTCCCGAGCCCAGTGTGATAGATGGCTCTGCTAATTATGTCTGGATGGGGAGCAATGGACCTACATCATATATGGATGCTGGATGTTTGACCCTGGGGGAAGGTGTAGGTGAACTGGACGTATCTATACCTTCCTTGAGAAGAAGTTGAAACTTTCCTATCTTAACCGGTAGCCCTGGAAAAGTCTGTGTTGCTGGGCAGGAGTGCTTTGAAGCCTTGTTGTCCTGTCACTACTCGAGTGGTAAGCTGTCTGTTAGACTGTTTGCAGCCGAAGAGCTGAGAAATTAAAGGGACGCGGTATCGGTAAACGAAAGCGGTTTCCATAGACCAAATTTAAAGAAAGATTATCATTGTGCACCGTCACGTTTATGTATTCTTTTAAAGTAAAAGTGCCTGACTGCCCAGGTTTGTATCTTGGGTATTAACTGCTCCACTTGTAGTGAATTTGCACACTCATCTTCCAGCCTACTGAGCCATGTGCTGTAGTACGCCGTGCTGAGCAGGATGCTGTCGTTAGCTCATTACTTCCCAGTAAAAAGTAAAAAACCTGCACGGTCAGTGCCAGCTCTGATCCCTCTGTCTTAATTTCTTGCATTCTTGTAACCAGCATAGCACGAACACAACGGAGCGCAGATTTTCAGCACTCCGCCTCATGGCTCAACAAGAGAATCCTGTCAAGCTCGATCAAATCTGTGTCCTTTATTTCGGATTAATCAGTGTCGCGCTGGAACGATTTCTTAGCACGGTGACTTATCTCGACACTGACTGTCTATTATGTAACCGGATGCTGTGATTACAGCGCACAGTGTTTAAAGTAAGCATACTTTAATAAAAGATTCGATTTATTGTCTTGTAACAATAGGCCTAAGTCCTTTCCAACCTGATTTCGCTCCGAGACAGATTTGTGTGCTAGTGGTGGTGAACATCTGGTGCGGATGACTGACATGCCGCTGTGAATGAGGACGATGATGCTGGCCTAATTTGACAGGAGCTCCGTGACTCTGCAGCGACCAGGGCTTTGCGGAAGTGCCACTGAGGGGGCTAATGCATTTTACATGTCTATGGAATGAGCTGATTAGCGGCATGAATTCCTCCAGACTAGCCCAGAGTTCGCTCTCCTCTAAGAAGCCAGAAATCAAAATGGTTCGAACCTCTTGGGCGGATGTGTGTCTTTGTTTGTTTGCAAGAATTTAAGAAGTTGGTGAGAGATTAACCCCTGCATCAGATGTGCCGGTTCATTCAGTCCGTTGCCAAACTGGATAGAAGTGATTTATTGAGATATTCACACCTCCCAACTGCTAATAGTCCCTGGCCCTCTGCCCACGGAAGGCCTTCACACAAATACTTTACCAGGAGTGAATAGGACCCTGGACGGTAAATCCCACCTCTGTTTCAAGGCTTGGTGTTTTATGGCCTCCTCGGGTAGGCCCATGCAGGCCGTTTTAAGGGTGGCCATGACAAGCCTGACACAGGGGCAGGTGATGGACTGAGCCTGTAGGAATCCTGCTCCTCTGCTTGGCTGGTCTGCCCACGTTCTGCCCGATTGAGGCCACGACACACCTCACCTCTCCGGAGCACCTGTCTCTCTCTCTCTCTCTCTCTCTCTGTCTCATTTGCTCATTCACTTTGTATGTGTGTGCTTTTGTTGTTTTGTTGTGGTCTCAAAAGGCTCGACCGGAATGCTAATATTAGGCTAAATATAGGCGAGGCTTGTTCGAGGCACAAAAGGTGAGCCAGTAGGGTGTGTGCGAAGCAGAGTGGGTTTACCGAGACGCTGAAGGGCGGGTAAGACTGTGACTGTGATTTGACTCATCGGAAGCCTCAATATCATCCAAACAATACTAGCTTGGAGTTTTTTTTATGTGTGTGGAGGGGTGACGGCCCAGTGAGGGTTGTGAGGGTGATGCCCATATGGTTGATAGACCTCGGTTGAGGGATGTTATTGTTTTTTCAACATTTTCCGAGTCTGATTCAGCTTTGTGTGCTGTAGTATGGAAATGTGAAGTATAAATTGTCAGTAGTGTGTATAAATTCTGTAGTATGGAAATTCTCTCTCTCTCTTCCCCTCTCCCTCTCTGTGTTTTTCTTGATTAATGTGTGACATTGTAGGAATACGCTATTAACTTGCTTTTGATGGATTTAAAGGGCCCTAATTGAAAAATGTGGTTAAGCCCTCTCAGGATTGTGCTTGTAAAACTGTGTGTGGGAGGTATGCAATGGTTTCCCATACATGGTGCTGGTGAGCAGAGGAGAAGAGCGCTCTCTTCTCTTGTTTAGGTTAGGTAGATGTTGGATGGGTGGCCCATGGCAGCAGATGCTCATCTCCAGGCCTTGGGGCCATGACCGGTATTGAGGCTGGCATTTTGTGCTCATGTCCGTGGTCACAAGTCACATAATTCAGTTTGTCTGCATTTAACTTTCATTAAACAAGTTTGGCTTTGTTTGGTGCCTGTGAACAGGAAGAATCAAAGGTTATCGAATGCAGCGTATTTGGATCCTTTTCACAAGATCCTTTTCGGGCAGCCTACTTGGCTGCTCTGCCTTGTACTTGAGTTTACTCATTTATGTAGCAAACCATTTAACATCTTATGCCATCTTATTGCCTGTTAAGTGATGGGATTTATTTGTATATGAATTCAGTCTGAACTGCAGATTTAGTTTGAATGTTGAATGTAATTTCAATTATATATAAAATGATATAAAAGATATTATATCATTTTTAGGCATTTAGGATTTTGTCATTTACCAGGCTTATTTATTACGAGCAAAAGCCCATTGTACATAAGTCATCTAGTTTGACCCATACAATTCCATATCTTGGATGTAGTTGAATATATTTTGAAGAGCTTAGTTTTCTGTTCCACACTTTGTGCTGATCTCAGAAGTACCATCTCATCGGTTGCCAACCTAACAGCAAACAGGTCCTAGATTCTGCCAAAAAGGATATGTTTTCTGGTACCACACACACACACACACACACACACACACACACACACACACACACACGCGCACACACACGGTATTAGTGTAGTTTTTACAGACCTGGTATGTTTGCCAGATAAATAAAGAGTGGTAGTGGAGCACACATCCCATCAGACCAGATGGCCACTCATCAGTCATAGTAATCAATTTGGACCCCTTAAGGTTTTGATGTGTTTTTGTCATGCAAAGGGCTAATGGAAATGGCCAAAACCATGCAGGGGTATATGGTGACAATGATCAGTGAAATTGCCACATTATTTAACATTGTTAGCGAGGCTTATGTTTGTGTCATGGGAACAAGTCGGGGAGGCGTCGTCCGTGGGAGAAGGGGAGGGGGGTGGTTGTACCTGGGGCAGCTCTCTGGATCTGAGTCAACTCTGCTAATCGGTCTAAGCCCGACCGGGGAGAGGAGGGAGCTAAAGGGACAGTGCAGGAGAGAGAGAAGGAGCGAGCAAGCGTGCAAGGGAGAGGGAGGGGGAGAAAGAGAAAGTGGTGGTGACGTAGGCGTCCCCGTGTTATGTCACAGCCAGAGTTTTATTCAGACAAGCAGATTGCGGGCAGCCGCTCGCACGTTCTCCATTACCCTTTCCCCTGACGGCACAGCCTGATCCTCAACCCCCCCATGGTCCTCCTCTCCCTTCCGGGCCTCTCACCAGCAATGAGGCCTGTGAGCGGGGCAGAGCCTCATGGACGCGACCACACTGGCAAGAGGTCAGAGGAGCTAGTGATGAGAACGCATATAATTGTCACTGAGCTGGTTCTGCTTGAACTAAGTAATGGCTGATAATTTGGTAGGTTTCCACAAGCGCATAAATGGATTGAAGTTATTTAACTTCCTTCTTGTCTGTAATTGCTTACCCGAGGCAGAAGAGACTTCGGGGAGGGACCTTGTGCTGGGAGGTGCGTTGTGAGAACACTCCAAGTAGAATTTGTGCTTCCAAGTATTTGGAGTTTGAAGTATTTCTATCTCTTGCCGTAATGCTTTATCTGTTGAACACCCTGTGGGTACGTCATGGTTTATGACGCTCTAAGAAAAAGACTGGCCAGACAGCTTCTGTAGCGAAACCTGTAGGGTAATATCATGTTATTGAGCAGTAATGCTACTAAGCTGTGTTAGGCTCTTATGGTTGGCCAACAACAACAGCGATCGACTTTATTAATCGCCGTTTGAAGATTTGATAGCACCCTGAAGTGACCCATCTCTGTTGACATCAAGTCCGATTCATCCAGCCGTAGACCGCACATCCTCCTTCAGCGGTTGGCTTTGCCGTTAGCCACTTCATGCCATGCCACAAGCTAACCACATGCTCCTTGTGCCTCCCTCAGACTGACCAGGGGAAGAAGCTCTCTTGCTCCAGGGCTTTCCCCCTTCAGCGGTGCTGTGTGAATTCAAGCAAACACTGAAAAGCGACAATAGTAATGCCCCTTCGATTAATTTCTTGACACCAAGACCCCTTTTGACACCTATCCTTAAGCTGTTTGTTCCCGGCAGTGTTGGGCTTAAGGCGAGTTATTTCCAACTTCCAAAAAACGGCACTGTGATCGAAGGCTGCAAGCTGCCTGGCCTAGCACGGAAATATATTTAATAACACCGTTATGAGGTGTGAAGAGATGTGTTTCGGCGGCAGCAGAACTATCTCCGTCCGCCACCTGGCTCACGGCAGGCTCTTCCTTCCCCAGCCTGGGGAAACGCGTAGAACACAATTAGGACAGCCAGTGGAGGATGGCGGAGCAGAGAGGCAGAAGAAAGCAGGTCTGGATGAGGGCCAAGAATGTATCAGCCTGTGCTGGGGAATTGGGTTTCTGTATTGGAATGCACTGGCCAGCTCATCATGCAGCTGGTGATGATGTGTGGTGGTGGACCTAGCTCATTCGAATAGCCCATACCTTACCTGGTGTTAAATTATTTTTTTTTTTTTGCGCACCTCCCTCCCTCTCTCTCTCTTTCCCTCTCTCTTTCCCTCTCTCTCCCTCTCTTTCTTTCTTTCTGTCTCTCTTCTCTCTCTCTCTCTCTCTCTATCTGTGTATGTGTCTATGTGTATGTCTGTGTTTCTGTGTGTGATTCCTCCAAATGTCCCGGCTCAGTTGATTTAATGAATTCCCTCTGGGTCAGTTCATTGATTAAGTAGGCTGAACAAGCAGTGTGGAACATTTCCATCATGTCTCCCTGCGGAACGGAACAGATTGTCGCATGACATGCTGTCGTGCAAATGGACCTGATAAAAGTCAGGTCACTGAGTCACACTGAGTCCTCTCTGGACTGAGTCATTCCCTTTAGATCACATTTTGCTGTTGATCGTCACTGACACATGACATCGAGGATGCTAAGCTAACCTCCGCTAACCTCTGAGCCGACCTCTGTTCCCGTCCCTGTGGTTGGCCGGCTGACTGCAGATGGGGCCCCCGGCCCGGCAGCTTTCCCCAGAGAGAGGCTTCCAGCTGGGCCTCAACATGTCCCCGTCTCCCCTCTCTGCATCTGGAGGAGAGGGACACACGTGGGTCGGCCCCTCAGCATGCGCACAGTCACTTAAACAGGAAAGACAGGCAGCATGCCAAGCTCAGAGGGATGGGACCAAGGCATTGGGTGACTAAATCTCAATCCCCTCCACACTCACACACACGCCCCTTCTCTCTCTCTCTCTCTCTCTTCCCTCCCCTCCCCTCCCCTCCCCTCCTCTCCTACCATGCACACCAGGGTAGGAAATTTACATATTTTTTAGGGGGCAATTTTTGCCCCCACTGACTGAAATCCAGGGGCATTCAAAATAAAATTGGGGGCACTTTTTGAAACTTGTGAAATAACATTTAACTATGTTCAAAATAATAAACATACTTATTTAGGCTTAGAGTATATGGGGATTGTCATCAAAAGGCAATAATAAGACTATTAAGCAGTACTCTACAAATTCAAAGTGTTTTCTTAGATTTTTTTGAACAAAAAACAAACAGAAAACATAAATCAGACAATCATATTCAATTGTATTCTTATTTCTTTGTGGTTATTTATTGTTATTATTACATTTTTTAAACAACTATTAACAATTGTAAGTTTTGTCTTTCTTTTTTATAATAATAACTTATTATATTTATTGATTTTTTTTGTTACCTTTAATCATGTACCTACCATAGTACAGGAAATACAGATAGGACTAGTTAGCTAGCTTGCAAGCAAAAGCCTTTGTAGCTAACGCACTATCAGAGCTAGCTAACGTTAGCTAACTAACGTTTAACTAGCTAAACCGGACTAAATAATTAAAAAATATATTATTACTAGTTATCATTCAGCGTAGGCGAAGGCGTGTTGCTTGGCGCCTGGTGACAAAAGGCCATGTATTTCTTTATGGACCGGGTCATATAGGCTACGATGTTTTTGAAGTTCATTAAATTATTATTAGAGGAAATTATGGGGCATTTTTTGCCCCTCTCCTAGTGATATCAGGGGCAAAATGATATTTCTTAGGGGCAGTTTTGCCCTTTGCCCTTGTGTATTTCCGACGCTGATGCACACGCTCACTCCATCTCTTGGCTCGAGTTCTTAAAGGCCCCTTTATGGCTTCTTGGCCTGTGTCTCTTTCGGGCGGTTGTTCATGGTGGCTCCTTTCCATTGCCAATCTACGGTCTGTATGCCGACCCCGGCTCCTTTATCTGCAAGTCTTTATGGTCTGCCGTGGTGAGATGGCAGTGAGCGCAGGCAGCTCTGGAAACATCTGTGTCTCTGTGCCAGTCAGCCTTGGAGCCACTGGCCAGAGCAGGCTGACGCACTAATTGGCCTCTTGGCCCGAGTGACCACTCACCAGGGATAAGCCAGGGCGTGCCGAAGGCTGGCCAAAGATGTCGTCTCAGGGCTAGACAGATACACAGACACAGACACACACACACACACTTATAGACCGGGATGGACACACAAATCTGACTGCACACAAAATCTGCATACTCCTCGATATTCAAAGCAGAAACGTTTGTGTACAAAAATATAGGCCTGTAGGACATTAGGAGGAGTAGAGATGAGCAATTTTAAGCATGCTCAAGCCGACGCTGCTTGACAGCAAGAGACAAAAACTGATGTCATTTTTTTCTTTCTCTTTGTCTCTCTCTCTCACTCACTCTCCCCCTGCCCTTTCCTGTCTGCTAGGCTGGTGCTGGTGTTGCTGTCGCTGAGAAACTGCTTTTCACTGCGTGAGCCGCATGAGGTAGGATCTATATTCATCCTGTGACATGTGCTCGTGACGGGGAATGATTTGTGTGCATGTGTGTCTGTCTTTGTATGCGCTTGTGTGTGGGAGGGTGTGCACAGCAGGCCACATCAGCGTGTGTGTGTTTGCGTGTGTCCATGCGTGTGTGCGTGTGGGTGTGTCTGTGTGTTGAACTCCGGATCTGTGCTGCCTGACTTATGCTTGCAACCACAGCCTGTACAGGAACATGGCATATTGGGCTCAGAAGTGTGTGTGTGTGTGTGTGTGTGTGTGTGTGTGTGTGTGTGTGTGTGTGTGTGTGTTTGACCTGTGTGAAATGTTCAGGGCACATTCTATAGCCCTGTCAGCGCTGTGGTCGATAGGGAGCTGCCTGCCGCCTGCCTGCCACCTTCAGGATGGACTATTGTCGGCGCAGAACACAAACCCTGGTCTGTAGTCACCTTGACTCCGAGAGCCATGTGCACAGGCCACATTAGTATTCTCCTCCCCCTCTCAGCTCACCAGTAGGATGGAGGCACTATAAGCACGCATGGCGCTCGCAAGATTTTTTTAATATCTATGATAAAAACCTGCTGCCTGAATTTTGGTGCATGTGTTTAATGCTAGCCTGCACACTTAGGCTGTATAAGATTAATTATTAAAGGCAGACTTTCATTAGCCATTCATACACTAACCAATTATCAATGACTTAAAATGCGTGCAGGTGGTTTCCTGCAAGCAGTGTAAGCATCTATAGAACGTGTATAGATTTTTCTTTAAATGTAGCCTGAGGGTTTTGTTGATCTACGACATGCAGTTGGGCTCAGCCGGTTTCTTTGTGGCTATTTGAGTTAACGTCTGAGCCACAGGCACGGACACGTCTCTCCCTGTTTGGATCATGTGTGGGGGAACCTTTTCAGGATGATTGGGGTATTGAAAGCCATTAATCAAGCATCCAACAGCTCCCACACCACACACACACACACACACACACACACACACACACACACACACACACACACACACACACACACACACACACGTCATCTGTCCTGATGCAGTGCCACCATGCGCCGCTGTCCTGCGTCCGTGATTCATTCTCCCTCGTCCCGTTGCCCTATAAAAGTGTTTAAAGATGCTCCCTCCAGCTCTGCAGTAAGTGGGTCACAATGCAGTGGTTGTAATGTTGTGGATGTAATGGAGCTCTTGGCCTGATTTTATTTATATCTTTTCAGTTGTTGCTACATTTCCTTCACACTTAGTAGACCTCTCCACTCAGTCGTCCTTAGGATCAAAGAGCAGCACGTGTTGTAATTCATAATTATTAAATGTTTCTCCTAGCATAAAGAATGATAAAAAATACGAGCTGAAGCTAAAGAATGCTAAAACCACAACCTCTAGAGATAAGCTTAGCACCTTTTTTGTGACAACTTGTCTTAATGTGTGTGGGAGTGCAAGACACTTTCTTGAAAAGAGAACCATTTTTTGTGTGGATGATTTGGAATGCCATTAGCATACCATGCTGTGCAAGTGTTTCAAGAAGCACAAGAAGCGGCTTGCTGTCGCTGAAGCGATGCCAGTTTCTTAGCTCAACAGGTTGGAAGTCTCACTAATTGGCATGGTAGCTTTTACTAGCCTTTCGTCTCGCTGGAAGGAAGGTTTATAAGCAATGTTCCATTATACACTTTCCCCTCCCCAACCACACACACACCTTCTGTAACTGTGCACTGTGAGCTCAATGGGTAGTACTCGGATATAAACCTCATACCTCCTACACAGCAACACTGGCCTTTAAACAGTATCCCACAGGCTGTCTGTGTGTGTCCGTGCATTTATTTATTTCCATGTGGCAGACTATCTGTATTTTGATGATTGCTCTCTGGAACCAGGAACACAGAGGTGTCTGGCCTGGCCACAGTGTTCATGATGACTGAATGCATCAGCAACAAGTCTGTGTGTGTTCTCCCATGTGGGTGCGGAGTGTCTCGAACCCCTAGCTGTACCTGTCATTTTGTGTGTATGGGCCTGTTTCGTTTGTCTCTCTGTCTGCCCCCTGGGTCCATGACTCAGTGGTGCTGTGACTGTGGTCTGGGCTTGTTTTTGTGCATCGATCCCTTCATCTTGCTGGAGTGCCGAGTCCTATGTCATGCTTTGAGGGATGGCCCCCCCCATCTTGGACAGCAACCGGCGTGAGTAGAAATGACTGACAATTCTTATAGCCAATGGAATTCCCTTATCTTAGTCCATAGTGGGCCTTCATCCAATCAGGTTAGCCTGTCTCTCTTTCGGTGCTTGCCTGCCTTTTTTTCTGTGCCAGTCTGTGTGCCTGACATTAAATCAATTGCTCAAATCAAGAATCAAGACAGAAACCCACGGAATACGGCTCTTATTAACCAGTGCCGAAGATTGAAATTGCAGGACCAAATTTCAAGTGCAGTCTCACAAGAACTTTCTCTCATTTGTGTAAAATCAGACCGGTTGAAAAGACTTTGTTGTGTTTTGTGTGTATGTATGTATAATGAATGAATAATAGATATAATAACAAATTGTTACTAACAATAGAAATAATAGATAGATACAGTGCATGGTCATGCCTGCACGTTTGGCCTGGTGGCAGTTTGTGTGTTAAAGTGTGTGGTTTTGTGTTCGTTTTTCGTCTTTGTGTATGTGAACAACTGTGTGTACCTGCTTGGAATTAGGCCAACACACTGTTGGAGGGGTGTTTCTTCTGACCTGGCAGTCGCTTTCTGAGCTCTACTTCTCCGTGTCACTCCGCTACTGTGTGTTTGCCCCTAATTCCCCTCCCACTGCCACTGCGCTACTGGTTTGGGGAGTTCCCACTGTCTTTGGGAATGATTAATGGCCTTTCCTGACTGAGGGACCTCCAGAAAGCCCCCCCCCCACCCCAAGGTGACAGCCAGTCCCTAGCCCTCTTGAGCATTTGTGAAGCAAGCTGAACGAAGGATATAGGATGAAAACAAATAACAGAAAAGTTCAGGTGCTCGGAACGATGACCTCTACGGAGTCTGGATGTATAAGCAGTGTGCACTTGTTATGCCTACATCATGAGATGTTCCATTGTTTAATGCAAAGTGGACCACGTTTCTGACCCCCAACTATCTTTGATGTTGCACACGTAATAAGGGTTTAAGTGAGATTTGATTGGCTCAGATGCATTTGGAACAGACTATCGCAGACCCACTGTGTGGACCCACACGACAATTTAAGCCAATTTACCCTTCACATGTCTCTCACTATAATAATGCGTGTTAGCCAAAATTGGCTGATTAAATTCAAGCCTTCCACCTACCACTGGTCTTTGTCTTCGTGGTGTTCGGTCCGCTGTGTTAATTAGCTGCATTGCTAAGCCTCACAGACTAGAGCACTTATAGTTTTCGAGGAAATCTTAATCCACCCCCCCCCTTCCCCCCGCAGACACGCACTCAGAAAGCTATGAAGCAACAGAGTGAAGAATTTGTGTTAGCCTCACTTGAAAACTGGTAGTTTTATTCACTTGAACAATGTAGATAAGTCATGCTACGTTGCTAAGTCATTCTGGCATGTTATCTTTTTGCCTCTTGGATCCATAATCTCTCCTTCTATCAGGCTGATAGTTGCTCTTTGGCTCAACAACTCTGAAGGCCCAGTTGGTCGTGGGATATCTGGTGATGTTGCTCCAAAGACCATGGAGCTGTTGTGTAAAAGACCATGGAGCTGTTGTGTTTGATCCAACAGCAGGTTCCATGCTGAATCCAGAGCTCAGATTCCCCTCGTGTATCTGATTGCTGTGGCTTTTCGTGTAAGTGAAGAGATGGGAACTGGGACCCCAAAGGTGTCTGGTACAGTAGTGTATGTGAGCACCAGCAAGAGAGGATTTAATGGGAGGTTTTTTTCTCCCAGCTTTTAATCCCCAGCTATTGTCCAGGTGACGGCTCACTTTTGCTCAGTCCAAATGTTGACCAAGTCAGCACCTGGTCAGTGAGACCAGGGAAAGCCTGGAAACTCTAATCTTCAGGCAGATTATAGCTAGTTTTATTAATATGGCTGTGATTGTGCTGCAGTACTGGGATGGAATAGCTAGAGAGGATTAAGACCAGTGCTCAACTCGGCTGGACCTAGACACCCTGACAAAATAAAAATTAAAATGTATGGATGTATTTGGTGGTGAGAGCCTGCTGGTCTAAAGAGAGGCAGGTACTGAACTCAAAATACCTGACCTTAAGAGGTGAAGCCTTCTTTGATATGACTATGTAAACTCTCCTGTTGTTAACGGCATAATATTTGCTTTTGTGCTATGTATATATGAGCTAACACTGTTGGTCAGGCAGCGTGGAGTGCAGCGCAGAGGTAGTGAACCAGCTGTTTGAAGCTGATATCATCTAGAAAGTTCTTTTGATGTATATATACTTTCAACGTTGGTAAATCCAAGTCACTGACGTCACTGGTATGTGTATGTTATGTGTGTCATGTGTGTCATGTGTGTTATCGTTGTTACTCTTGGCTGGATGCCATGAAGGACATTCTTACAGTGTGTAAGTTGCTTTAACAGGCCGAAGGTGCTAATGTGATGATGCTTGTCAGGCTAGCATGTGTACCATCCTGCTTCTCTAACCGATGCCTGTTAGCGCCTTCTGCTAGAGACAACCTGCTAGTGTTACTACGCAAAATTGTTGAGAAGTTGATGCCCCTCCAGAGGGTTGGAATTTATACTTTTAAGAGTTTCAGCTCTTAGCTTTATCCCCTAAGCTCCACCATCCTCTGTCATAAAACCTATATTCACACAAAACCTTTCACTTTGCTCTTTAGCGTAACTTGTCATTTACTCCGAAGGCCAACTTGGCGGCAGCAGTTCCTCTTTCGCTAGCCCTTTGTGCATTTCTGCTCTCACATTTGGAGCTGAGTAGATAATGGGTAACAGAAATGGCTGAAGTCAGCAGGGAGGATGGATTCTGTTTTTTTTAATTTTTTTTCTCTCTGGTCTGTTCACCCTTTACTTTTTCTAGGAAAGGATTTGTCGGGGACCATACCTGGAAGCTGCACTCTGTCAAGGCTATCAAAAGCCGTTTTGCTTGTCATCTTGGGTTTTCCAGTTAACTTGGCCTAGCCACCATTTCATGTAATTTAGTCATTGTGATACACAGGGATTTGGACATTACGGTTGTCTGTGCGTTCTTGCATCAGCCCTGGTTGAAGCTTTGGGAACCAATCACAGCCAGTCTAGGCAGAATATGGAGAAGAAAGTATGCTTTGATATGTATTTAATTTTTTCTGCAGACAGAAATCTCCATTAACAGCCTCTCAAGACCCTTTCTTAAAGAAATCAGGCATATTGCTCAATCAGCCTTTAAGTTTTTTTGTGTGGGTATGAGTTAGGGCTGAACGATTTGGGGAAATAATCTAATTGCGATTTCCCCCCCCCAATATTGCGATTGCGATTTAATATGCGATTTTTTATTTTATCCTCATTTTTTTCCCAACAAATCGTAATGAATGATTTCAATATGACCAACACAATATTAGATACATTTAGTGTAAAATATTATTTCCCACAATTAAAATTTTCATTTAACTGCTCATTACAGAATCAAAAACAACAAATCGGTGGCTTTGCCACTGTGCATTTAAGTAATTTAAACAAAGTAATTGTAAGAATAAACACAAGGCATGCACTTTTTAAACACTGTGCAAAATTGACCATCTTAATAATCATTTTTTTTTTTTTTATTATTATAATTTTTTTTTTATCACGTTTTTAATCGCGAACGTTGCGGTTAGAAAATCGTGTTCTATCATATCGCGATTAAATCGCAAATGCAATTAATCGTTCAGCCTTAGTATGAGTGTATGTTTAGGGGAAGGGGTGGATGCAACTCTAAAGAGCAAGCTAAAGTGTCACCAACGTTGCCTTTTACCATTCATCTCCACTGCATCTCAAAAACAATTTTGGACAGAATGTCCGACCTTATAGCTGGCAATGGAGGCCATATCTTCTTGAAAATGAACAGCACTCCTGACGTCACATCCAGGATGTGAATGACTACAGTGACTAGCCATGCAGCCCAGGCTAAAAACGCACACTATACAGTGCTATGTTATGCTGTTTTTTTTTTTTTTGTGTGTGTGTGTGTGTGTGTGCAGCTTTTCCTCCAGGGCTGTTCTTTGCGCATGGCAGCGTCTTCTTACTCCCTCGATGACCTCCAGGCAGTTTGGCGTTTACATTTAGACGCTAATGGAGATCTGTGGGCCGCTCTGGAGAGGAGGAGTGGTGTCAGAAGAGTGTGATGAAAAGGACCTAGTTAGACGTGTTTCTGAGAGCAAGGCGGAGGCTTTTCTCTCTTTTCTTTGTGCCCGCTCTGCCTCTGCATGGATGTTGAATCCTACACAGCAGAGATGAGCCATGTCTTTGTGTGCATCCATTTCTTAGTAAATTCTTCGCCCTGTTCTGTGTCGGCCTTTGTCTCCTTGTTCACTGAGACATTTTTTCCCATTTTCTTTTTCTGCCTTAAATGGTTCATAACTCTGTGCTGCTAAGATGCTGTGACAGTGGTGATCGTTTCTCTCTTCCAGTCTACTCTTGTTGAAAGGAGTAATTAGTGTGTGTGTGTGTGTGTGTGTGTGTGTGTGTGTGTGTGTGTGTGTGTGTGTGTGTGTGTGTGTGTGTGTGTGTGTGTGCAAAAAGATGACAAACTGTGAAAGTGTTGCCTGATGTCTTGTGGTATTGGTTGGGCAGATGCTGCTGTTGTTTGTGTGGGTGTGCACATGTGTGAGAGGAGCATTTAGCAAACGTGTTGGTTTCCACACGTGTCTAATTCTGTAAAGTGTGTGTGTGTGTCCATGAATGTCATTATTCCTGTGACCTGAAAATGTGTGTGTCTCTCTTTGTATTTGTGTTTGAGTGTGGATATGAAGATGTGTGTCGTATGTCTAAAGGAGTAATAATGGGTGTGTTCATATGAATAATTGTGTTTGTAAACGGATGCTTTCTCTCTCTCTCTCTCTCTCTCTCTATCTCTCTTTCTGCAGTGATGCGGGTCTCTGAGCAGCACTGAGGGCGTTGAGGCAGAGTGGGAAACATGGAGTCTTCTACTGAGTCCCAGGGGGAACCCGAGAAAGCTCTGGTGAGTACAGAGCGATCTGTCAACTCATAATAGGGACACACACACACACACACACACACACACACACACACAGTGAAACATAAACAAACACACACACACACACACACGCACACACGCACACGCACGCACGCAACACATCAGACAAAAACAAAATGGCACACAGACACACTTTCACACACACTCGCCCTTACCTCTCAGTGGCTCGCGAGGCATTCCCTGAGCTCCCTTTGCCATTTGGCGGCTGACATTTGTACCAGCCCTGACCCTCCTTCTAACTCCCCCCTCGCCCCCCCCTTCCCACCCCTCCAACTCACTACCTCCCCTCTCAGTTTTCCCCTTCTGTCATGTCCTCCTTTCCTACTGCTAAAGACAGTAGAACGTAATGAGGTCATTAGCTTTAGCCGCCTGCACCAGAAACATGCAGAAGGGCTAGCCTAATGATAACCAGCTATGGGATCAGATGAGACGCCATTACCGGCTACGTTTATAAGGACATGACGGCTCTTTTAAGTGACCTTAACTATCCTAATGAGACAGTGAATGTCATCAGTGTCTCATTCAGCCGGAGAGGTGAATCTGTGCCTCTAAATGATTAAAAGTGAGAATCTGTGTAAGTTAGACATATTCCTTTTCTATAAGGGTGTCCTGGTATACCCCGATCTGTCACTGCAGGTGAGGCTTTCTTTCAGGAGGCTGAAGGCAATGACTAAGCAAATTTGTGTCTTTTTTGTATCTATTTCCATCTTGTCTCCATGGGGTTTGTAGTCCTTAGTGGCCTTTTACTGGATGGCTCCATTTAACACAAACACAGTGGGAGCCTCAGGTGTCTCCCAGATTGCCCCAGATGCCATCCCTTTGTGTATTACACACACACAGCACACACACAGCACACACACACACACACACACACACACACACACACACACACACACACACACACACAGCACATGCACTACAGATGGGATAAAAAAATCGATACAGTGTAGTATCACAGTATTCATATGGTACGATATTATAGCAATACAGCGAAGTATTGTGATTATATTATGTATTTAAATTTAGTTTTGGTACATACATCTACTCTGATAACATTGCTTCTGAAGTCCACAAGATGGCTCATGACCTTGTTCCTCTCTTGCGTCACAGCTGAAATTAGAAAGGAAGTCGAGAACAAATTTGCTGCACCTAGATGGCTACAGATACTCTCAGTGTTTCGAAACCTAATATGGAGGAATAAATCACAATGTATTGTAGAATCTAATCACAATACTCACTGTATCCTAAAATGTAAAGAATCACTACAATATTGTATCGTGACTGTCATATCGTCACCTCTGTGAGAGCCCCCGACCCCTAACATGCACACATACACATACACATACACATACACACACACACACACACATACACACACACACACACACACACACACACACACACACACACACAAACACTCACATTATCTAGTTATCTTACCAGCACAAACACCACTGCCAGAAAGGGCACAGCAGTGATGGCACCAAACAAGCCTGTCTCTCTCCACGTCCTGAGTGCAGCTCACTAATGCATATCAGAGCTGCCGCTGTGTCTCGGGAACATCAGTAATACGACACCAGTGCAGAGTTTACCACTGAAGGACGATCACAACAGACATCTGATTTTTATGCTGTCAAGGTACTTATTGTCAGCGTTCATACTTCCTCAGTAAATCCTTGAAAAGGACTTCCTAAATATACAGTGGAGGCATAGTGGAAATTCCAGTGCAATGTGTACAGACATATTGACGACTTCACAACAGCTGCATCATTGCCGCCATGATCTGTGTGTTGGTTCTGTGTCATGGTGACTTTGAGTCGGGCATTAGCAGGGGCAGACGTCTCTGTATCGGATGCAGCCAGAGGCAGAAATTGGAATTCTCAGCATCTTCGACATAATCCTACCGAG